>NC_046361.1:43645275-43976525 GCF_011125445.2 Fundulus heteroclitus | reverse complement strand
TCCTATATAAGGAAACCAGTTGATTGCATCAAAGTCCCGACAAGCAGCATTCACTCCTGGGGAACCGTAGAGCCACAGGAAGAGTCATCTGCATTGTACATGGCTTTGCTGCAATCCCTCATACTGAGCAAGCATGAAGCGACAGTGGGAAGAAAAACCACCCATTAACGGGAAAAAAAAACCTCCGGCAGAACCGGGCTCAGTATGAACGGTCATCTGCCTCGACCGACTGGGGTTACAGAAGACAGAACAGAGACACAACAAGAGAAACAAAAAAGCACAGAAGCACACATTGATCCAGTAATCTGTTCTACACTAGATGGTAGTAGCGGGTGAGTCGTCTTCTCTGGATGATGTCAAAGTTAACAGAACGCCAGACCAGGTGTACCTACTATGAAGAGAAAAGAGAGAGAACAGAAAGTTAAAGCAGAAATGACAACACATAATGCATAATTGAAGAACAGTAGAACTCAATATAGTGAGAAAATTAGATCCTGATATACTCCAGTAACCTAAGCCTATAGCAGTAAAACTATAAAGGTAGCTGAGAGTAACATGAGTCACTAGTTATAATTTTTGTCAAAAAGAAAAGTTTTAAGCCTAGTCTTAAAAGTAGACAGGGTGTCTGCCTCACGGACCAAAACTGGGAGTTGGTTCCACAGGAGAGGAGCCTGATAGCTAAAGGATCTGCCTCCCATTCTACTTTTAGAGACTCTAGGAACCACCAGCAGACCTGCAGTCTGAGAGCGAAGTGCTCTGTTAGGAACATACGGGGTAATCAGAGCTTTGATATATGATGGAGCTTGATTATTAAGGGCTTTATACGTTAGAAGAAGAATTTTAAATTCTATTCTTGATTTAACAGGAAGCCAATGAAGGGAAGCTAAAATTGGAGAAATATGATCCCTCTTGTTGATTTTCATCAGAACTCTTGCTGCAGCATTTTGGATCAGCTGAAGGCTTTGAACTGCATTTTGTGGACTTCCTGATAGTAAAGAATTACAATAGTCCAGCCTTGAAGTAACAAATGCATGGATCAGTTTTTCAGCATCACTCCTGGACAGAATGTTTCTAATTTTGGCGATATTCCGGAGGTGAAAAAAGGAAACTCTGGAAACCTGTTTAATATGGGATTTAAATGACATGTCTTGGTCAAAAATAACACCAAGATTTTTTACTTTATTACCAGAGGCCAGGTTAATGCCACCCAGATTAAGTGATTGGTTAAGAAGTTTATTTTTTGAGGACTCTGGCCCAAAGATTAAAACTTCGGTCTTGTCAGAATTTAGATGCAGGAAATTTAAAGTCATCCAGCTTTTGATGTCATCAAGACATGACTGCAGTCGAAGTAATTGATTGGATTCATCAGGATTTATGGATAAATATAGCTGAGTATCATCAGCATAACAGTGGAAATTAATCCTATGCTGTCTGATAATTTTGCCAATTGGAAGCATATATATAGTAAAGAGAATTGGTCCAAGGACTGAACCCTGTGGTACTCCACAGGTGACCCTAGAGTTTGAGGAAGATTTATTATTAACATGAACAAATTGGAATCTGTCTGACAGATAAGATTTAAACCAGCCTAATGCTTTCCCCTTAATCCCTACAGTATGTTCAAGTCTTTGTAGGAGAATATTGTGATCAACTGTATCAAATGCAGCACTGAGATCTAACAGGACAAGTATAGACACAAGTCCATTATCTGAGGCCATGAGAATATCATTAGTGACCTTCACCAGAGCTGTTTCAGTGCTATGATGAGCTCTGAAGCCTGACTGAAACTCCTCAAGTAGGTCATTACTTTGTAAATGTTCACAAAGTTGATTAGCAACTACTTTCTCAAGAATTTTAGATAAGAAAAGAAGATTAGATATAGGTCTGTAATTTACTAACTCATCTTGATCAAGAGAAGGTTTCTTAAGTAAAGGTTTAATAACAGCTACTTTCAAAACCTGTGGTACATATCCATTTACTAAGGATAGATTAATCATGTCTAAAATAGTGCCACTGATCAAAGGGAATATCTCCTTAAACAACTTGGTTGGGATTGGGTCTAACATACAGGTAGAAGGTTTAGATGAAGCTAAAATTTTAGATAGCTCAGAAAGCTCTACTGCTTTTAAACAGTTCAGACACTGCGCAGGTTCTAAGGATTCCTCCAATGCTGCCTCACTTACTGAGGACGAGGTAATCATGTTTGGGAGGATGCCAATTATTTTATTTTTAATGGCATCAATTTTATTTATGAAGAATCCCATAAAATCATTACTACTAAGAGCTAAGGGAATGGATGGATCAACAGAGCTGTGGCTCTGGGTAAGTTTGGCAACTGTACTAAAGAGAAATCTAGGATTATTTTTATTCTCTTCAATTAATGATGAAAAATATGCTACTCTAACTCTGCGGAGGGTCTTGTTATACAACAATAGTCTGTCCCTCCAGATTAAGTAGGATTCCTCTTGGTGTGTAGAGCGCCATTTTCTCTCCAATTTCCTAACATTGTGCTTCAAGGAACGCAGCTCTGAATTAAACCAAGGAGCCAGCTTCCTGTGAATAATCACCTTCTTTTTCAAGGGAGCTACATTGTCTAATGCAGAACGCAATGAGGAAGTCACATTGTTAGCAAAGGTATCGATTTGTGAATGGGAAGAAACAGCAATGCTGCCATCTACAGGGCATTTCTGCAATACTGAGGATATTAAGAAGGGGACAGACTCTTTAAGTTTTGATACAGCATTATCCGATAAAAATCTACTATAATGGAACCCTCTTTTGGGAGTGGAGAATTCAGTTAGATTAAACTCAAATGTTATTAAAAAATGATCAGACAGGACAGGGTTGTGAGAGAATACTGTTAATTCTTCACAATCAATGCCATATGTCAGAACAAGGTCTAAAGTATGGAGCCGAGAGTGCGTCGGTTCATGCACATTTTGAACAAAACCAATTGAATCTAGGATAGTTTTAAAGGCTACACTAAGGTTATCACATTCAGTGTCAACATGGATGTTAAAATCACCCACTATAATAACCTTATCAGTATTTAACACCAAATCAGATAAGAAATCTGACAACTCATCCAAAAACTGAGTGTAAGGGCCTGGTGGACGATACAAAACAACAAACAGAAGAGGTTTTATTGCTTTGCAGTTTGGATGAGGGAAACTGAGGGTTAAATGTTCAAAAGAACTGTAATTATTAGTTGGCCTGGGACTAATTAATAAATCAGACTGAAAGATAGTTGCCACTCCTCCTCCTCTTCCCACAGATCTGGGAATGTGGAAATTTGAATAACTGGAGGGGGTTGACTCATTTATACTAACGTAGTCCTCTTGTAGCCAGGTTTCTGTGAGACAAAACAAATCAATCTGATTATCAGAAATCAATTCATTAACTAACAAAGTCTTTGGAGGGAGAGACCTTATATTTAATAGACCACATTTTATTATTTTATTTTTAGGTTCAAGGTGAACCATATTGATTTTTATTAGGTTTTTATGATTTGTTCCTTTTAGATCAGTTTTTGATCTGTTAAGTTTTGGCCGTGGGAAAGACACCGTCTCAATAGGATAATGGGTGGGTAACAGTACAGAAGCTGCAGAGAGGTGTGTTAAACTACGGCTCTGCTTCCTGGTCTGGACCCTGGGTTGTCAGCATTTAGGAGAACTAATAAATCCGGCCAGATTCCTAGAAAGAAGAGCTGCACCATCCAAAGTAGGATGGATGCCGTCTCTCCGGATCAGACCAGGTTTTCCCCAGAAAGTTCTCCAGTTATCAATGTAGCCCACGTCGTTTTCTGGACACCACCTAGACAACCAGCGGTTTGAATGATGACATGCGGCTAAACATGTCATCACTGGTCAGATCAGGCAGGGGACCAGAGAAAATTACAGAGTCCGACATAGTTTTAGCAAACTCACAAACCGAAGCAACACCAACTTTGGTGACCTCTGATCGGCGTGACCGGGTGTCATTACCGCCAGCGTGAATAACAATTTTGCGGTATTTACGCTTATCCTTAGCCAGTAGTTTTAGGTAGGATTCTATGTCGCCTGTTCTGGCCCCTGGTAGGCATTTAACTATGGTCCCTGGTTTCTTTAGTGCCACATTTCTCATTATGGAGCTGCCAATAATTAAGGTCGGCTCCTCGGCGAGATTGTCGCTCAGAGGGGAAAATTTATTAGAAACGCAGATGGGTTGGTGGTGATCTGGGGTCTGTAATCTAGAGCTATGCTTCCTACGAACCGTCACCCAGCCAGCCTGGTTACCAGGCTGCTCGGGTGCTACTGCTTTAGGTTCGCTACGTGAAGTTACTCTATGCGGCTCCGCGCTAGCAAAAGAGCGGCTATCAGCTGGTTTTTCAACAGCACGGAGCCGGGTCTCCAATTCTGACACCCTCGCCTCCAAAGCTACAAAAACACTACATTTATTACATGTACCATCATCACTAAAGGAGGCAGAGGAATAACTGAACATCTGACACAGAGAGCAGCAGATAGGAGACTTAGTCAGAGCCGGAGAAGCCATTATGAGGCTAAGGCTTGGCTAGCGCTAGGCTAACGCTAGGCTAAAGCTAGGCTAACGCCCTATTATCACGCCAAAGAACAAACCGTGTGAAACACGAGGAGTTCCCAAACGTGATGAGCAGCCACAGACAATGTTTTAAAAGTGCTTATGTTTGGAAACAGATGTTACAGCAAAGAGGTTTAAAGATAAAAAGCGAGAGAGCCTGGAGCAAAGCTCCGTCGTTCACACAGCAACAACAGGAAGTGACGCAATACGCCTTACCGCAAACAGGAAGTCCGCCAACCCATCAGATTTTGATTTTTTTACTGCAATTTACAAGCTGTATGCAACGAAATTTCGTTCTGTAGGCACTCTGTGCATACAAAATGACAAATAAAGTTGTCTAAGTCTAACAGTGCTTCCTCACAACCCTGTCCTATCTGATCATTTTTAAATAACATTAGAGTTTAATCTAACTGAGTTCTCCACCCCCAAAAAAGGGTTCCATTATAGTAGATCTTTACCGGACATTGCTGCATCAAACTTTAGAGTCTGTCCCCCTCTTAATATCCTCAGTATTGCAGAAATGCCCTGCAGATAGCAGCAATGCTGTTTCTTCCCATTCACAAATCGATACCTTTGCTAACAGTGTGACTTCATCATTGCGTTCTGCATTAGACAATGTAGCTCCCTTGAAAAAGAAGGTGATTATTCACAGGAAGCTGGCTCCCTGGTTTAATTCAGAGCTGCCTTCCTTGAAGCACAATGTTAGGATATTGGAGAGAAAATGGCGCTCTACACACCAAGAGGAATCCTACCTAATCTGGAGGGAAAGTCTATTGTTGTATAACACCTTCGCAATTTTTCATCATTAATTGAGGAGAATAAAAATAATCCTAGATTTCTCTTCAGTACAGTTGCCAAATTTACCCATAGCCACAGCTCTATTGATCCATCCATTCCCTTAGCTCTTAGCAGTAATGGTTTTATGGGATTCTTCATAAATAAAATTGATTCCATTAAAAATTAAATAATTGGCATCCTCCAAAACATGATTACCTCGTCCTCAGTGAGTGAGGCAGCGTTGGAGGAATCTTTAGAACCTGCGCAGTGTCTGAACTGTTTAGAAGCAGTAGAGCTTTCTGAGCTATCTAAAATTTTAGCTTCATCTAAACCTTCTACCTGCATGTTAGACCCAATCCCAACCAAGTTGTTTAAGGAGATATTCCCTCTGATCAGTGGTCCTATTTCAGACATGATTAATCTATCCTTGGTAAATGGATATGTACCACATGCTTTTAAGTAGCTGTTATTAAACCTTTACTTAAGAAACCATCTCTTGATCAAGATGAGTTAGTAAATTACAGACCTATATCTAATCTTCTTTTCTTATCTAAAATTCTTAAGAAAGTAGTTGCTAATCAACTATGTGGACATTTACAAAGTAATGACCTACTTGAGGAGTTTCAGTCAGGCTTCAGAGCTCATCATAGCACTGAAGCAGCTCTGGTGAAGGTCACTAATGATATTCTCATAGCCTCAGATAATGGACTTGTGTCTGTACTTGTCCTGTTAGATCTCAGTGCTGCGTTTGATACAGTTGATCACAACATTCTCCTACAAAGACTTGCGCATAGTGTAGGGATTAAGGGAAAAGCATTAGACTGGTTTAAATCTTATCTGTCGGACAGATTCCAGTTTGTTCATGTTAATAATAAATCTTCAAACTCTAGGGTCGCTTGTGGAGTACCACTGGGTTCAGTCCTTGGACCAATTCTCTTTACTATATATATGCTTCTGATTGGCAAAATTATCAGACAGCATGGGATTAATTTCCACTGTTATGCTGATGACACTCAGCAATATTTATCCATAAATCCTGATGAATCCAATCAGTTACTTTGACTGCAGTCATGTCTTGATGACATCAAAAGCTGGATGACTTTAAATTTCCTGCACTTAAATTCTGACAAGACAGAAGTTGTAATCTTTGGTCCTCAAAAAATAAACTTCTTAATCAATCACTTAATCTGGGTGGCATTAACTTGGCCTATGGTAATAAAGTAAAAAATCTTGGTGTTATTTTAGACATAGACATGTCATTTAAATCCCATATTAAACAGGTTTCCAGAGTATCCTTTTTTCACCTCAGGAATATCACCAAAATTAGAAACATTCTGTCCAGGAGTGATGCTGAAAATCTAGTCCATGCATTTGTTACTTCAAGGCTGGACTATTGTAATTCTTTACTATCAGGAATTCCACAAAATGCAGTTCGAAGTCTTCAGCTGATTCAAAATGCTGCGGCAAGAGTTCTGATGAAAATCAACAAGAGGGATCATATTTCTCCTATTTTAGCTTCCCTTCATTGGCTTCCTGTTAAATCAAGAATAGAATTTAAAATTCTTCTTCTAACGTATAAAGCCCTTAATAATCAAGCTCCATCATATATCAGAGCTCTGATTACCCCGTATGTTCCTAACAGAGCACTTCGCTCTCAGACTGCAGGTCTGCTGGTGGTTCCTAGAGTCTCTAAAAGTATAATGGGAGGCAGATCCTTTAGCTATCAGGCTCCTCTCCTGTGGAACCAACTCCCAGTTTTGGTCCGTGAGGCAGACACCCCGTCTACTTTTAAGACTAATCTTAAAACTTTCCTTTTTGACAAAGCTTATAGTTAGAGTGGCTCATGTTACCCTGAGCTACCTCTATAGTTATGCTGCTATAGGCTTAGGCTGCTGGAGGACATCAGGGTCTATTTCTCTCACTCTGCTGATTTCTACTGTTCTCCAGTTTTGCATTGCATTGAAATAACTGTTGTCATTTCTGCTTTAATTTTCTGTTCTCTCTCTTTTCTCTTCATAGTAGGTACACCTGGTCTGGCGTTCTGTTAACTGTGGCATCATCCAAGGAAGACAGATCACCCGCTACTACCATCTAATGTAGAACAGATTACTGGATCAATGTGTGCTTCTGTGCTTTTTTTGTCTCTTGTTGGTCATCTGCCTCGACCGACTGGGGCTTAGAGAAGACAGAGCAGAGACACGTTTATACTGAGTCTGGTTGTGCTGGAGGTTTTTCCTTCCCGCTAATGGGTGGTTTTTCTCTCCACTGTCGCTTCATGCATGCTCAGTATGAGGGATTGCTGCAAAGCCATCAACAATGCAGACGACTCTCCCTCTGGCTCTCTGTTCTCCAGGAGTGAATGCTGCTTGTCGGGACTTTGAAGCAATCAACTGGTTTCCTTATATAGGACATTTTTGACCAATCTGTATAATATGATTGATTTTGACTTTGTAAAGTGCCTCGAGATGACATGTTTCATGAATTGGCGCTATATAAATAAAATAAAATTGAATTGGATCAGAGTTGATCCATTTAGCCTTTTCTCTCCTAGATGAAGCCACTAAAGGAGCTAGTCTGCCTTTACCCTCTACCATAGAAAGTACTCCTAGATCAGCGCTTCTGGTTCTACTGCAGGTTCTCCTCCCCGTTAAAGGGGAGTTTTCCTCTCCACTGTTGCTCCATGCATGCTCAGTATGAGGGATTGCTGCAAAGTCAACAACTCAATGCCAGCAACTGTCCTCTGTGGCTCCATGTTCATCCAGGAGGATTTAACGCTGCAGGTCAGTGACTGGATGCAACCTGCTGGGTTTCCTGAGAGAGAAACTCAACCATTTGATAATTCGGATCGAACTGAAATGGATGTAATTAACCCGGATATGTCTGTAGGACTGAAGTATTTACCTGTCTAACAGGATCCATTTGGTTTGAGACGGTTCTGAATCGAGGCTCAACCCTGAAAAAAGAGCTCCTGTGGTGCATTAAAGCACACCTGGTTTATTTTAGTTAACATTAAATATTTTCTCTGAGATTTAATGATTTACTTCTTTAAACTTGGTTTTTGGTTTATTATGGTAGGCAGGAAGCAGCAGAGCGACTAGTTAAACTTGAGCTCTGCTTCCTGGTTTCTTCTCAGAACCAAGACTTGGTACGTCTGGGGAATGTCCATATATGGGCATGGCTTACCGCTGTCCAAATGTTGGAAATAGAACCAAATGGGATTGGATCAACAAACGCTGTTAAGATCTGGGGTCCGTTATTCGTATGTCGCTAACTCAGTTAGCTGGATTTGATTGTTGACGATTTGGCATGATCTTGGATCGTTTGGTTCTTCGAAACTCATCCTGGACTTGTCATAGCAACATGTGCGCCAGCTTAAACCTGCTCGAGAGCAGGCTTATTTCATTTAAACAGGATTAGATCGCAGCTTTATAAGCGGAGGAGATGGGAAGTCTGCTGTAGCCATGTCCATTTTTATGACAACAACCTGTTGCTGAAGGTGCAAGAATAATTTCAGAGCTTTTCGAATTAATCGCGTATTGCGATTAGAATCATTTAGCGCAGCGCGACAGTGTAATTGATTTTTCTTGGTGGCTGTTATAAACAGACAAACAGTGGTTTTCAAAAAGAGGAAAAAGTGCCTTTTTAAAATAAAGTATAATAATAAAAGGCTACCATTTTGTAGAATTTTCTTGTATTTCACTTTTACTTGTCCCCATCTTCTAGTGGGTCCTGTGGAGGCTCTGATATAAAAGAACAAAGTAAATGTGAAATTATTAAAATGCAAAAATTCATACTGTAGAAAGTGATAGAAACATCTACCATGGACAGTATTAATTTTAATTTTAATAATTAATTTTATTACGCATTAATTCGTCTGCTACTTTTTGCCAGCCCTCTCTTCTGGCTTTAGCAGACTTTGAGGTGTTACCTGTCGTTTTAATTAATGACTCAAATTAATCATAACCTTCCATTAAAGCTCGTGTTCTGCTTGGGAGAAAAACTGTGGGCGTTCTTTGTTCATGCTGAACAGCCAATAGCAGCGTTGCTGATCATTGTTTCTACTATCGATACATTTCCCCTTTTAAACAAACGCATGAACGCACAGTTATCTCAGATAACTCAATCCAGCCATACTAATCATAAACAACAGGTGTGTTCGAAGAACCCAATTAGCCGGATCATAATTAGCCGGATGAAATCATCTTGGATGTGTCATTTGATCTCGGATGTTTTAAGCAACGTACGAAGAACGGACCCCTGGTGTGCCGGGCTTTGCTCCACCTGTGGATCTGACTGCTGTGAATAGTGATCGATTGGTTGGGTCTGGTCGACCCATTGAAACAGAGAAAACCTTTAACCAGTTTATTCCCTAAAGTCCTTCAGCTTACAGAGTCACAACTACTGAGGTGGATAAGAAAAGGTTGAATTAAAGCACAGAAACACGTTAAATCACGACCAAAGCAAACCCGACCAGCTGCAGAAACCAAATTCTAACTTCTTAGAACCTCTCTGCGGTTTGTTCGTGCAGCTGAGCGGGGTTAGCCGTTAAACTTCAGGCGAGTTCACACGGTTCTGTTTTATTCCCTGTAAACCCAGAACCAGCGGTCTTTATTCGGATTCATTCTGCTTTCAAACATACAGGTTCTTGCTGAGGTGAGCTGCATCCATCTTTACTTTCACACAAACACATATAGAAAAAGCCCTCCTGACATTATCAGTGATGTCACTGCTGCACAGGGGGCAGCCATGTTTCAAGGCACTAATGTCATCAGAACAGGTAAAATCAGGTGGAAGCTCATCATCAGGGCGTCTGATTAGAGGTCGATAAGCAGGAAGTGATGCAATAATGAAAACGTACAAATTAAATTTCAGCAAAATGAATCGAGATCTCAGCTGCGGTCTGACTCCAGCGCTGGAAACGGCCAGCTGACGACCCGCTGGGGGTCCACCGTTCAGTCGACGGTTTCAGGTCGATCTGTTGACCAATAATCAATCAGTGAAGCAACAGACGAGCAGCGTTTGCTTCATAGATCAGATCAAGTCAAGAGGAACAGGAAGTCTGACAGGAAGTCCCCTACAGCCGACAGCGGTGTGATGGAACAGGTGGGTTTCTGAGATCAACTGTCAGCTCAGATCTGTGAGGCCGCACCGCTTTTATTAATCTGGACGGTCGTCTATGAGCAGCGATCAAATGGACCTCAGCTCCGCTTACACGAGCCACGTTCCCCTCAGGTGTTCATCAGGAGCGATTAGTCAGGCCATAGGTCGACCAATCTGCAGAGGCGTCTCCTCTCTACATCAGTCAGTGTGTCACAGTGGGACAGATGCGTGTGCACGTGTCCCTGCATGTGCACGCAGGCGCTCATGTGTGCAGCCAGGCGTGCTGCAGGCACTGCGCCGCCGTGGCCCGCCGCTCAGGCTCCATTTCCAACATGGTGAGCAGGAAGTCGCTGAACTGCGCAGCCTGATCCAGCGGCCACTCGTACTTCTCCAGCAGGACCTCGAACAGACCCCACGGCTTCAGGTTGGAGATGTGACGCAGCTCACCTGGGACAGGTAGGCAGGTAGAAACAGCAAATACACCTAATCAGAGTCTGAGCTGCATTAGCACGGCTCTCAGGTGAACATGCGGCGGCGTCTCACCTCTCCGGTTAAAGTATTCCCTGGAGTACCTGCCAGACAGAGCGAAGGGCACAGGCATGGGCCCGAGCAGCTCGATGATGTGAGCAATGTGATCTGAAATCAGAGAACACAAAGAACAGGTTCAGAAGATCCACCATGATGTTAGAAACGCCCTATAAATGTGTATAGAACCAGGCCCAGTGGGTACAGAAACTGATCCGGTTCTGAGCGGCTGCTTTACCTTCGTCTCTGGTATAGTCCTCTCCTGAATGAGGCTCGAACAGATAGTCTCCGGTGGCCAGCTCAAACGCCTGAAAGAGAAAAACGCCAGAGAGTCCGATGATCATCTGTTCACAGGCAGAACCAAGATGTGGTTCTACTCTATAACCTACAACGCTTAACCTCCTAACATGAAGGAACCTCTCCGACACGACAGCTCTACAAGTCACCCATTAAAAAGAGGCTCTAACTCCAGAACCTTAGCTGATGAGATGATGAATCAAGATGTACAAGGACAGTTTCTGCCGCTCCATCAGTTATTCTGCGGAGTTACCCAGTCGGTTTTGGTCTGAAACATGCAGTTCTGCTGAGCACCAGGTCTAACAGAACTAGAACCTGGTCCTAAACTGGATCAGAAGCCAGATCTGTCTGAAAGAGACCCGTCAGGCCCAATAAGAACTCTGATCCTGGTCAGCACCAGGATTCCTGTGTTGTGCTGGCAGCTGAGTGAGAACATTTTCTGCTCATTTTACCAGTGAGGAGCTTCTTTGGTCCTCACCTTTTCTGCACTAGGGGTCATTTTAGGACTAAGGTGTCGATTAGGTTTAGGTTCTGGTTATCTACTGGTAAAAGGTTATGGTTATCTACTGGTGAAGATAATGGTTATCTACTGGTAAAGGTTCTGGTTATCTACTGGTAAAGGTTATGGTTATCTACCGGTAAAGATAATGGTTATCTACTGGTGAAGATAATGGTTATCTACTGGTAAAGGTTCTGGTTATCTACTGGTGAAGGTTATGGTCATCTACCGGTAAAGGTTCTGGTTATCTACTGGTGAAGGTTATGGTTATCTACTGGTGAAGATAATGGTTATCTACTGGTAAAGGTTCTGGTTATCTACTGGTGAAGGTTATGGTTATCTACCGGTAAAGATAATGGTTATCTACTGGTAAAGGTTCTGGTTATCTACTGGTAAAGGTTCTGGTTATCTACTGGTGAAGGTTATGGTTATCTACTGGTAAAGGTTATGGTTATCTACTGGTGAAGATAATGGTTATCTACTGGTAAAGGTTCTGGTTATCTACTGGTGAAGGTTATGGTTATCTACCGGTAAAGATAATGGTTATCTACTGGTAAAGATAATGGTTATATACTGGTAAAAGTTATGGTTATCTACCGGTAAAGATAATGGTTATCTACTGGTAAAGGTTATGGTTATCTACCGGTAAAGATAATGGTTATATACTGGTAAAAGTTATGGTTATCTACTGGTGAAGGGTTAGAGTCAGGTTAGGCCATAAAAAGGGTTGAAAATGAATGGGAGTCAATGGGAGTTAAGGCACGGTCCTCAGTTAGTATTTAAATAAAGGATGTGTGTGTTTGTACCATGCAGGCAGTGCTCCAGATGTCTGCTGGCGGACCGTACTCGGCTCCAATCAGAACCTCCAGAGCTCGGTACTGCCTCGTCTGGATGTCCTCTGTGAAGTGTTTGTGCTGTTCAGCAGACACACACCAACAAGCAGAGAGGAAACCATCTGATTGGTCAAATCTGAAGACGAGCAGCAGAGGAAGAGGAGGAGGAGGAGGCGAAGGTGTCTCACCACCCAGCAGGCGTTTCCCAGATCAGCGATCTTCACCCGGAGCCGGTCGGCATTGTGAGGATCCAGAGGGTTGAGCACGAAGTCCGTAGAGCTGAACCCTGCAGAAACCAGAAGATTGGTCACAAACTCAGCCAATCAGTCCATATGCAGATGTGTGTCAGCATCTAGTCTGAAAGAGCAGAGTCCAGACTGGGCCTGATGCCACACAGGTTTTGGGTTGGGCTTTAAAGTTGCAACAAACTTTATTTCAATGATTATTAAACATCCGATAAGGCGAGCTTTGTCCGTTTTGTCTGTTTGTCCTTCATCTCCTCTCACTCACCCACATAAAATGTTAGCCAAACCAAACCTATTGTTGCAAAACAACCCAATCCAACCGGTACCATCAACACAGTCAAAGTTCTGCTTCAGAGTCCAGGTCCAACATTAAAAAACTCAGACAAAGAAAAGACTGTCTAAAGATCATCCGGAAAACTGGACCTCCGCCTCAATTAAAGTTGCAGCAAATGATCGTATTTCCAGCTGTCATTCATGCAACTACAAACAGCTGATGTTTTCTCACCATCTCGCCCACTCGAGTACCCCGACTGGGTGGAAAGAGCTGACTCAGATGTTGCTGACATCACTGAGCTGGAGAACCCCGATAGGCCGGAGGCGGGGCTGGAGAACCGTCCAAGGACGTGGTCATTACACCTGCCGTCCAACCAGGAGCTGCTGGACTCTGAGCTGGCTTTGTTATTGGCTGCGGAGTAGGAAGTGCTGCCGTTGACGGCTGAAGAACCTGAGAATGAAGAAACATTGTGTTGCGTTTTAGTTGCTGTAAGCGATTTTCCCGTCTCTGTGGATGAGACTAATTTACACAACAATACAAGTCATGATGCAACAATTCAGGAGCAGCTCAGGGACAAATGACGAGAAACGCTGCTAGGGTCATTATAGAATGTTTTTTACACTTTCTGGGTTTTCAACGGCACTAGTGGCTTGTTTTTCATACAGTAGACTGAAAGAAAAGGGGGTTTGAGAGAGGGGGAAGATATATGGCAAAGGGTCTCAGGCCGGAATTGAACCCGGGTCAGCCACGTCGATGACGAAGGCCTCCATATATGTGTCGTGCTCACTACCCCTGCACCAACGGGGTACGCACAGAGTGGGATTTAAACATTTATGCTGACATTGAAAGGGATAACCTAAATGTAACCTTTGAAGCCATCTCGCTGAAAACATTCACAGACATACTCCCTTTCTTCATACTCGAGTTTATTCTTAGCAGGTACAACGCTTCTGACACTGAACCTGGTTCTGCTGGAGGTTCTCCTCCCTGTTAAAGGGGAGTTTTCCTCTCCACTGTCGTTTCATGTATGCTCAGTATGAGGAATTGCTGCAAAGTCAGTGACTGAATTTAATGTTTCATTAACCTGAGAGAAAAGACATACAACTGTCCCAAAAATTAAAGAGATACTGGAACAACCTTTGACCATGTTCAGACCCGGCGGGGAGCTGAGACTCATTATTGTGGGAAATAAACCTGGAACACATTGAAAACCCACCAACTGACTCTCCAGGTAAAACAGGATACATTCTCTAAACAGCCTCGTTAGAACCAGACCAAACTAAACGATCAATGTTGAGCAAGTCCAACAGTCCGTTTTCACTCAGTGTGTATTAGAAGAACACTCACAGGTTGGATCTGCATCCTCAGGCTGCTGGAGACCTTCCTCCTCATCCATCCTCTGGAAACAAAACAAAGCACACATGTTCTTCTGCCTGCTTTCTGCATAAATCACTGTATTATCAGCGTAGTATGTATTTTTGCTCTAGTAGTTATGGAATACCACTATGTCTGTAGTAGGACAGTAGTACCTGTATATCAATGAGCCTTTCCTCTAGGAGCTTCTGTTGGCGCTTTGCCTTTCTTTTCAACTTTTTCTTTTTGTTTTTCGACAACTTCCCCAACTAGACACACACACACAAGTGAAGAGAGGCAGCGCCACAATACAGGTCAACGTCATTGGAACACAGATTTATTATTTCACAGAAACAAACTGCGTGTTAATTACTGGGCGGGGTAGGACTGTAGGTGAAACACCAGCGTGGTCATGTCACATCTGGGCAAGGCTCCTCTACTGCAGCGGCAGGGCAATGCCATTTCTATGATTGATGCGGGAAGTGCACACCGGAAGTCACTCCCAAAATATTTAGCGTTTTGCGTGATCGCTTGACTGTAACTCATGTTCATGACTTGAATAAAAGCTAAACAAAATTTAAAAAAATAAAAGTTGCTCCCAAAAATCGCTGGAAGTCAGTCCCAACCAGAAGTTAATGAAGTCATATAAAATCCACTGACCTCAAGTTTATTTATCCACCAATGTTAGGGGATACACCGCAGGCATTAAATTAGGTTTAGGTATAAAATCCATTGACCTTAGGGTTAGCTTTTGGTTTCTGCAAATTATAATGTCCAAAATCTCTGATGTGAATTTCTGGCATGGATTATAAAATTGGCGCCGCCCTGTGTCTGCAGTATGGTGTCTCTCCATCTGGGGCTGAAGGTGAAGTCTCCTAAAGTGTAATTTCCCTGATCGCCACTAGGCGGTGCTACAGCAGCTGGCTAGTTGGAAACCTCATGTGTGACGGAACGGTGGCCACGCACACTTTTTATAAAACTCTCAGGGAGTAACGTGCAGCCTTAATCCTACTGGAAACCTTGTCACTGGAACACTTTGTTTTTTTCATTGTGACGTAACCAATCAGAACACAGCAGGCATTACACCTGGGAACTCACCTCTTCATCCCTGGGAGCCGTGCTAACTAGAGACACACACACATGGAAGGAAATCATCAGGAAGAGAAGATGGAAACAGAAAGAAGAAACAGATCAGTTAGAAAAGGCAGACGAAGGGAAGACTGGAAACCACAGCTCTGAGTAACAGGAAACCCGCTCAACCAGAATCCACAGGGCCCAATAATCATGCAGACAGGCTTGCCAGGAGAAGAACTGGTATTTTCTTCTGAGATCTTATACGGACCTCCAGTCTCTACTGACCAATCAGTTGTTAGCTCCTCACCTGATGACCCTGAAGGGGGCGGGGCTCCAGCTCTCTGCCAGATGGTGGCTTCGGCTGCCAATCGTCGGATGTAAATGTCGTCTACAACCAGTAGGATGTTCTCTGGCTTGATGTCCGTATGGATGATCTTACACTTGGTGTGAAGGTAGTCGAGTCCCTGTAGCACCTGGAGGCACACAACCAGGTCTATGTCAGAAGTGGAGTCCTGGCAGGTCCTAATCACAGCATGATTGATGTCTATCACACAGCCAAGAAGTGCCAGCGGGTCAGAATCTGTCCCACAGCTCAACGACCGAGCCACTAAGGAACTGCAAACCAGTCTTAGAGGTAAAGGAGTCACACATAAGTCCAAGTCACAGCATGTTTGCTCGACATGTTTTGAGCGCCGTTACCTGTCGGATGATGGTCTTGACACAGACCAGAGGAAGTCCCATGTAATTTGATTTAATGATCCATTTTAATAACTGATGACCCAGAACCTCCAGAACCATACAGACATCTGGGAGAGGCTGAGGAAACTACAGGAACAGGTGGACACACAGGTGGAGACAGCCCGGGCACAGAGTGACTGCTCTTGGCGAAGGATACGAACTCCGTTGATACCGGAGATCTTGAAGTCATCAATGAGCTGGACGATGGTTTCTCTGTATGGGTCAGAGGGGTCGCTGTCCCTCACCTGGAGAGACACAGGTTACCTGAGCACTCCTGTAAGTGTTGCTGCTTAGAGACCAGGACGTCAGATACTCACACATCGGAGCAGCTTGATTTCATCCAAAGCCGTCTCAGTATAGTGAGGAGCACTCTTCACCACCTTCATGGCCACAAAGCGCTTCTTCCTGGAGAAAATCGCATTCAGAGTCTGAACCACTCCGACTGTGGAAGCGTGCGTCTTAAACACGGCGTGTTACTCACTGCAGGTCCCAGCAGAGCCACACGGTGGAAAAGTGTCCCCAGCCCAGCTTCCTGACCACATGGTACCGCCCGTTGAACAGGTCGCCGATCTTTACCGGGTAGTAGCCACCTGCAAGATTCAGACAACCCCCTGTGAGACTAGTCTACACACAACATGCATCCAGAAAGTATTCACACCTTGTCACCTTTTCAGAAAACACATAATTCTACACAAAATACCCAATAATGATCATTTTTAAGCATGAATAGCCTTTGCTTGATACTTTTTTTAAGCACCTTGTGCCACAAAGCACTGATTGTAAAGTGAATTAGCAACGCGTGGCTTTCTGGACGGTTCTCTTACGTCCACAGGGGAAAAAGTGAGCAGCGCCTTAGTGAACATGGGTTCTCGGTCATGTCTCTAAATACCCAGTGGGGTCGGGCAGACAGATCTAGGGATGGTTCTGGTGGTTCCAAAGTTCTTCCTTTCCCAAATCATGAGACCAAAGTGCATTTCAGGGCCTTCATTGTTGCCCAAATGTGTTTGTCCTGCTTCAGTGATCCTTGCCTTTCACAATCCAGTCTTGGAGGTCTTTGAACGATTACTGCTCTGATATGGACTTGCACCTGTGGAGCCTTTCATGGACATCTGTCTTCCACTTTAAGATCATGGTCAGTCAACTGAATTTACCTTTGGTGTACTCCTTTGGAAAAATTAAGCACAAAATGGGGACACACTCACCTTTACAATAATCTGAAGGATCTTCCTGCTCTTCATCATCTGAGCCAAGCAACTGAGCAGGAGGCGGGGTTAACTCTAGAGGAGGTGGAGTCAGCTCTAAAGGAGACGGAGTCTGATGTGGAGGTGGCATAGTTAACTGGGATGTGGCAGATAACGTCATGGGAGGGAAGCTGAATGGAGATTCCAGGGAGCAGAGGAGAGAGGAGGAGGAGCACAGAGGATGGGAAGAAACACTGGAAGTAAACGTCACCGAGGTCAGGAGAAAGGGGTCTGAGTGGGCGGGGCTTAATGTAGCAGTGGGAGGAGCTTTGACTGTGTTCGGTGCAAAGATTGCAGTAGATTCAGAGGTAATGCTATGAGGTGAGGTTAGAGGCGCTTGGAAGAACTCTGTTAGACCATGTGCAGTTCTACAAGGAAGTACTGAAGCATTCTGGGTTATGTTGTTAACATTTGGTGGAGACTTGCTGAGACTTTGTCCAAGACTTTCTAAAGTGGCAGGTGATTTGCTAGGACACAGGGAATTGCTGAGGGTAATTTCAGGAGGCATTTTAGTTCCTACTGGAGCATTATTGATGTCTAAAGTGGGTGGGGTTGTCTGGTTTGGACTCTGGGGACGCAATAACTGGGTTATCTGCTGGAGGCTTTGGCGAGGCTGTGAGTGGGTGATCTGGTTTGGAATCTGTGACTGTGCTGACGGCTGGGGGCTCTGGGGACGGGGTGAATGTGGTGACTGGGCGGTCTTGTGGGGACTCTGGGGACGGGGTGAATGGGTTGTCTGGTGGGGGCTCTGGGGACGGGGTGACTGGGTGGTCTGGTGGGGGCTCTGGGGACGGGGTGACTGGGCGGTCTTGTGGGGGCTCTGGGGACGGGGTGACTGGGTTGTCTGGTGGGGGCTCTGGGGACGGGGTGACTGGGCGGTCTTGTGGGGGCTCTGGGGACGGGGTGACTGGGTGGTCTGGTGCGGGCTCTGGGGACGGGGTGAATGTGGTGACTGGGTTGTCTGGTGGGGGCTCTGGGGACGGGGAGATTGGGTTTTCTGGTGGTGGTTGGGAGGAGGATGTGTGATCTGGTTTGGAATCTGGGAACTCAGATTTTTCTGGGGACTTTGGGAACAGGGTGACTGAGTTTGAATGCCTGTCTTGGGGGATAATGTGTCAGGCTCTGGTAGGCCCTCAGGATCTTCCCCAGCATTTGTAGCACATTCTGGGGGAAGCAGGTCTTTGTGGGGGTCACTCTCCAGTGGTATTTGGAGGGGAGTACCATCAGTCTTCAGAAAATCACAGCCCTCTTCAGGCCTGAAACAGGAAGAGAGAGTGGAAAACAATTTCAGATAATTTTTGCAACCTTTATTTTTATGAGCAGATCATCAAAAATAAAAAAAAGACTTATGGTCTGAAAAATACGGTAGTCTTACTTTTCATTTAGTTAAAAGAATAGCTGGCTATCAAGCCAATGTTTGACTCGATCTTTGCACAGTCTGAAATAAAGCAGCTGCTAAAAAGATGGCAAATGTATTAATTAATGAATTAGATAACGACATCAACAACAGTGTGACAGCGTGATGCAGTCCTTTAAGTGAGCGAGCTCCAGGTACCTCATGAGGAAATGTTTGAGGATGTCGAGCTGAAGAAAAACAGAGCAGGGAAAGAGGAGCCTTCAAACATCTCCATCGCTGACAAGGACCAAACCAAAGTATAGATGAATGCAGCCTTGCTTGTCAACAACAGATGGTGTAATCTGGACAAGCCTCTGTTAAATATTGTTCCTATAGCCCAGACATTGGCAACAGCTCTAGATTCCCATCCTATTGTCTACAAAGGGTGTTATTGTGGTAGCAGTAAACATCTCTCCATCATCTTTTCCAAACTCTGCACAGGACATCACTGACTTCCATGGTTGTCTACTACCGACTACACCCTGATGCATAGTGATATCTGAAGATTTCAGCCACGCCTCGCTCTCCTTTATAACGCCAATGGTCAACAGCTGGTCTCTACCAGAGAAAGGTCTTTGATGTAAACATCGGGGATACATGTAGCTCCACTGCAAGGCGTCCATTTGGCAAGACTCTCATCTGGTCTTTCCCTGCTCTACGGGTAAATATTTTATTGGCAACAGGTGAGGAAAACCACCGTTATGAGGTCGTCACAGAAAGCCGGAGAGAGGGGATGTTTAAAAGCTTCAGAAGCACTGAGTGAGCCACATGGAGGAGAAATCAGCGCTCAGTGTGTAGCAGACTGTAGAACCCAGAACATCGCCTTCATAACACCATAATAATAATAATAATAATTGAACTTTATGGAGAAATTCACTTCTGCTTTTAACCCATCCCCTTGGGGAGCAGTGGGCTGCCATGTGCGGCGCCTTGGGAGCAATCAGGGGTTAAGGGTCTTGCTCAGGGACCCAGAGTGCAGGCAGTGGGAATCGAACCGGGTACTTGCATCCTTCTGAGTGCAAGCGCGCTGCTCTAACCACTAGACCAGCACTCCCCCATTAACCACCGTAACTTTTTTAAAAGAGTGTATCGTTTATATCGAGTCTATGTGGAGCTAGACTTGTACTTTCATGTATTCCAGTAGGTTATTTTCTCAGCCATGTCTCATATTTACAGCTCTTTGATAACAAATGTGAGACGTTTGGGATGAAGCTTTGATTCAGAGAAGCCTTGTTATAATTACATATAGAGATAAATATATTAGAATTCATCCTAAATATATCACGGTATTATTTTATAGTATCGCCCAGCCCTAACAGCAACAACAGAGTATGTTCAGTCAAAAGCGTCTTCAGGTCAGCTCTATCAGGGAGTTCCTGATATTATTAGATATAGACGGCTGCTACAACATCTGATTCCTGCTGGGAAAAAAATACTTTATTTGCTCAAAGTTTCATTTTAAATGTCTGAGATCCAGCCCTGACTTTTAATGCGCTCTGCAGCCAATCAGCTGGGGACATTGAACTGATCTAGTCCAGCAGGAGGAGCTACTGGAAATATCCAATCATTTTCATCCAGACTCTATACAAAGTATTTAATTTCTGATTTCACGCATGTCAGTTTTTGGATTCTTCAAGAACCTGTAGTTAGGTGGGTGGGTTTGACAACGATAAATTCAGATTAGTCATGTCTGACAACACCCAAAACTGCCAGTATTGTCAGGATTGTTACTTTAACTATTTTCTCCACTGTTGGTTTCTTGAGATCATCAATAAATATCAACAAATTAAAAATATGATTCCATACAGCTACTGTGTGAAGTTTAGGGATAGAAATTACATTCTTTATGCAACTAGTGTCCTGATGAAATGTATTTCGAATCGTTTTAATATGTTACATTATTAATAATGTTTATTAAGGACAGTATTTGTGTTCATTGGGCTATAATTGACATGGAGTCACAGCCACACAGATGCTTAAAAAGATCACAAGAAGCTGTAGTATCGTCACTTTCATTGTCATCAGTACCACAATATATGAAGATACGTCCATGTTGTCCACCCCTGGATAGGAACAACCACAGCCAACAGGTAGAACCCACTGACCAGGAACAACAGGAACACCGTCAGTTTGCCTGATTGAAGTTCAGTCTGGTTCCACGTCTGACGTCACTGAGCCACACTGAGCGCGCTCAGTCTGCTCCTGCCTGGGAACAATGTGTGGCATGATGTTGGGCTAACCTGCAGCTGATGGTCTTCATTGGCGAGTACTAAAAACAGCCGCTGATGATGTCACAGAGAGCAGGGCGTCTGCAGCTCATGTAACAGCCGCACTGAGCGCGCTCAGTCTATTTCAGAGCTGCTGAGGTCACGCTCGGACATGTCACACGGAGCTGCTGCAGCCGTATCAGGACCCGGGTTCTGGTTCTATTTGTGGCTCAGTGTGTCTGCGGGTCACTGAACCTGGGTGGGTCAGGGTGCGGTTACAATGAGCTGACCCGGTTCTGTGCGACTATCACCGGCAAGAAAAACATTCAGAACCAGAAAGACAAAGGGAAGCCCACGGACACCGACAGCTGCAGAGCCGCCTTCCCTCATCTTACCCTCGCTCAGACACAAACGCCTGCATCTGATAAGCCCCGCCCTCTCCACACACATCACTTCCTGTTGGCCCCCCTCAGTGTGTGTGATCTGGGTTCTCACCGGCTGTCGTCAGCTCGCACTCGCCGATGCTTTTTGCCTCGCCGTCGTTTCTTGCTTGTAGGGGCGGAGCTTCCGACAGCAGCTGCAGGAAGGAACGTCGCAGTCAGAGAGAAGACCTCCGAGTCAGAATCAGAACATGCTTACTGCAGGGTCTGGAGATAACCTTCTGATCAGCCAATTCCAGACTTAAATTCAGACCGTGAACCTTTTATCAGATACAAGCTGCACTTTAGAGCTGGCCAACAACCCACTGGGTGACTGCACCATTCCCAGCAGCTGAGCTCCAATGTCTCAGTCAGCGGTTCTAACAACAAATTCAGAAAACCTAAAGACGGCTGTCCTCCGTCCGAACTGTAGTAATACTAGACGGTTGGTGGTTAAACTACCCAGCCTGTTTGGAGTTAAACTACCCAGCCTGTTTGGAGTTAAACTACCCAGCCTGTTTTAGTTTAACTTACCCAGCCTGTTTGGAGTTAAACTACCCAGCCTGTTTTAGTTTAACTTACCCAGCCTGTTTGGAGTTAAACTACCCAGCCTGCTTGGAGTTAAACTACCCAGTCTGTTTTAGTTTAAGTTACCCAGCCTGTCTGGAGTTAAACTACCCAGCCTGTTTTAGTTTAACTTACCCAGCCTGTTTGGAGTTAAACTACCCAGCCTGTTTTAGTTTAACTTACCCAGCCTGTTTGGAGTTAAACTACCCAGCCTGTCTGGAGTTAAACTACCCAGCCTGTCTGGAGTTAAACTACCCAGCCTGTTTTAGTTTAACTTACCCAGCCTGTTTGGAGTTAAACTACCCAGCCTGTTTTAGTTTAACTTACCCAGCCTGTTTGGAGTTAAACTACCCAGCCTGTTTTAGTTTTAGTTACCCAGCCTGTCTGGAGTTCAACTACCCAGCCTGTTTGGAGTTAAACTACCCAGCCTGTCTGGAGTTAAACTACCCAGCCTGTTTGGAGTTAAACTACCCAGCCTGTTTTAGTTTAACTTACCCAGCCTGTTTGGAGTTAAACTACCCAGCCTGTTTTAGTTTAACTTACCCAGACTGTTTGGAGTTAAACTACCCAGCCTGTTTTAGTTTTAGTTACCCAGCCTGTTTGGAGTTAAACTACCCAGCCTGTCTGGAGTTCAACTACCCAGCCTGTTTGGAGTTAAACTACCCAGCCTGTCTGGAGTTAAACTACCCAGCCTGTTTGGAGTTAAACTACCCAGCCTGTTTTAGTTTAAGTTACCCAGCCTGTTTGGAGTTAAACTACCCAGCCTGTTTGGAGTTAAACTACCCAGCCTGTCTGGAGTTAAACTACCCAGCCTGTTTGGAGTTAAACTACCCAGCCTGTTTTAGTTTAACTTACCCAGCCTGTTTGGAGTTAAACTACCCAGCCTGTTTGGAGTTAAACTACCCAGCCTGTCTGGAGTTAAACTACCCAGCCTGTTTGGAGTTAAACTACCCAGCCTGTTTGGAGTTAAACTACCCAGCCTGTTTTAGTTTAAGTTACCCAGCCTGTTTGGAGTTAAACTACCCAGCCTGTTTTAGTTTAAGTTACCCAGCCTGTTTGGAGTTAAACTACCCAGCCTGTTTGGTGTTAAACTACCCAGCATTTTTGGAGTTAAACTACCCAGCCTGTTTTAGTTTAAGTTACCCAGCCTGTTTGGAGTTAAACTACCCAGCCTGTCTGGAGTTAAACTACCCAGCCTGTTTTAGTTTAACTTACCCAGTCTGTCTGGAGTTAAACTACCCAGCCTGTCTGGAGTTAAACTACCCAGCCTGTTTTAGTTTAACTTACCCAGCCTGTCTGGAGTTAAACTACCCAGCCTGTCTGGAGTTAAACTACCCAGCCTGTTTTAGTTTAAGTTACCCAGCCTGTCTGGAGTTAAACTACCCAGCCTGTTTGGAGTTAAACTACCCAGCCTGTTTTAGTTTAAGTTACCCAGCCTGTTTGGAGTTAAACTACCCAGCCTGTTTTAGTTTAACTTACCCAGCCTGTCTGGAGTTAAACTACCCAGCATTTTTGGGGTTAAACTACCCAGCCTGTTAACCAGACTTGGACAACTACAAACTAACCTAGCCTGTCCAGGTTTAAACTACACAATAGGTTTGTGATTTAAGTAATTGCAGTTTTAGATTAAACTAACCAGATTGTATGGAGTTAAACTGACCGACTGGTCCGGTTCACATCTAACCAGAAGGTGTCGGGTTAAACCAGACGTCATCTGAGATTAAACTAGCCAGACGGTTCTGGATTATCTCTGGATAACAGCCATCAGATGACGCCAGCGCACAGAGGTGGGTCTTCAGAGCAGATTAAAGGTGCACAGAAGAACGCAAGAACTTTTAAATGTTCTAGATTCAATTCAACAATTTGATACTAACTGCAGCAAAGGTAAAACAGCAGGAAACAACTGATCCGGACCGAAACCGGGTCATCTCTGGATCAGCGGATCTAAACTGAATAAAACCGCTCTTTAATCGAGCCTGCCTGGTCTCAGAGTCACCGGTACCGGTACCCGGTAACTCTCACACATACATAGCGGTACCAGCCCCCGGACCGGGCCGGGCCTTGTTTACCTATCAGCATGTCCGGTTCCTGTCTTTAAGCCGAACCGGTTCACAGGCAGAACCCTTTGTGACAGCCGAGCAGCACCGGGACCAGGGCCTGAAACGCAGAGGTGGTCCACCGATCCTCCGGTGCGGACGGAACCAGACCGCGGCCTGCCGGTCAGTAGACGGTTCGGCTCTATTAGCTCTGGTAGCTTTCCTGCTGGTTCCGAGTCGGACTCCGATATGTGGACCGGCTGAAACCCGGTTCTCTCTCGGCTTCTGGACCGGCTCGGTTCGGTTGATGTGGGCGTGTAGCACGTGCTGGCTCGGTTCTGTCCTGAACGAATTCAACAGCTGCTCGGTTTGACACCGGACACCCGGCTCTGCGCATGCGCACTGACCTGGCACGCTGGACCGGCAGGGCCGGATGTGGAGGAGCTGGGAGCAGGGGCCATAGATCTATTACACCTAGATCCTAGATCCTAGATCAGCATCAGGCCAAGCCAGGGTCAGCAACATTTCCAACCCTAGGAGCCATTTCTACCCCTGGTCCAGCTAAACTAATTTTGTTTAGAGCGACAAAAGTTCAATTCAATTCAATTAAATTTTATTTATATAGCGCCAATTCATTAAACATGTCATCTCAAGGCTCTTTACAAAGTCAAATTCAATCATATTATACAGATTGGGTCAGATTATACAGATTGGTCAAACATTTCCTATATAAGGAAACCAGTTCATTGCATCAAAGTCCCGACAAGCAGCATTCACTCCTGGAGAAGCGTAGAGCCACAGGAAGAGTCATCTGCATTGTCCATGGCTTTGCTGCAATCCCTCATAAGATAACATAAGATAAGTTTTATTGATCTCACATTGGAGAAATTCACTTGTCACACATCGGTTTAGTGATCAAAAGAAGCTGCATAAGGTATAGACAGTCTGTTCACATATATATATACAATGTATCCAAAAATTAAAAATAAAAATACAAAGGAAATAAAGCAGAGATTTAAGATGACTTATGTACATTCAGGGTGGTTTATATACAAATGGATTGACGTTGTTCATTAAAGTGGTACCAGGTAAGGAACAACAGTGAGGTAGTGAGATAACTATGCAGCTGAAGTCACTTATTTAACAGGATTATTGCACAGGGTATTGCATACTGAGCAAGCATGAAGCAACAGTGGGAAGAAAAACTCCCCTTTAATAGGGAGGAGAACCTCCAGCAGAACCAGAACCAGGCTCAGTGTGAACGCTCATCTGCCTCCACCCACTGGGGCTTAGAGAAGACAGAGCAGAGACACAGAAAGCTCAGAAGCTCACATTGACCCAGGAGTACTTTCTATGGTAGAGAAGACAGAGCAGAGACACAGAAAGCACAGAAGCTCACATTGACCCAGGAGTACTTTCTATGGTAGAGAAGACAGAGCAGAGACACAGAAAGCTCAGAAGCTCACATTGACCCAGGAGTACTTTCTATGTTAGAGAAGACCGAGCAGAGACACAGAAAGCTCAGAAGCTCACATTGACCCAGGAGTACTTTCTATGTTAGAGAAGACAGAGCAGAGACACAGAAAGCTCAGAAGCTCACATTGAGCCAGGAGTACTTTCTATGGTAGATGGTAATAGAGGATGATCTGTCTCCCCTGATGATGTCACAGCTAACAGAACGCCAGACCAGGTGTACCTTCTATGAAGAGAAAAATGACAGAGAACAAAAAGTTAAAAGCTGAAATAACAATAAACAATTCAGATTGGAGAGCAGTAGGAGAACTCAGCAGAGTGAGAGAAATAGACCCTGATGTCCTCCAGCAGCCTAAGCCTATAGCAGCATAACTATAGAGGTAGCTCAGGGTAACATGAGCCACTCTGACTAAAAGCTTTGTCACAAAGGAAAGTTTTAACATTAGTCTTAAAAGTAGACGGGGTATCTGCCTCACGGACCAAAACTGGGAGTTGGTTCCACAGGAGAGGAGCCTGATAGCTAAAGGATCTGCCTCCCATTCTACTTTTAGAGACTCTGTCTTTGAAACAAGAGCTTGTTTTTATAGTATACTATAGGAAATTTGTTTACATTCTTTAAATTAAAGATCAACCGTTTTTTTATTTAACCAACAGTATTTTTGTTTAACTGGACACTTGATTTTCGTAGCAAATGGCATCAAAATGATAAAAAAGCAGGTAGTTTGCAACCTATTGACAAAATTATACCTCATAAAGGAGTATCTATAGTAAAATATTCTATACACCGTTAGTTTCTTTCTTTCTGGAAATGTTATGCATATGTTGCAGAAATAAATGCATCCTAAAGCTAGCAATTAAATTACGTTTAATAAATTACCTTTACATTTAGAAACATCGGCCAACCCCCCCCCACACACACACACACACATTTTTGTTTTTTAGGAGCCAAAGCTGAAGGTGTAAAGCGCCACATGCGGCTCTGGACACACAGGTTGCAGACCCCTGGGCTAAACTGACCAGACATCAGTTTTGTGAAAACAGAATCATTTAATTCAGTTTTATTTATACAGCACTATCTGTGTCTATTTTGAAACTATCAACTTCTCCAAGAATTTTACATCATCCTGTCATTTAAATTTCAGCAGATGCTAAGAACTATTTGCATGCTTTTAGCTTCTCAAGAAGTGCTGTTGGTGCATTTAACTAATTTAAATGCACCAATACAATAAAGTTTGAAAACATTCAAATATTAGGTGTTGTGTCTGTGTGTGATGTGTGAAATCTAACCAAAGTTTTATTAATTATGGTGAGATAATAACGATGCAGATTCTTGCATCTGTTCTCAAGGGTTGCTCCAAAGTCAATTCAATCAAATCCTCCTGACAGGTTGGTTAAAAGTTTTCTTTCTAAGGAAAGCCAGCAGATTGCATCAAGTCATTGGCTGCATCCAAATACCCTTAATAACAGCTCCTGCTCCTAGCTCCTGTTCCTAGCTCCTACTTCCTGCTCCTAACTCCTAGCTCCTGTTCCTATCTCCTGTTCCTAGCTCCTACTTCCTGCTCCTAACTCCTAGCTCCTGTTCCTAACTCCTAGCTCCTGCTCCTATCTCCTGTTCCTAGCTCCTAGTTCCTGCTCCTAACTCCTGTTCCTAGCTCCTAGTTCCTGCTCCTAGCTCCTGCTCCTATCTCCTGTTTCTAGCTCCTAGTTCCTGCTCCTAACTCCTGCTCCTATCTCCTGTTCCTAGCTCCTGTTCCTATCTCCTGTTCCTAACTCCTAGTTCCTGCTCCTAGCTCCTGTTCCTATCTCCTGTTCCTAGCTCCTAGTTCCTGCTCCTAACTCCCATCTCCTGTTCCTAGCTCCTAGTTCCTGCTCCTAACTCCCATCTCCTGTTCTTAGCTCCTAGTTCCTGCTCCTAACTCCTAGCTCCTGTTCCTAACTCCTAGCTCCTGCTCCTATCTCCTGTTCCTAGCTCCTAGTTCCTGCTCCTAACTCCTGTTCCTAGCTCCTAGTTCCTGCTCCTAGCTCCTGCTCCTATCTCCTGTTTCTAGCTCCTAGTTCCTGCTCCTAACTCCTGCTCCTATCTCCTGTTCCTAGCTCCTGTTCCTATCTCCTGTTCCTAACTCCTAGTTCCTGCTCCTAACTCCTGCTCCTATCTCCTGTTCCTAGCTCCTAGTTCCTGCTCCTAACTCCTATCTCCTGTTCCTAGCTCCTAGTTCCTGCTCCTAGCTCCTGTTCCTAGCTCCTAGTTCCTGCTCCTAGCTCCTGTTCCTAGCTCCTAGTTCCTGCTCCTAGCTCCTGCTCCTATCTCCTGTTCCTAGCTCCTAGTTCCTGCTCCTAACTCCTATCTCCTGTTCCTATCTCCTAGTTCCTGCTCCTAACTCCTATCTCCTGTTCCTAGCTCCTAGTTCCTGCTCCTAACTCCCATCTCCTGTTCCTAGCTCCTAGTTCCTGCTCCTAACTCCTATCTCCTGTTCCTAGCTCCTAGTTCCTGCTCCTAGCTCCTGTTCCTATCTCCTGTTCCTATCTCCTGTTCCTAGCTCCTAGTTCCTGCTCCTAGCTCCTGTTCCTATCTCCTGCTCCTAGCTCCTGTTCCTATCTCCTGTTCCTAGCTCCTGTTCCTAGCTCCTAGTTCCTGCTCCTAACTCCTAGCTCTTGTTCCTAGCTCCTAGTTCCTGCTCCTAGCTCCTGCTCCTATCTCCTGTTCCTAGCTCCTGTTCCTAGCTCCTAGTTCCTGCTCCTAGCTCCTGTTCCTATCTCCTGCTCCTATCTCCTGTTCCTATCTCCTGTTCCTAGCTCCTGTTCCTAGCTCCTAGTTCCTGCTCCTAACTCCTATCTCCTGTTCCTAGCTCCTAGTTCCTGCTCCTAGCTCCTGTTCCTATCTCCTGTTCCTATCTCCTGTTCCTAGCTCCTAGTTCCTGCTCCTAGCTCCTGTTCCTATCTCCTGCTCCTAGCTCCTGTTCCTATCTCCTGTTCCTAGCTCCTGTTCCTAGCTCCTAGTTCCTGCTCCTAACTCCTAGCTCTCGTTCCTAGCTCCTAGTTCCTGCTCCTAGCTCCTGCTCCTATCTCCTGTTCCTAGCTCCTAGTCTCTGCTCCTAGCTTTTTTTGGGAGGGGTTATTTAGCCCATCATCAGATGTAAAATTGGGCGTTAATTTTCAGTCATCATAACGGAAGAGAGAGCACCACAACGGAAGCTCTCTCTTCCGTTGTGGTGAAGAGAGAGCTGAGCCAAAAGGCGAAGCTCTCGATTTACCGGTTGATCTACGTTCCTACCCTCATCTATGGTCACGAGCTTTGGGTCGTGACGGAAAGAACGAGATCCCGGATACAAGCGGCTGAAATGAGTTTTCTCCGTAGTGTGTCTGGGCTCTCCCTTAGAGATAGGGTGAGGAGCTCAGTCATCCGGGGAGGACTCAGAGTAGAGCCGCTGCTCCTCCACGTCCAGAGGAGCCAGTTGAGGTGGCTCGGGCATCTGGTCAGGATGCCTCCTGGACGCCTCCCTGGTGAGGTGTTCCGGGCACGTCCCACCGGGAGGAGACCCAGGGGAAGACCCAGGACACGCTGGAGGGACTATGTCTCTCTGCTGGGAACGCCTTGGGATTCCTCCTGAGGAGCTGGCCCAAGTGGCTGGAGAGAGGGACGTCTGGGCCTCCCTACTGAAGCTGCTACCCCCGCCACCCGACCCCGGATAAGAGGAAGAAGACGGACGGACGGACAGACATTTCTGAAAGTCACAGATCCGAAATAAAGATTTAGTTTCCCTTCACCCAGCCGTAAGGTGTTCAAAGCCTGGAGTCAAAACCTGGTTGTGTCGGCTTGTTTTAGCCATCAGCGCTCTGTAGCGCCGCCCTGAAAGTAAAAGTCTGAATAACCTGTGATGGGTTGGGTCAGCAGCTATGCTAGTGGCCCTTTTATTGGTCCTGAACAGGTCCTGGATAGAGGGAAGGTCAGTCCTGATGATCCTGTCTGCAGAACTGATTGTTGCACTTTGGACCTGTAGGTCCAACAAATCCATCAAATAAACAGAGATGAGAAAAACAGATGTAAGAACTCAGCAATGAGATTTAATGAAGTTATTAAAAATAACCCAGAATAAATCTGACACGTTTGCCAACATGTTTTATTAAACATGTTTATTTTTTATTTATTTTTTACATTTTTTAAACCTTTTTTCTAACCTTGTTTTATTAATTTTATTTCCTGTCATCTTTTTAATTTTGTTGAGTCCTTTTCTAGTTAAGATTTGTGTTTTTTTAAACAATGACAATAAAGTTTTCCAAAAGTCCGACCAACACAGAAGTTTTGCTGCTTCAGTCATTCTTCCTTTTTATTTATTTCTGTCAGTCATACACCTGATGACAACAAAAAACTATCATTTATTCGTCAGCATAGAACTGGACCTGATAGCAGAACAAACTGGCACCTAGGAACAAGCCTTAAAATTAGAACTTTATTTTTATGATACAAAGTTTTTGATCTGTGACCCTTCACATTAAAAGCACATTTTTAGATCAATCTTCATCGTGGTCTTCCTCACAGATATTTACAGGCACATTTACACAATTAGATCCCCCCCAGGCTTGAAATTCCGGTATTCTGTAAAAAACAGCTCGACCAATCAGAGCTCAGAATCAGTCATCAGTGGAAGCTCCACCCCTTAATTTAAAAAGTAAACATTGAAAGTTCGGACAAAGAAGAAGCACCGTCATCATCATCATCATCATCATCATCATCATCATCATCATCATGCAGAAGATACAGTGAGCAAAGAACTACGACTACGGGTCAAACACAGGCCCAAAAAACACAAACAGCAAAATGTGGCGAAGAAATAACAGCAGCAGAAGAAGAAGAAAAAGCGTCAGCTGAACCTAGTCCAGTAGTCCGGTCCAGTTCTACAGCCGGACCAGAGTCCATGTGCTTGGTTCAGTCCACTCTGTCCATCAGTCCCACCACAGCAAAACCAACAGAAGAGCCCAGGAGGACTGGCCTGCCCACCAGGGTTCCTCAGGAGTCCATTAAGGTTCAGGAGGACCTGATGGTACCACAGGATCCATGCGGGCCCAGAAGACTCTGGGTTATGGTGTTAGCATAACGAACCAGTTAAACCAGTTAGAACCAGATGCCCCAGCTGTTTATCTGCGCTGGGCTGACTTCCTGCTGAAGGACACAGGTGAGTTCACCTGAACAGTTCAAATGATTTTATCTTCCCATCATGCACTGGGACACTTTAGATTGGCCCCTAGCTGCAGAGTGAAGGCACAGCTGGGATAAATAAATATAAATAGTCTGTACACACAATAAGTTAGTAACACTCACACAGATCTCTGATTGTTCTTGACGTCGATCGCTTGGATTAATCCACAGCTTCGACATTCACGTTTCAGATCCAAGCGCACTGGGACTCCACTTCCTGTCACAGGTCACATGATCCGATGAAAACCACACATGCCCACTGAGGAGCAGCGCAGCACACGAGAACGTCAGGGCGTGACTCGCCTCTCACAGCTGCTTTTGAAGATAAGGGAGAACGTGACCTAAATTCATCCATTCCTGTTCTGAGAACAACAGGCCCGAATTTCCCCAAACAGGAAACCAGAACTTGGTCCAAGTCTAGATCTACAAGCCAGAAGGACCTCTAAACTAAGCTGTGAGTGGGCAGGAGAGCCTAGTCTGCAGGACTAATGGTCAGACCAGAAGTAAAGGTTCTCCATGACAACCTGAAGGAGTAGATCTAAGACTCCCAGTCTGCTTCTGTTCTGTGGAAACCTGAAATAATAGGACCTACATCTCTGGCTCATCATTGCAGGTGTTTCTCTTTAGACTCTGTGAGCAAAGATGCTGCACTTGGAGCAGATTCTAGGTTAATTCAGATGGAACCACCTGAAGAACCTGGCTAACCAGACCCCTGGCTGACTGGAAAGGTTTCCAGACTCCTGGAGGGCCCCTCCTTTCTGGATGAGCAAAGCTTCAGGAGAGGGTTAGCGCTCTGGAGCGATGCATCATTGAACTGTCAGAAAGTGGAGTCACACTGAAACGTGATGAAAACGCTCCCTGATTCAGATTCTGTTATTGCGTGCGGTAAACTTCCAACAGCTCCCAGGAGTGCTGGGATGTTTGGCGATCTGCTGGCTTCAGTAGAAAAACGTACAAAACAGCAGGTCAAGAATCAATACAATTAGAGAAGAAACGATTTAGGTTGTGCTTTTGACTCAATCAGCAGAGAACTCTGGGAATTCTAGTGCAAGGCAGCAGGTGACGACGATGTTCCCTGATCCGATTGGTTGGATTGTCGTTAGTTTGATGTTAGTTGGCAGCTGCTGCCGTGTGAGGGGCCCGGAAGACCGATTCTAAAAAGACTGAACGTCCCCCACACAGACAGAGACAGCAGCCGTCCAATCAGCTTCGCTGCTTCAGTCCCTGTCTCTTCATCCTCGTCCTCAGGACTCACAGGTCAGAGGTCAGTGACTTTGTTCTCCACCAGGGCGGCGACCTGCTGCAGTCGATAGGCCAACTGCATCTTCTGACCTGAGCTGTCTTCCTCCAGGGACATGATGATCTAAACACAGCGAGGGACAGGTAGAGACAGGTGATTTCTGAGAATAAAATGTAGGCGTGTGAATGTGACCTGGCCAGAGGTTTGCACCTGTGCAGGTGACTGGTCACATGACACGGGCGTGTTAGTGGCTTACCTGGTCGTAATACTTGTTGATGTACTTATAGAGTTCATGAAGAGCGACAAGACCGTTCACCTCTGAGGCAAAGCTCTGCAGGAAGACACGATGAGACAGGTGAAGAGAGACAGGTGAAGACAGACAGACACGATGAGACAGGTAAAGAGAGACAGGTGAAGAGAGACAGACACGATGAGACAGGTGAAGAGAGACAGACACGATGAGACAGGTGAAGAGATACAGACATGATGAGACAGGTGAAGAGAGACAGACATGATGTGACAGGTGAAGAGAGACAGGTGAAGACAGACAGACACGATGAGACAGGTGAAGAGAGACAGACACGATGAGACAGGTGAAGAGAGACAGACATGATGAGACAGGTGAAGAGAGACAGACATGATGAGACAGGTGAAGAGAGACAGGTGAAGAGAGACAGGTAAAGAGAGATAGACATTATGAGACATGGTGAGACAGGTGAAGAGAGACAGACATGATGAGACAGGTGAGGAGAGACAGACATGATGAGACAGGTGAAGAGAGACAGGTGAAGAGAGACAGACACAATGAGACAGGTGAAGAAAGACAGACATGATGAGACAGGTGAAGAGAGACAGGTGAAGAGAGACAGACACGATGAGACAGGTGAAGAGAGACAGACATGATGAGACCGGTGAAGAGAGACAGGTGAAGACAGACAGACACGATGAGACAGGTGAAGAGAGACAGACACGATGAGACAGGTAAAGAGAGACAGACATGATGAGACAGGTGAAGAGAGACAGGTGAAGACAGACAGACACGATGAGACAGGTGAAGAGAGACAGACACGATGAGACAGGTAAAGAGAGACAGGTGAAGACAGACAGACACGATGAGACAGGTGAGGAGAGACAGACATGATGAGACAGGTGAAGAGAGACAGGTGAAGACAGACAGACACGATGAGACAGGTAAAGAGAGACAGACATGATGAGACAGGTGAAGAGAGACAGACATGATGAGACAGGTGAAGAGAGACAGGTGAAGAGATACAGGTGAGGAGAGACAGACATGATGAGACAGGTGAAGAGAGACAGACATGATGAGACAGGTGAAGAGAGACAGGTGAAGAGAGACAGGTGAAGAGAGACAGACATTATGAGACAGGTGAGGAGAGACAGACATGATGAGACAGGTGAAGAGAGACAGACACGATGAGACAGGTGAAGAGAGACAGACATGATGAGACAGGTGAAGAGAGACAGGTGAAGAGAGACAGGTAAAGAGAGATAGACATTATGAGACATGGTGAGACAGGTGAAGAGAGACAGACATGATGAGACAGGTGAGGAGAGACAGACATGATGAGACAGGTGAAGAGAGACAGGTGAAGAGAGACAGACACAATGAGACAGGTGAAGAAAGACAGACATGATGAGACAGGTGAAGAGAGACAGGTGAAGAGAGACAGACACGATGAGACAGGTGAAGAGAGACAGACATGATGAGACCGGTGAAGAGAGACAGGTGAAGACAGACAGACACAATGAGACAGGTGAAGAGAGACAGACACGATGAGACAGGTAAAGAGAGACAGACATGATGAGACAGGTGAAGAGAGACAGGTGAAGACAGACAGACACGATGAGACAGGTAAAGAGAGACAGACATGATGAGACAGGTGAAGAGAGACAGACATGATGAGACAGGTAAAGAGAGACAGACATGATGAGACAGGTGAAGAGAGACAGACATGATGAGACAGGTGAAGAGAGACAGGTGAAGAGAGACAGGTGAAGAGATACAGGTGAGGAGAGACAGACATGATGAGACAGGTGAAGAGAGACAGGTGAAGAGAGACAGACACAATGAGACAGGTGAAGAAAGACAGACATGATGAGACAGGTGAAGAGAGACAGGTGAAGAGAGACAGACACGATGAGACAGGTGAAGAGAGACAGACATGATGAGACCGGTGAAGAGAGACAGGTGAAGACAGACAGACACGATGAGACAGGTGAAGAGAGACAGACACGATGAGACAGGTAAAGAGAGACAGACATGATGAGACAGGTGAAGAGAGACAGGTGAAGACAGACAGACACGATGAGACAGGTGAGGAGAGACAGACATGATGAGACAGGTGAAGAGAGACAGGTGAAGACAGACAGACACGATGAGACAGGTAAAGAGAGACAGACATGATGAGACAGGTGAAGAGAGACAGACATGATGAGACAGGTGAAGAGAGACAGGTGAAGAGATACAGGTGAGGAGAGACAGACATGATGAGACAGGTGAAGAGAGACAGACATGATGAGACAGGTGAAGAGAGACAGGTGAAGAGAGACAGACATTATGAGACAGGTGAGGAGAGACAGACATGATGAGACAGGTGAAGAGAGACAGACACGATGAGACAGGTGAAGAGAGACAGACATGATGAGACAGGTGAAGAGAGACAGGTGAAGAGAGACAGGTAAAGAGAGATAGACATTATGAGACATGGTGAGACAGGTGAAGAGAGACAGACATGATGAGACAGGTGAAGAGAGACAGACATGATGAAACAGGTGAAGAGAGACAGGTGAAGAGAGACAGACATGATGAGACAGGTGAAGAGAGACAGGTAGAATGAGGTGGTTGTGGTTTTGGGTCAGTTAATCCAGGCACAGAGAGACAGGTGAAGAGATACAGACATGATGAGACAGGTGAAGAGAGACAGACATTATGAGACAGGTGAAGAGAGACAGGTGAAGAGAGACAGACATGATGAAACAGGTGAAGAGAGACAGGTGAAGAGAGACAGACATGATGAGACAGGTGAAGAGAGACAGGTAGAATGAGGTGGTTGTGGTTTTGGGTCAGTTAATCCAGGCACAGAGAGACAGGTGAAGCGACAGTTAATGCAGTGGTTCCCAAGGTGGGGTTGCGCCCCCTAGTGGGGGCCAGTTTAATTGTAAGAGGGCCGTAGTGTAAATTAATTGAATAAATGACTCATTTTGTGAGTTATTTTATAAAATAAAAAAAATGTTTGATAGTAACAGAATTCAGCATTTCTAAGGAAAATAAACAGTTAAACTGAAAATAATTACACTTTAATTGTATCGTTTTGTGATTTAAAGGAGATTGCAGTTTATTTTATTGTAATATGTGATTTTCTTCATCTTTTTTTGTTCAACTGCTGAAAAGGTTAGTCATGTGGTGGGGGTGGGGGTGGGGGTGGGGGTGGGGGTGGGTGGGAGCCACCGAGTTAAAGTGAGACGGGTAGAATGAGGTAGTTTAGGGTCAGCTTACCCCGGACAGCTCAGTCAGAGTGGAGTTCATCTCCTGATAACATCCCGATGCAGCGCTATGGATATCGCTGTAGTACCTGCAGACACATACAGTTAGTGAGCAGGGAGCACCAGAACCACACTCAGAGTGCTTCTGTTGTAACACAGGAGGACAAACTGGACCAGAACCAGGGCCTTACCTCTCCACCAGCTGTTTGTACCGCGGGATCTCTCTGGCATAAAGCAGCTTGTTGACAGGTGAGTCCTGATTGGACAGAAACATGCCATGATGTCACATGGACAAAGGACATCGATCAGACCGACAAGCAGAGACACACGCAGGTCTTACCCGTCCCACTTTGTGTTCTGAGGTGGTGCACGAGTCGATGAAGGTCTGAGCGATCACAGAGAGCACTGCGTCAATGCTGTCGGTTACCTGGACATCGAGAACGAACTGCGGGTTCTTCAGGATGTTGACCCAAAACCTCAGAGGGAGACTGGAGACAGACAGATCAGTGACATGTTGGGAAAAGGCCGTTCAGAGATCAGTCAGGGAGGCCAGAGAGACGGGTCCCAGCCAGACAGGTTGGTGAAAGCAGGGCAGAAGGGGAGGCTCTTTATGTCAAGGAGCTACCGGGTGAGTCAGGTGTGTCACCTGTTTGTCTTCCAGATGTGGACGGTCTCCGGGTCGTCTATTCCATGTTTCTCTGCCATGTCGTCCAGAAAGTCAAAGAAGAACCGGACGGCAATGGGAGGAGGACGTTTGGTGCTAAGGATGGCCACGAAGACGTCGTCCACAAACTTCTGTAGCGTCCCCTGCAGAGCAAAGAGACAGCTGATCAGCTGCCCAGGTAGATCTCATCTGTGTGTGTGGTCCTGCAGCTGATTGAGGAAAACCTCCAAAATAAGGACATTTTACTGGTTCTCACTGTTTTGGGGGCCAGGAGTTAATTTTAGGACTCAGGTTTGGATTAGGGTTAGGCATAGACTGGTAATGGTTAGGGTTAGGCTCAAACCGCTCACTAAGTGTAAACTAGATTCATCAACACTCAGTAATTACAGACCAATGATCAAATTTGCTGTTCTTTGGAAAACAATAGAAAATAGCTTTTAAACAATTAAACAGATTTTTAGACTTGAACAATAGTTTTGATGTCAAAACAATCAACCATAAACATCCCAGTACTGAACTGTCTTTGTGAGAGTTTTCAATGAGCACCGACTAAATACTGATCGGAATAAAAACTGAATTCTACTTGTAATTGCTCTCACTGCAGCATTCAACACGATTGATCATCTCAACTAGAATATTTGGTTGGTATTTCTGGCCCAGTGCTCAGTGGCTGGCTTAAATCTTATCTTCATGATAGAACCTTATTTATCTCCATAGGGAACCACAGATCTAAGCTGGCTTCCCAAGGCTCTATCTTTAGTCCTCTCCTCTTCAGCATCTACATGCTTCCACTTGCTCAGAATCTCCAGAATAAAATAGACTATCATAATTATGCTAACGACACTCAACTGTATATCAGTCTTTTACCAGGTGGCTACAGTCCAGTACAATTGATTATTGATTTCATTGAACAGATTAACACCTGGATGTGTCAAAATTTTCTTTAGCTAAATAAAGTTAAAACTAAAGTTTTAGTTTTTGGTCCAAAAGAGCAAACATTGCATGTCAGTGTCTACTTTCAGTCCATTGGTTCAACGATTTCTGACAAAGCCAGAAATCTTAGCTAATCATGGATCACATTAAACTTCATAAAGACAACATATTATCGCCTAGAAATGTTGGCAGAATTAGACAAATAAACATTTCTATTTGCCCCTGCTTAAGGCTGGTTCACACAGCAAGAGTTTAAAATGGTCGCCACCACACGTAACGCTAAAAATTCTTAGCTAAAACAGGTTTGTTGTACACTGCGTGGTGTCCAGTCAGACGGCGAGCTCAACACGCCACACACAAACAGATTTCACTTAAGATCATTCAGATTTCTGACAGGACATCTTGCAAATCCTCTCAGGATCAAACGTGAGTTCAGAGTTAATAAACATGGACAACGAGTAAAAACAATGGCAATAGTTTGTGGACTGATTTTAACGGAGAAAAAACATAACAAGGCCCCGGGGTGGATGGGATTCACCCTGAGTACCTTAAGGCTCTGGATGTTTGTTCAATCAATCAATCAATCAATCAAATGTTATTGTCAATTACAATTTGCATTGCAATCAAATGTTGTGGGGCTGTGTTGGTTAACGCGGCTCTAAAACATTGCGTGGACATCGGGGGCAGTTCCCCTGGATTGGCAGACTGGGGTGGTGGTCCCACTATTTAAAAAGAGGGACCGGAGGGTGGGTTCCAACTACAGAGGAATCACACTCTTAAGCCTCCCTGGTAAGGTCTATTCAGGGGTTCTGGAAAGGAGGGTCCGTCGGATAGTCGAATCTCGGATTCAGGAAGAGCAGTGTGGTTTTGGTCCTGGCCGTGGAACACTGGACCAGCTCTACACCCTCAGCAGGATTCTTGAGGGGGCATGGGAGTTTGCCCAACCAGTCTACATGTGCTTTGTGGATCTGGAGAAGGCATTCGACCGTGTCCCCCGGGGGATCCTGTGGGGGGTACTCCGGGAGTATGGAGTACCGGACCCTTTAATAAGGGCTGTCAGGTCTCTGTACGACCGGTGTCAGAGTCTGGTCCGCATTGCCGGCAGTAAGTCGGACTCGTTTCCGGTGAGAGTTGGACTCCGCCAAGGCTGCCCTTTGTCACCGATTCTGTTCAGAACTTTTATGGACAGAATTTCTAGGCGCAGCCAAGGTGTTGAGGGGATCCGTTTTGGTGGCCTTAGGATTGTGTCTCTGCTATTCGCGGATGACGTGGTCCTATTGGCTTCATCAGGGCGTGATCTACAGCTCTCACTGGAGCGGTTCACAGCCGAGTGCGAAGCAGGGGTCTCTACGTTTGCTGCACTATGAAATGGATGTTTTTTCTCTTGGGGAATCCCTCACATTACTTTCTAATTGGCTACACGTCACATTCACCAGGCTGCGTGCTCGTTTGTCCTCAGGAGACACCACACACGCTAGTATATCGGGGCAAGACAATCCAACATGTTGAATATCCTCGATTTGTGGTCGGTGCGGTCCCAACAATCTACTGAGGGAACCCGATTCCTCTTAGCACACCACACACAGCAGGATAGTCTCTTAAGATTGTCTTAAGAGGGACGGTGATAATCGGTGCCTATCACCAGGGGAGATCGGGGTGAAAATCGGGCTAAAAATCCAGCCGTGTGAACTAGCCTTTACTCTTAGTAAAAATTTAACTGTTTTATGTGTGTTTATATTGAATTCTATGTACAAGCACATTGCTTTTGACTTTACATTACTAGGTCCACGAAAGGCAATTTGTTTGCAGCAAGTAATAATAATAGCAGCCATCACACAAACAATACAGGCAATAGACAAGACAGAAGGAAAAGAAGTGACTTGTAAAAGTTAAAGGAGATCAATCTAAAACACTCCTTTGCAAAAGATAGACTGGAGCTAATGCTTGAAGTAAAAATTAACGATAAAAGCTGAAGTTGAAGTTAAAATTAAAGATAAAGTTCAGCAATTAGGTAGCGACCTTAAATCAGGACCTGAGAATCTAGAGTTTGTTTAGTGTTGTGATATTACCGCCATGATCATCAAAATGGTTGAGGTCAGATTGAATTCTGATGACACAGCCACAGAGGAGAGAGAGCCAGTGGGGACGGCCCTTCTCTCTCAGCAGGGGTTCCCTCTTGCTATAAAAGTTTTCCCCCCACAGACAAAAAGCCTTTCCTGCTTTCAGTGCTCATCCTGTGAATGGTCAAAGTGGACAGAACTGACATGAGGCAAGAGGCAGGTTTGGACAGGGAGCTGAGGGAGAAGTTAAATGGTTCGTCTGGAAATGTTTGGTAACTCATTTGGACACATGGTGCCTTTAAAACAAAGGGCTAACGGAGGTAGCTCACGTTAGCTTTTCATTCCACGGTATTGCTAATGTCATTTAAGTGTGTTTTATGGTTATAACAAAAGGTTATCTCTACAAGGGTCTTATACATTGATGGGACATTAATGTTTAAAGCTTTATTTATTTTTAGTCATAAAAATAAAGCTAGCCAAACGGCTATTAGCCTTGCTAACATCCGGTTCCAGACATTTCAAAAGGAGTTTGTTTTAAAGCATAAAACTTAACCGTTCTGCTACGCCATCCTTCGATGGTATTATGAGCCTTATTCCCGTATTAATATGGAATATTAATGTTGGTGTAAAGGCAATTTTGATAACTTTAGACTTTAACCAGGTTAGCGACCGATCGCTACAGTGACCCCTAGCACCCGAAGGTAGAATTGCATAAACAAGGGCAAGCAATCATAAGGTTTAAACGATTTTACTGAACAAATCAGTCTTTAGAATATTATTTACTCGAAATAATGTTCTGGTTAACTTGAACTTTGCATTGTGAATGGGTTAAAACACATGTCAAATGTTGTTCTGAATTTGTTAAGCTAATTTAACCTCAATTCACATTCTTTAAGGTGAACTTCGGTTCTTTACCTTAAACAAAATATTTTTTCATCAAATCATGTTTTGTTTAACTCAGGCTTTGCATTGTGAATGGATTGAAACACATGTCAAATGTTTTTAACTCCATTCCATGCTTTTGGAATCAGATCTGCAGTGAACCAGGATTCACTGAATTATTCTGCTTATGATCAACCACTTTTGTTTTGTCTTTTGTTTGTTTTTGCATGTAAATAGTTCCTTAGCTTAGCTTCTTTTTATCTTCATTTTGCTCAGTAGTTTAGTTAAGTTTCACTAGCCTAGTAGAGAGGATTTGTTAATCGAAATATTGTGTTAATTCAGATAAACAGCATTACATAGTGATGTTCTCTGGATGTTCATTTTATTTCTGTTATTAAATTCTTGAACTTGAAAAGAAGCTGTCACTCCTTTATTCTATGCGTGTGCAGGTTTTGCTGTCAAAAGATCTCTAGTGCTTGAATTCATCCCTTTCAACCGTTGTCTTGATATCAGCTTAAGAGCTGATCATCACCAGACAATACTTAACAGACAGAGGGTTATTTATGAAACATTAAATAACTTTAACAGCCAGTGACTGTAGGGACAACAGAGTGTTTCAGTCTGTTGGTTCGACACCTTGGTGGGTGTATCTCCTACCTGAAGGGAGGGGCTTAAACTCTTTGTACAGGGGGTGTGTGAGGTCTGCCAACATCTGGACTTGAATAGGTCCATGATGTCATTTAGTTGTGCTTCAATGATTTTTCTGAATTCTTTAACGATGCTCTGCATTTTTTCACATTCAGCAAACCAAACCATAAAGAAACAAACACAATGCACTACCCCTAGCGAGTAGAGCATTGTGTTTGTTTCCCAGAGGTTATGGGTTCCACTCCCGCAGACTGCCAATCCGGGTCCCTGAGCAAGACCCTTAATCTCACATTGCTCCCCAGGTGCTGCACAGTGGGAGCCCACTGCTCCCCAAGGGGATGGGTTAAGATGCAGAGAACATGTTTCATTGGAATGTATGTTGCAATGACAGTAAAGATTATTATTATTATTATTATTATTATTATAAGATGCAACCGTGAGGCGCACCAGTAAGGGACACAACAGCATCAGACTTTGACTCGTTTGCTCTACTTGTCAGGAAGTCAATTAGCCACCGGGTCAAAGCAGTATCCACCCTGCTGGATTGGAGTCTCTCTGCCAGTAAATGTGGTTAGATGGAATTAAAAGCCGACGAGAAGTCAATGGAAAGCGCCCCTCTAGGTGAGTGAGGGCCATGTTAAGCAGTAATCCATTATCCACCCGCCTTCCTGCTCCGTAGACGAACTGGAGTGGATCCAGCAATGACAGAGTGTGAATCAAAAGTTCACATTTGATGATTTTCATAAAGTCAGTTTTAATAAAGTCAGTTTTCATAAAGTCAGTGCTATGGGCCTGAAGTCATTTGGCTCCTTAGGTTACCTGGATAGAAGATTTCCAGATGTTTGGTACTTTGCAGAGCTCCAGAGATTTATTGAAGATATAACAAAAGAAATCTACTAACTGCTCCACACAATTTTTGAGAACCCCCCCCCCCCCAAAAAAAAAAACCATTAGGACCTTTCCTCTCCTTTACCCCTTTAAGCTGTTTGAGGGCTGTGCCCGTATCTAAATGCAGCCTCCATAAAAGCAGACAAGTCATACTTAAAGTCGTGAACACTAAAACGATTAAAAGAAGCGTTCGATTCATTGGAAAGTCAAAATCAGATGCATCAGTGACGCCACTGGGGACAGTGGCCGTCTTTTGGACTCCATGCCAATCATTGTTTTTACACCATCCCAAGCTGGACAGGAGTTTCCTGGTGTGAACACACCCTGTACTTTATTTACTGTCATTATATCCGTATTTCTGTCGTTATATCTGTATTTCTGTCGTTATATCCGTATTTCTGTCGTTATATCCATATTTCTGTCGTTATATCCGTATTTCTGTCGTTATATCTGTATTTCTGTCGTTATATCCGTATTTCTGTCATTATATCCGTATTTCTGTCGTTATATCCGTATTTCTGTCATTATATCCGTATTTCTGTCATTATATCCGTATTTCTGTCGTTATATCCGTATTTCTGTCGTTATATCCATATTTCTGTCATTATATCCGTATTTCTGTCGTTATATCCGTATTTCTGTCGTTATAGCCGTATTTCTGTCATTATATCCGTATTTCTGTCATTGTATCCGTATTTCTGTCGTTATATCCGTATTTCTGTCATTATATCCGTATTTCTGTCGTTATAGCCGTATTTCTGTTGTTATATCCGTATTTCTGTCGTTATATCCGTATTTCTGTCATTATATCCATATTTCTGTCGTTATATCCGTATTTCTGTCGTTATATCCGTATTTCTGTCGTTATATCCGTATTTCTGTCATTATATCCGTATTTCTGTCATTATATCCGTATTTCTGTCGTTATATCCGTATTTCTGTCGTTATATCCGTATTTCTGTCGTTATATCCGTATTTCTGTCGTTATATTCGTATTTCTTTGGGCGTTTTGCATGAATGACGTTGCCTTGCTTTGCTTGCCTAGGGTCAAGGTGTGTGTGTGTTACCTTCATGGACAGCAGTCTGGTCAGGTAAATCTCAGGTATGGCCTTGGCTCGCTCCCGTTCCCTCATGCTACTCTTTCGGTGTTTTGGAATTTCAGGATCTTCGCTGCTCTTCACCAGGTGCCACAAACGCAGACCCTCCTCTTCCTCGCCTTCCAGCATCGGTGTTTCTATGGCAACAACAGATGCTGTCAACAACTCCTTGATTGTTGCCTGCAAACCGATCTGTAGCTTCTGAATGTTCCCCAAGATGTTCCAGGCGGTGCTGTTCACTGGTTCTAGGTTCCACAGGTTCCACCTCTTTCTTCCTGCCTCGTCTACGGTTCACATCAATAGTTCCCCTGTTCTACTGAATCTCATTGGGAGCGTGTGGCGGTTCTTACTTTCTCCGGTCTGAAACACCTGGTTGACTCCTGAACTGTGAAATCGAGGGATCAGAGCGACCGTGGCTCCGTCTGGAACCTGAGGAACGGAGAACGTGCGATTAAAATAAAAATAGCAGGAGTGCGACAAGGAAGGTGAGGACAGGCTGTGATTGGTCGGTTCGCACCTTGTAGTGCTGCAGCGTGTTGAGCCGCTTCCAACGACCGTGAACCACTGCTGTGACATCATCATCTGAGAGAGTCAGGTGACCTGCCTGACCTGAACGCCACTCTGCAGACAAACGTACCCAGGTGAGAACAGCCTGAGCAAAGACAGGTGAGACAGGTAGCGGCGAGGAGCGTACCCAGGTCCAGACTGTCAGCCGCTGGTCTCTGAGAGAACGGAGCTCCTCTGTAGACCTGATCCAGGATTTTATCTTTTACCTGCACACAGAAGCACACGGACAGGTGAGAATAAGAGCGACAGGTGACAAAGTGTCAGTGCGACATGTCCCTACCTGTGTGATGGTGTCGGTGTCGAGCACTTTAACAGGACACGGCTGAACCTCCACTCCGTTCTTCACCAGGACGTTCAGAGTCTGAGGACGAGGTGAGGCAGACAGGTGAGTCCGAACCAGTGATGAGCACAGGGAGGAGTTGTGTTGCTATGGTTACCATGGCAGAGTAATCGACGTCCTCTCGCAGCAGATGGCTGTCGTTGAGCGTTCGTTTGGCCTTTCCAGTCACAGCGTCCACCGGTCCCTTGTCCACCTGATACTTTATGGCTCTATAGAGCATGTAGAGAGGCTCTCCTGCCACCTCCTAGCAGGCACACAGGTAAAGGTGAGACAGGGGAGGGACAGACGGGTAAAGGTGAGACAGGGGGAGGGAGAGACGGGTAAAGGTGAGAGGGTGAGGGACAGACAGGTAAAGGTGAGACAGGGGAGGGACAGACGGGTAACAGTGAGATGGACGGGGCAAACGGGTAAAGGTGAGACGGGGGGCAGACAGGTAAAAGTGAGAGGGTGAGGGACAGACAGGTAAAGGTGAGAGGGTGAGGGACAGACAGGTAAAGGTGAGACAGGGGGAGGGACAGTCAGGTAAAGGTGAGACAGGGGAGGGACAGACAGGTAAAGGTGAGACAGGGGGAGGGAGAGACGGGTAAAGGTGAGACAGGGGGAGGGAGAGACGGGTAAAGGTGAGACAGGGGGAGGGAGAGACGGGTAAAGGTGAGACAGGGGGAGGGAGAGACGGGTAAAGGTGAGAGGGTGAGGGACAGACAGGTAAAGGTGAGGCAGGGGGAGGGAGAGACGGGTAAAGGTGAGAGGGTGAGGGACAGACAGGTAAAGGTGAGACAGGGGGAGGGAGAGACGGGTATTGGTGAGAGGGTGAGGGACAGACAGGTAAAGGTGAGACAGGGGGAGGGACAGACGGGTAAAGGTGAGAGGGTGAGGGACAGACAGGTAAAGGTGAGACAGGGGGAGGGACAGATGGGTAAAGGTGAGAGGGTGAGGGACAGACAGGTAAAGGTGAGACAGGGGGAGGGACAGACGGGTAAAGGTGAGAGGGTGAGGGACAGACAGGTAAAGGTGAGACAGGGGGAGGGACAGACGGGTAAAGGTGAGACGGGGGACAGACAGGTAAAGGTGAGACAGGGGGAGGGACAGACGGGTAAAGGTGAGAGGGTGAGGGACAGACAGGTAAAGGTGAGACAGGGGGAGGGACAGACAGGTAAAGGTGAGACAGGGATGGACAGACAGGTAAAGGTGAGACAGGGGGAGGGACAGACAGGTAAAGGTGAGAGGGGGAGGGACAGACAGGTAAAGGTGAGAGGGGGAGGGACAGACAGGTAAAGGTGAGACAGGGGGAGGGACAGACAGGTAAAGGTGAGACAGGGGAGGGGGAGACAGATGTGAACAGACACTGTTACCTTCAGGAAGGAATAGAGACAGATGGACATCCAGTTGGTTAACATCTTCTCCACAACCGTCTCTGTCCTGAAAGACATCAGGAGACACAGATCAGTCCAGGATCAGGAAGCACTTCATCTGGTTCTGGTTCCCTGACGTTCTTAGGACCTTCATGGGTCCTAAGAACGTCCTTGTGGACGTTGGGGTCAGATCCCAGGTCTTGGACCTGAAAGTCAGCCTTAAACATCCAGTCTGGTTTATTGCACATCTGGATTTAGACGAAATCACTTCTATAAAAGCTCGGCCGTCCTCTGAAGGTATGCTTGTTTTACGTACCGGCGCAGCATGAGTTTGGGGTTTTTGGCGACATACTGCTGCACCAGGTCCTGCAGTAACGTCTTCATGACTTCAGTGAAGTACTCCAGCTTATCGTGTAGAGCTATGGTGAGCAGACTGGCTACGTAGCCCCGGTCCCTCTGGGAGAACCCCTGCTGGGCCTCCAGGGTATGGATGAACTGTGAAACAGAACCGTAGCGTCAGATCTACCTTCTGATCAGCCCCTTCCCAGAGCTCACCTGAGCAGGACCCACCCTGGTGAGGAAGAGTCTGTTGTTGAGCAGGTTGTTGAGCTGCTGGAGGCCCTGCTCCACCGTCTGCCTCCTGGACTCTGGCAGGTCCAGTTGGCGGCTCAGCAGTGCCGTCTGCTGGCCGGGGAAAAAGATTCTATCTGCATAAGTCTTGTAGTCCAGCAGAGGAAGACCGGGTCCTCCCACATCACTGCTGAGGTCCATCATTTCAGTCATGAGGTCTGTAGGACAGGAAGAACAACGCTTCAGTCGGGGAGACGTTCGGGTGTCAGCAGGTGAATCAGAACCCAGACGGTTTCTCAATCATCTGCTCACCTGTGAACTCTTTACGGCATTGATCTCCTACGTTGATCTCCAGAGTTTCCAGCTGCAGCAGAACCTTCTTATAATCTCTGAGGGCCTGTTTGCTTTTCCTCCTGCACGGAGCACCAGAGAAAGCTAATTAGTAACCAACAGTTGTCACCTGATTCCCCGACGAAACCAGAGAAACCTGAGCAGCTGATGGACTGACGCACCTGTACATCAGAATGACGACCAGCACCGACAGGATGATGACGGCAGCTCCGGCAGCCAGACTGATTTGAGCCACCAACGGGATGGGAGACAGCAAGGAGTCGCTGTCGTACTGAACCAGTCCCAGGTCCAGCTGCAGGTTTCCCATGAACACCTGAGAAACAGACATAGAGGGACCTTAAAAATCAAGATCCCAGTTCCTTCATGTTGATGATTAATCTTCATGTTCTCCAGGTTCCTTGTGGAGAACCACAGGGTGCTGGACTGCATTTGCAGCGCGTCAACTTTTAAGAAACGGCGTGTCGTTAATGCTTAGGTTTAGCATTAGCTAAACGAAATCTGACTGAAAGACGATGTCATACAGGTGAGAAGCTGTTGTTTATAAGTCAACTTATCTCTGCTGCATTTCTCACAAAACTCAGTTTAAAGCGTTAGCTGTTACAGGATTTCAGTTATATTCTAACAGTTTCTGATGCCATCTAATCTGGGTTAAAGGCAGCAGATCATCATTCCTCATCAATACCAGGACCAAAGCTCCACCGTGTGACCGCCTGGAGTCAGACAGCAACCCGCTGCAGAGAAATATTACTTCTGTGAAAAGGCAGCGCCTCAGTCACCAGCAGCCAATCAGGGGTGTACTTACTTTTCTCATAAAGCTTTGCTCACGTTACCTTCAGACTGGGCAGCTCGGTGCTGCCGTCCCCCCGCAGAGGCTGAACCTCGGGGGGTTCGCAGTACAGGTGAGTTCTGTCCAGAGTTTTCACCTCACAGTCTTGTTCACCTAGACGGGCCTGGACTTCATCCTTGGACATGGCTCTGGTCAGGTCCTGGCCCTGAGGGACACCATTACATCAGCTGCTGTGTCCACAGGACCAGTCTATAGTCATCTTCACTCAATTAGAAGACGCATTTCTAAGAGATTAAAAGCACCTTTAAAAAAACAAACAACCTTTGGCCGATATTTATCCTGCTTTTTAAAGGTATACTATGCAATTGATTTTCCAGCGAGGCTCCCCCCAGAGGGCGAAAGTAAAAGTGCACTGTCGTAAAGATGCTCAGCTGTTCTGGTTTCTCCATCAAGCCAGGCGCGGTTGTTTTGAGCTTAGCAGACAGGCGAACGCAACGAAAAGTGGAAAAAACGGCAGTACAAACAATGACTAACACAGTGAAGGTATGAACATCAAGCTTCCCGCAGCGCTATCTTGGCGAGGCAGCAGCCGCAGCCGCCGCCGCCGCCGCCTTGCCAAGCCGCCGCCGCCGCCGCCTCGCCAGTTTTATTATTCTTATTCTTCTTCTTATTATTATTATTATTTTTATTTATGTTGGCGAGACGCTACCGCCTCGCCAAGCCGCGGCGGTAGCGTCTTGCCAACATAAATAAATAAATAAATAAATAAAATAATAATCATAATAATAATAATAAAACTCGATATGCTTGCATGTTTATTTGACGTTAACACGCGGTTCTTTGTTGTTGCTTTGGCGCGTGCATATAGTGAATGGCAGGGCAAAAATACATGGAGTTCTCGCCGTAAAGCGAGACTTCTGTGTGTGCGGGCCGAGGGCTCTTGCAATTGCAAGTACGGTATTTCCCCCACAGACCACCAGGGCGGCCGAGAAAACCTTTGTTCGACCTGAAATGACTCATTTAATCATCCAAAACGGTATGGAACACATTAATTAACTGAAAAAAGTTGCATAGTATGCCTTTAAGATCCATTTCTGCATCAAAAGTGCTGATTTATTATTGGTCTGATGCTATATTCTAATTCTGCGTTTTTATTAGCTGGAGGTGGAAAAAACATAATGACAGAAATAAATGCTTTAAAACATTTATCCTGTTGGAAAACTGTGTTAATATATATAATGTTTTTCTCTCTGTGAATTAAGTTACTGAAATACAGGTTCTTCCAGGTGTCAACAACTCACATTTACGACCTCTTTAAGACCATTATAAAGGAAATTTAAGACCTACTGTCCAAAACAATTTATTCAAATGGACAGACAGAAACTAGTTACATTTACTGGTGTAATTTAAAAAAAGGACTTTTAAGGGTAGTTTTATTACCCTTAAAACAAGGCATGTTTTATTTGTAGTTGATCAACAATACAGAGAAGTCCCGCTACTGTTAAAGATTATGGGATCACAGAGGCTGAAGCTGCAGAAAGCAGTTACACCTTCACAGAGGAGGCACGCATAAACAAATGGACAGTTATCTCAGGGTGTCCCTCACAGTCTACCAGGGACACATGTCCCAAAGACGACCTGGCAAGGATCGACCAATCCTGGAGCAAGTCCTCGCTGATCCATAAACCTGACATAACGGAGAGTTGGGCTCTCTCTCTTCACGATCTTGACCTTTCTGCGTTGTTTTATGTGTGAGAGTTTAGTACTGAAGCTCTTAGTCCTCTGGCTCGTTACATTAAATGTGTTAAAGTTTAGTTTCTGTCTCAAGAGTCTTTTTTATTAACAACTTTTTTTTTTTTTTTTTTTCTTTTTTTTTTTTTTTGTGAAATGCGTGTTTATTATGGCCTCGATTTTCTGTAATACAGGAGTTTTGTTTTTTTTTTGTTTGTTTTTTGAGGTTGCATTTGTTCGAACCTAAAAACAGGGACCCACATATACACAGCACCGCTGACACCTAAAAAATATTCCCTTTTCCTTTAGAGTCCGAGCTACTTTGTCCAAAATCTACAAAACATTCGTCTTGCTACTTTCTTCACAGAAATGAAGACTAATGTAAAGGTTCATCGTTTAAGTGCTGGCACAAGTCTTCTTTTTGGCCTTTTATTCCCAAATTACAAACACGTGAGAGTGAATCTTTAAGCTGCCCAAAGTGCCAAGGCACACGCTGAGACGAACAATCCGCGTCCGTGCATTAGACACCGCTAATGCACCTTATGCTGTTCAGGCTACGTCAGCATTCGCCACTGGAAACAAAAAGCATGATCCGTTTATTATTCCTGTCCAAGAGACCCTAAGGTCACCTCACAGCTTCACAGTAGGCACAAAAGGGTGCGCGTCGTCACGCACTTTACACGACTGATTGTATAGAAGGTCACTGAGCGATCCCTTCGGTTAAACACTTAAAACTAATGCGACCGTCACATATCTGGGGGCTTAGGTTTGAAGCAGCTTTGCAATAAATACTTGAATTAAAAAACAAACAAACAAACAAAAAAAAAACTTCAGTCAAAGTATATCTTAATTTAGCTAAAAAACAAAAGTTACTATTATACCCTGTGTGCAGCCTCCAAAAAGGGAACTGAGGCTAATTCTTCATTGAGCTGGAATCAGCTCCACCTCAGTTACCAAGTGCATAATAACTAAGGACACCAAATCAGGCATAACATCGTAACCACCTGCCAGATTGTGGGTTGGGCACCCTTTTTGCTGCCAAACAGCCCCGACCCGTGGAGGCTCACTGCAAAGAGGGAACTAAAAGTAAGTCAGGTTTTCTTGAATTAAGTGTATTTGTCCTTGATTTAAGCAGGTAACCAAGATGGTCTGCCAATGGGATAGGATGTTTGCACTTAAAATAGGAGCAAGCCATCTCCATCATCTTATTTCAAGTGCAGTATATCTAATTATCTTATTTTAGGGGTAAAAACACTCATTCCATTGGCAGATCATCTTATCTACCTGCTCAAATCAAGGACAAGTTCAGTCATTTCAAATTCTATATTCACAAAGAGCAATACACTTCCACTCCTGCTTGCCTTCTTCCAGCGGGGAATCCTGGCGCCATTGGGTTCCCTGGTAGAGGACGGTTCCTGCATGAGCGGCACCCTCTGCGCGTGCAACACTTACCCAGGTGAGTGCGCATGCACCTGTCCTTCCATTTGCTGTAAAATAAAAAGTGATTCTTCTTCCTACCAGACCCCCCTCAGTCTTCCGTTGCTCTGTGGTCCAGTTCAGATGCCCACCTGCCCATTGGTGGTGGTTGTTTTGGCAGTGGATAGCGATCAGCAAGTGCATGCGCGGTGGTGTCAGCGCCACGCTGGGATGGGTGACACGTGCAGCCCCACGTGCGACAAACTGCACCTTTCTGACACCTTTCCAGCAGAAACAGCACAGTCATCTTAGGCAATTCGAGCAACAGCGGCTAATTTGTTGGAATCGGACCACACCCAAACCCACCCATGACTGGTCAAGACCCACGTTGCCCACTCACCACTGCTTCCTCCTTGGACCGCTTTTATACAGCACTGACCACTGTAAACCGGGAAGAACCAAAAGAGCTGCAGCTCTGGAGATACTGACAACTTTTTACAGGGAGAGAACCTAGGTACGGTTACTTGAATAAAATTTATGGCTACTCTACCCAGCAAGAGTAACTTCACCAAATGATATATTTAAAATATATTTTGTTTTAATCAGAAATTCACCAGAGATACTCAAAGTTTATGTTAAAGTGAGACGTCTTGTTTGTACACCAGCTTTGTAGTTTTATTGTTATTTCAGGTGCATAAACTGTGGATCTCAGACCTGTTCTAACAAATATGCATCACCTACTGGAAGTTCTGGTTTCACATGTTTGATGTAGAGAAAATTGATTTGAAAATGTATTTGTTCTGCATGAATTTGTTATTTTGGACTTTTGTTGGTTTTCTGTAACTTTTATTTTAGTCTTAAAGATTCCAGAATTTGCACAGATGGTTATATTTATGTCTCCCTGCTTTTTCCATTTTTGAATATTGAATCAGATGATCCAACAGTTACTACCTGAGTAGCTATTTTACCAAATACTTAAATTAATATAATAAAAGAGTCAGCAACGTCTGCTAAAATAAATACAACATTTACTTTAAGGAGCTTCATTAAGTTTTCCATGGACTCAGGTATCTGGACGTTACCTGGCGCCGGTCTAAAGCGGTCATGTGAGCAGTTTTACCCTAAATGACGGCTCTCAGGCTTTGGTGCCATCTGTGTTGTATGAGTGCCGTTTAGTCGCCGTGTGGAGAATCCAGAGACCGCCGCTCTTCATGCAGGTTCTGATCCGAAGACGACCCGGAGGTCGTTAACTGGAGCTGCAGAACCAGCGCTACTGCTGGGGCCAGAGCAGCAGAACCGACTGACAGATGTCTCAGACTGCCGCTTTCTAAATGTGGCTCCAAAGCCCAAACTTGTTTTATGTCGGGTTTTTTATTGTTTTTTTCTTCTCATGAGCAGCAGGCTTCAAATTAGCTGTTTTAGCTGACTTTAACTGAGCTTTAAACTGGTTCTTTTGCTAAATTTGCATTTTCCCAGGACAACAGCCGCTCTAGATCGTGGACCATCAAGTGATACGGACCAAAAACATGAAACCTGGTCGGTCAGCTGTGTGTTTTAGCTGTAAATACATTTAACAAAGCACATTTTATTTCCCATTGCAGGTAGTGTTACACGGGCATGAGAAAATGAAGCCCTATTAAAATAAATTAAGCCTTGAGCATGATAATTCAGTGAATCTAAGACTTTTTAAGACCCAGCCGAAGCCGAAGATAATATATTTGGAATATTATTGAAAAAAACTTTTCAGTAATATTCCAATTTAGAGAATTTGCTTCTGTACCTCTACAGCGATCACTCCTCCAGGTTTGAAGCGGTACGGAGCATCCGGAGCGTCTCGGTTCAGCGGGAAGAGCTGAGGGTTGGGATAATATGTGAAGCTCCTCCCCTGGTGGACAGAGAGCGTCAGAGATGGACGGGTTACGCCAGCAGACACAGCAGGGGCAGTCTGTATTTGCTGCCCAGGGCTGCACTGCGTCGGCGAGGAGAAGACAGGTGAACAGGAAGTTACCTCGATGCTGTCGTAGTGCACCCTGACGTTGTCGAGCTGAAACCACACCCCTTTCACTCGCACCTCTGGGTTCACCGCAGGAGTCCGGCACGTGATCTCAGAGGACGACAGGACAGAGCAACGCTCAGACACCTGAGAGACGGACAAGACAGCAGACAGGTGAGACCAGGTAAATCAGGTCCATGTCTCTGATTGGTGGCTCCAGCTCACCGTTGCCATGGTGCCGTTAAACACTAACTGCTGCCTGGCGGTCAGGAGAGCCAGTCGTCTTCTCCGCTTCACTCTCTGAACCTCCAGAGGCTCCACCCACACAGAAATAACCGGCTCCTGCACCACGTCCAGGTTCCTGCCCGTTACCTTGATGACACGCCCTCCTCTGAGGACAGGAAGTCATGCCCTTATAAGGAAGTAAAGCTACAAGACAGTAGATTATCAGTGCTGAGGGCTGGTCCTTACGCGTAGAAGCTCTCTGCAGGTGTGGCTTTGGTGATGATGGGGTCGTCCAGGTAACGAAAGGTAAGGTCAGGACCAGTCCGCTCAGCTTTACCAAAGAAAACCTGAACTGGAACGGCGCCGGTCCGATTACTAGAACTGGTCTTGCACACAAACTGGGAATCAGTCACCTCGTTCAAACTGGGAGGACACAGGAGACAAGGAGACAGGGACAGATGTTAGGAGAGGAGGCAGGGAGACGTGCCTCCTCCTTTCCATCAGCACCAGCAGAACCAGTGCGGTAGCAGAACCGGGGCAGTACTCACATGTAGCAGGGATGCGGGCCCAGAAAGGCAGTCAGGTCTGAGGTTTGCCCGGTCAGCAGCTGTCGTCCTTTGATGGTCAGCTTTGTTCCCCCAGAAACCGGACCTTTATCTGGAACCAGACCAGTGAGCTGAGGGTCCTGGGGAGATAGCAAAACAGCTTTGGTCCATTTGGAATGGGCCCGGGCCAAAGCTCAGAAAGTTCTTTTCTTAAGCATGAACAAGCTGAGCGGCAAAGTTCAGAACCACCTGAGCTGGACCGGACCTTTCCCTGGATACCTGGGTGTCTGGGGGGAATCAGGTTCAGCGTCTAGAGAAGAGGTCTCACCTGATAGGTGAACATCTGTGTCGACCGGCCAGGTGGAGTTGTTCCCACGGTAACCTCAACAGGACCCACTTTGTTGTTCCCGCTGCGCTGCAGCTCACACACGACCCTAACACAGGTGAATAGGCAGGTAAGTACAGGTGACCCAGTGGGCAGGCAGGAAGTGGATTCTCAGATTGGAGCTTGGTGAGAACACTGATAAGGACCCATGTGTTACCTGCCACGGTTACCTTTTATCAGGTGAAGTTTTCCTTTAATAGTCAAGGCCAATCAGAGCTGATAGTGTGGTGAAGTTACCTGGTGGAGATCCGGTACCCTTCAGGCTGAGCTACACACGGGACGTTTGCCACCTTAACTCCGCCCACCACGTCCTGGTACCTGGTGCCCAGGTTGGACCCTGTGATTGTCACCAGGACTCCACCCTCCAAAGGCCCAGATACAGGAAGCACCTGCAAAGAGCCATGTTGCAGGTTTCCGTGGTAACAGGACTTCTGTAGACACACAGCCTGATGAGAAGACTCACCTGTGTGATTTGAGGAGGCGGACAGGTGTCTGTGGGTAAACTAGAGCATGATTGGCTGTAAACACAGCTGGGGGCGGGGCTTCCGGGACACCACACACAACCGTACTCCTCGGGCACTGCCCTGCACTGTGAGCAATCCGATTGGCCGGCTGAGCAGTCATACAGGTGGACTGATGGGAAACAGAAGCGTCATCAACATTGTTGTATTCTCTCTGACCCGAGTCTGAATAGCGGTCTCATCAGGAAGGCTATCCCCTGTAAAGTGCAGTGGTTCTGCATAGTGGGGTGCGCTCCTAGGGGGCATGAAGGCATGTCAGAGCAGGTGTTTCAGTTTAAAAGGTCAGTGAGGAGACTAGATCCTGCTAAACCTGCTAAACGGGACAACAGCACCATCTGCTGTTCATTCTGTACCTGCAGATTCTCAATGATCCTCAGAACAACTGCTTTGCCATGAATGTCTGTGCACGAATAAATCTAAGAAATTCCTCAAAGAGTAGAAAACATAATGAAACTGTAGTTTGTCTTTCAAATTAATTGCATTTTTCATCATATTTTCAGCTAGTCAGCTTTAGGGTAAATTTAACGGTGAGGAGGTTGATGTGTAGCTAAAATAAAGTTTCCCAAGAGAGAACTGCTGCATCCGCAGGCAGTGAACATTGTTCCACTTCATCCCTTGTGAGCCAGTCTAAAAACATTTTAAACAGTGGTTAATATTACATAGTTTAGAAAATGTCTCAGTGTTGAAACAGTGAAGCTGTCAAAACCAAACCAGGGTTATAAAGTGTCTTAATTGTTAGAAAATGTAAAAGGGACTCTGGGTAATCTTCAGAGCAACGGCTTACATGCATTATGAGAAAAAAACAATACAAGTTTTTGTTGCCATGGGTTGGGGGGGGGGGCGGGGTCTGTGTGACGATTGTCCAACTCTAACGTTCTAAGGGGTGCCGTCATGAATTTTGGGCCCTGTGACAAAAAAATCTAAATCATCCTGAAAGTTTATATACAAACATTTATTTTTTAGGGCCCTTGGAATTGTTCTAACGTTTCCCCCATATATGGCGCCTCTGGCTGGAAGTTAAATGTTTTAGTTAACAAGGTTTCTATTTTCAGAACAAATGAAGTAAAACTAATGGAACCAAATGATAAAACCTGGTTAAATATGCTGTGATTCTACAGAACACCGACACACACTCTGGGTCTAGCAGGTGAGATTCTTACGTCTGAGTCCAGGTGAGGCATCGATGCGTCTCTGTCCTCTGCGCAGGTAGATGGCGGCAGAATACTGCAGCTGACTGAGGCTGTACTGAAACTAGCGACACATAAACCAGCTTCAGTAACCAAAAACTGTGGGAACACTTTCTGATGGCAGGTGTATGGGTTACCTGGTGGGAGCTACAGGTGAAGATGTTGGTGTTGTCATCCGTTTTCTCCACAGCAGCTGTCAGGTTAAACTGCATCTCTTCAATTTCCACAACACACATGTACTGAGCTTCATCCTGAGGAGATGAGACACACAGGTTCAGGGAAAGCTTGAGCTTTACCTGAGAGACACCTAAAATACATCTGAGATACATCTGAGATACACCTGAGACACACCTGATAACTCAAAACATCAGCAAACTGTGTCACCGTCAACAGTCAAAGAATCAACTAGCAACCTCACAGATTCAAACATCTGGCTGACTGGACCATCAACTACCTCACTGACCATGCACTACCTCACTGACCATAGACTACCTCACTGACCATCTACTACCTCACTGACCATGGACTACCTCACTGACCATAGACTACCTCACTGACCATCGACTACCTCACTGACCATGCACTACCTCACTGACCATAGACTACCTCACTGACCATCCACTGCCTCACTGACCATCGACTACCTCACTGACCATCCACTGCCTCACTGACCATAGACTACCTCACTGACCATAGACTACCTCACTGACCATGCACTACCTCACTGATCATGGACTACCTCACTGACCATAGACTACCTCACTGACCATAGACTACCTCACTGACCATAGACTACCTCACTGACCATGCACTACCTCACTGATCATGGACTACCTCACTGACCATAGACTACCTCACTGACCATGGACTACCTCACTGACCATGCACTACCTCACTGACCATAGACTACCTCACTGACCATGGACTACCTCACTGACCATAGACTACCTCACTGACCATAGACTACCTCACTGACCATCCACTGCCTCACTGACCATAGACTACCTCACTGACCATGCACTACCTCACTGACCATAGACTACCTCACTGACCATCCACTGCCTCACTGACCATAGACTACCTCACTGACCATAGACTACCTCACTGACCATGCACTACCTCACTGATCATGGACTACCTCACTGACCATGGACTACCTCACTGACCATAGACTACCTCACTGACCATAGACTACCTCACTGACCATGCACTACCTCACTGATCATGGACTACCTCACTGACCATAGACTACCTCACTGACCATCCACTACCTCACTGACCATGGACTACCTCACTGACCATGGACTACCTCACTGACCATCGACTACCTCACTGACCATAGACTACCTCACTGACCATCCACTACCTCACTGACCATCCACTACCTCACTGACCATCTACTACCTCACTGACCATGGACTACCTCACTGACCATGGACTACCTCACTGACCATAGACTACCTCACTGACCATGCACTACCTCACTGACCATAGACTACCTCACTGACCATGGACTACCTCACTGACCATCGACTACCTCGCTGACCATCCACTACCTCACTGACCATCCACTACCTCACTGACCATCGACTGCCTCACTGACCATCAACTACCTCACTGACCATAGACTACCTCACTGACCATAGACTACCTCACTGACCATGGACTACCTCACTAACCGCCCTCACTGACGGCTGTCAGTCAGAGGTGGCACTCTGCATCACCGGGGGCCCCAGGGCAACGTTCTGTCTCCATTTCTCTTCACCCTCTACACTCTGGACTTCACCTACAACACGGACAGCTGCCACCTTCAGAAGTTCTCTGATGACTCGGCCATTGTGGGCTGTGTGTCTGAGGGGAACGAGCTGGAGAACCGGTCGGTCATCATGGACTTTGTGGACTGGTGTGAGAAGAACCATCTGTGCTTAAACACCAGTAAGACCAAGGAGATGGTGATCGACTTCAGGAGAAGACCCCCACCTCACTCACCTGTGAACATCCAGGGGCAGGACATAGAAACTGTGGAGAGTTTCAAATACCTGGGTGTTCACGTCAACAATAAGCTGGACTGGACACATAACACAGACGCCCTGTATAAGAAGGGCCAGAGCCGCCTCCACCTCCTGAGGAGGCTGAGGTCCTTTGGAGTGAGCAGGCCTCTGCTTAAGACCTTCTATGACTCTGTGGTGGCCTCAGCCCTCCTCTATGCTGTCGTCTGCTGGGCTCCTGGCAGCGCAGAGCGGGACAGAAAGAGGCTGAATAAGCTGGTGAGGAAGGCCACTTCTGTCCTGGGCTGCATTCTGGACTCTGTGGAGGAAGTAGCTGAGAGGAGGGTGTTGTCCAAGCTCACATCCATCATGGACAACACCTTCCACCCCCTACACCAGACTGTAGAGGAGCTGAGCAGCTCCTTTAGTGCCAGACCTAGACATCCTGTCTGTAAAAAGGAGCGCTACCGCAGGTCATTCATCCCTGCTGCTATCAGATTATACAATGCTGCAAAATAACTGTAACCACAACTAACTATAACTGTAATAACCAACGTGCAATAACTAATGAGCAATTCTATTTAATACACTGTGCAATAATCCTGAAAGAAGTGACTTCTGCTGCTATAACATCTGAATATATGTCAATACACACGCGTATAAGCCACAGTGAATGTACATAAGGCATCCTTTGCCTTATTTCTATTTTGTATTTTTATTCTTATTTTCTTATCTACTTCTTTTTGATCCACTGTATAAACGAGGACACACTGTATATACCTGATGCACCTCGTCCTACTTTGGAACCTTCTTCTGATTACTGACTATTGAGCCGATCTGACATGTGAATTTCTCCAATGTGAGATCAATAAAGCCTATCTTATCTTATCTTATCTTATCTTATCTTATCTTATCTTATCTTACAGATTAGTTTCAATAAACAGACACATCTGGGATTTTGGAGATGATTGAATCTGAGGAGGACGCAGTGGTGATCACTCAGACAGAAACTCAATCTGATCTGGACTGAAGGTCTAGCTGTTGCGGAACTGAGTGGGTTCCATTTAGTTTGAGTCTCACCATGTAGATGTCCAGGTTCTGACCTTCCAGCACAATAGTGGTGCTCAGGCCCATGGGTACTAAAGCAGGACTTCTCAGAGAGAAGACCAGAGGGCATGAACTTGTCCCAGGAGAATCCTGGAGAGGAAAAGACCAGATGTTAGTCAGGCAGAACAGGGAGACAGGCAGATAGAGGGACAGGTGGACAGCTGTCTCACGTTCTGGTTCTGGATGAGCTTCTTGTTGGGGCAGCTATGGTTGTGGGTGCAGAGTTGATCCAGAGGACACCAGTTACACCTCCAGAAGGAGCTGATGCATGCCAGACACCTGAAACATAGATACACCCCATCATCATCATCATCATCATCATCATCAACAACAACATCATCAACATCCTGATGAATCCAATCAGTTACTTCGACTGCAGTCATGTCTTGATGACATCAAAAGCTGGATGACTTTAAATTTCCTGCATTTAAATTCTGACAAGACAGAAGTTGTGAACTTTATTGAATAAAGAACAGACTTATTCTAACCAAAACATCACCAGAGGCAGAGACACACCTAAAGTTTATATTAAGGTGAGACTTCTTGTTTGAACACAACTTTTAATGTTTTTTAACTTTTTAATGTTATTTTCTCTCTGCTGAGCTCATAGAGGCGCCTAAAGGTCAACAGGATATTCAGCAAACAGCAGATATTGTCACTGGAAGCACTTTGCACTGTTTTAACATTCACTATATCGCTAAAAGTACTGGTGCTCACCACCTGATCGTTGCATTCAGGTGCTGCAGGTGTGTAAAGTTTGGTGTGGGAGTCCTAATCTCAGCCGTATGCAGCGCTCCCCCCCCCCCACCCCACCCCACCCCACCCCACCCCCACCCCTAACCTCTGGGGAAGATATTTCCAGAGTAGTTAAAGTTGGCGTTCCTGGGATCCATCAACAAGTTTGTTGATGGATCCCAGACGATTGTTGTGGTATTGCTTCTATTTTGGCTGTAGCTGCTTAACAAAGTTATTTTGTTTTTTGACTAGGACAAAATAAGATTTTGTCTTCTTTCAGCTCCCGTTCAGAGTTCATGTACGTGTAAAAGCAGATGAACAAATACTTCTGGCAATATAGTGTCTCTACATTAACTGCTGTAAGTTTTGGTTTCAGAAGTTTTCTGTTGATAAAAATAGATTTAGAAAATGTTTCTTCAGCCAGAATTTGTTAATTTGGAATTATGCAATTTTTTTGTACATATATTTTTTTGTTTTCAACTTAAAAATACCAGAATTTGTACATAACTTTTATGTACCACTTTACAACAAGGCTCCCTTTATAGAGGCTTATAAATGGTTTCTAGACATATAATTTAATCTGTAAACACTTAATTATTAAACACTGTTTATTATGCATTGTTAAAGGACGAGAAAGAGACAAAACAGACTGATTTGTTGTCAAATAGTGAGCAAAGCCTATATTTGATTAAAACATTTTATATTCTATATATTTTATCTAGAGTTGCTGTACTAAATATTTCAGTCTAAAGTACAACCCTGTAAGCCGTTGCAAACATAATTCTGTACCAAGGCAAGGCAATTTTATTGATATATCACAATTCAGTACAGAGACAATGCAAAGTGCTTTACATGATTAAAATATAGGAAAATAAAACACAATAATAGCAAATAGGAATAAAATGTAGAAACAAAAAAGAACATTAAAACAGTAAAACAGTTTAATTAGAACAGTCGAAGGAAATCCGAAACAAATGTGTTTTTAATCTTGATTTAAAGGAACTCTGGCTTTCAGCACTTTTACCAGTTTTCTGGGAGTTTGTTCCAGATCAGTGGAGCATAGGAACTAAATGCTGCTTCTCCATGTCTGGTTCTGGTTCTGGTTCTGGTTCTGGTTCTGCAGAGCAGGCTGGAGTCAGAAGACCTGAGTGGTCTGGAGGGTTGATGCCCTGATAACAAGTCTGTGATGGATTTAGGCGCTAATTCAGGGATTTATAGACTAACAGAAGGATTTTAAAGTCTGTTCTCTGAGATCCAGGGAGCCATGGAAGGACTTCAGAACCGGGTCCATGTTCTCTACGTTCTTAGTCTTAGTGAGGACTTCAGAACCGGGTCCATGTTCTCTACGTTCTTAGTCTTAGTGGAAGGACTTCAGAACCGGGTCCATGTTCTCTACGTTCTTAGTCTTAGTGAGGACTTCAGAACCGGGTCCATGTTCTCTACGTTCTTAGTCTTAGTGGAAGGACTTCAGAACCGGGTCCATGTTCTCTACGTTCTTAGTCTTAGTGAGGACTTTAGAACCAGGTCCATGTTCTCTACGTTCTTAGTCTTAGTGAGGACTTCAGAACCGGGTCCATGTTCTCTACGTTCTTAGTCTTAGTGAGGACTTCAGAACCGGGTCCATGTTCTCTACGTTCTTAGTCTTAGTGGAAGGACTTCAGAACCGGGTCCATGTTCTCTACGTTCTTAGTCTTAGTGAGGACTTCAGAACCGGGTCCATGTTCTCTACGTTCTTGGTCTTAGTGAGGACTTCAGAACCGGGTCCATGTTCTCTATGTTCTTAGTCTTAATGAGGACTTCAGAACCGGGTCCATGTTCTCTACGTTCTTAGTCTTAATGAGGACTTCAGAACCGGGTCCATGTTCTCTACGTTCTTAGTCTTAGTGGAAGGACTTCAGAACCGGGTCCATGTTCTCTATGTTCTTAGTCTTAATGAGGACTTCAGAACCGGGTCCATGTTCTCTACGTTCTTAGTCTTAGTGGAAGGACTTCAGAACCGGGTCCATGTTCTCTACGTTCTTAGTCTTAATGAGGACTTCAGAACTGGGTCCATGTTCTCTACATTCTTAGTCTTAGTGGGAGGACTTCAGAACTGGGTCCATGTTCTCTACGTTCTTAGTCTCAGTGAGGACTTCAGAACCGGGTCCATGTTCTCTACATTCTTAGTCTTAGTGAGGACTTCAGAACTGGGTCCATGTTCTCTACGTTCTTAGTCTCAGTGAGGACTTCAGAACCGGGTCCATGTTCTCTATGTTCTTAGTCTTAGTGAGGACTTCAGAACCGGGTCCATGTTCTCTACGTTCTTAGTCTTAGTGGAAGGACTTCAGAACCGGGTCCATGTTCTCTACGTTCTTAGTCTTAATGAGGACTTCAGAACCGGGTCCATGTTCTCTACGTTCTTAGTCTTAGTGAGGACTTCAGAACCGGGTCCATGTTCTCTACGTTCTTAGTCTTAGTGAGGACTTCAGAACTGGGTCCATGTTCTCTACGTTCTTAGTCTCAGTGAGGACTTCAGAACCGGGTCCATGTTCTCTACATTCTTAGTCTTAGTGAGGACTTCAGAACCGGGTCCATGTTCTCTACATTCTTAGTCTTAGTGAGGACGCGGGAAGCAGCGTTCTGGATCAGCTGCAGCTGTCTGATCCACTTTTTAGGCAGACCTGTGAAAACACCGTGTCACACAGCACTTCTGTCTTCAGGGTTGTCATCGTGAAAGTTGAAGTCTCCCACAATAATTAAACAGTCATAATCAACACATATCACAGACAGCAGGTCACTAAAATCCTTAAAAAAGTTTGATGTGGACTTAGGAGGCCTGTAAACATTCAGAAACATAGTTCGTACCGGGCTCCTTACCTGGAGAGCCAAATGTTCAAAGGAGTCAAGTTTTCCCAAAAACACCTTTTTACACTTTAGTGAATCATTAAACAATGTTGCTACTCCTCCACCTTTCCTTTGCTGTCTGCTCTCACAAAGAAAATTGTAGTTTGGAGGAGTCGACTCCAGCAGAATAAGTTCTTCATTAGATTAATGTAACCATGTTTCTGTTAAAAACATTACATCAAGATTATTGTCAATAATGAAGTAATTAATTACTTATCATTGCTTATCATTTGTTTTGGCACTGGTTGAGCTTTGTTTTGGAACAAAGCTGATGGTCCATGGTTCACAGAATAGAAGATGTTTGAAATCCGTCGTTTTGCACCTGACCTATTTAGTAATAATAATAATAATTGATCTCACAATGGAGAAATTCACTTCTGCATCTTAACCCATCCCCTTGGGGAGCAGTGGGCTGCCACTGTGTGGCGCCTGGGGAGCAATTGGGGGTTAAGGGTCTTGCTCAGGGACCCAGAATGGAAGCTTGTGGGAGTTGAACTCAGAACCTCTGGGACTGAAGCTCTGTGCTCTAACCACTAGGCCACCACTCCCCTGATAGAGAGAAACATTTTCTGCTGAACAGATGTCTCCTCTCCCAGAAGATGTTAAAGTTGTCTATGAAGGTTACAGTTGTTTTTTGCATGTTTTTTTTTCAGCCATTTGTTTAGCATCAGAATTCTGGAAAAAATCTTGTCTCCACAATTAACGGGCGCACGAGGGCCGCTGAGAAACACCTTGACATTAAGGCCATCAACTAAGTTCAGTAGACGAATGTAATCCTCTTTCAATACTTCTGATTTTCTTATCGTATTGACGTCCTTCAGGGCTTCAGCTAGTATTATGAGTTTTTCCAGAGTCGGGCGTTCTTTCAAGATCCTTGGAAGGATGTCTGAAATATCAGACACCAGGCCACAGTTCCTATCGTTATAAATCAACACCTCTGTGTTTTTCTTGTTACAGAAATGTTTAATCCTACTTACAGATCCATTGCATAATATCAGGGTCCTCAGCCAGTGTGTCTTTTCTCTGGTAGGTTAGAGCGAAAATTGTTGACATACCTCTGATTGATGTCATGATCCTCCTGGGTCACATTTTGGAGCGGAGCGAATCTGTTTAGTAACAGAATTCCAGCATTTCCAGCAGGTTTACTCCTATCATTTGTTGTGAGAACAGCCCGTTGTTGTTTCATTTGTCTTGGGACATCTCTCTGTAGTCTCGGCCAGTTTTCTTTGTCTGGGTGTGGGGTTCATTGATCCTTTGATCTTGCACCCAGAGTGGTCCAGGGATTCTCATTTTCCTCAGGGAACTGTTTGTTCGCTGAGTCGCTGGGCTGGTGGTCACCGCTCGGAATCACAGGCAGGGTTGTTTAATTTCCATGCGCGTCGTTTACATCATAATTCACTTCGAGCCGACAGATTTTCACTTCCATAACAGCTTCTTCTGTAAAAGCTTGTCAAAGTCCATTGTGGTGAAGGTAGGCATCTTTTCAAAATCAAAAAATAAATAAAAGAAAATAAATAAAATAACTAAATCCAACTTAGTTGTTACTCTGTGGTTTTGGTTAAGAGATAAAAAGGAGATAAAAAGTAAAAGGCAGGAAAATGCAAGCAAGCAGGGAGCACAGAAAAAAGCGTCCGAGCAGGCAGAGAGGCGGAGTGACATGGTACCATGTAACATTCTAAGATAAGATAAGATAGAACTTTATTCTAAGATAAGATAGAACTTTATTCTAAGATAAGATAGAACTTTATTGATCTCACAATGGACAGATGTACTTGTGACATCGGCTCTTATAAGCAACAGAAGGTGTACCAAGGAGGAAAAGGTGCATGAAGTATATACAGTGCATCCAGATATATACAGTGGGTGGGAAAATAATAAAATAAAGAAGAGATTTAAGGTGACTTATATACATTCATGTGGTATTCTGCTTCATAAACATCCACAACTATCAAAGGGAGCCTCGTTTAAAGTGGTACCACTCTTTTTACTTTTACTGGAGTAAACATATGTAAAGTAGTGCGACTCTGACTCGACCCGCCTCTGATGCATCTATGGCTGACAGAGTCACCTCTAACGTCAGACTGAACCTATTGTGTAAAGTTAAAGTCCGTGCTGAAAGCTAAGGCATAATTAGATAATCACTGTAAGGAGGAGGAGGCGGCTCTGATCCAGAGGACCAGGGGTAGGAGTTAAAGCTTCTTCCTACTCCATGTTCTCAACTGATTATACAGGTTGTTACATTTGTTTGTACTTTTACTTTTTTATTTTCTAGTTATGTTCAGAATAAACAATCAATCTTGATCCTCATCATCATTATGGCCCGTCTGCTGGTGGGAAAGGTACTGGACTCTTACTGGGAGCTCTGGTTCAGTTGGCTGACGGCGCCGCAGTCGTAGAAGGTCATGTTTCCCGTGGTGATGGTCACGTGACCAAACGTCAGCGACACGGGCAGGGTCATGTGATCTGCGGGGACAGACATTATTCAGCAGGTGAACAGAACACGGAGCAGATCAGCAGACGTCAAACCCTCACCGCTTCCTGCTGGCATGGGTGGGAGGAGCTTTGGCGCAGGTGAGTGACAGGTAAGATCTGTTCCCATGACAATGGCCGGCTGAGGGGGGAGGTTCCCGAAGACGCAAAGAAGAGACTCCGTCCCTTGTAGGACAGGTAACTGGATCACTGACAAAGTTACCTTGGAGACAAAGAGGTACAGAGTTCTGGTTCCGGATGGGTCTGTGAACTGATATACATCACTGGACCGGACATCATGTGACCCAAAACTGGTTCTCTTTAAGGCAAATAAACTTTTATAATAACTGACATTAAATGTAATTTAGTGCAAGGGTTAAAATACTAAAACTACACATTTTACCTGATTAAATAAAGGTTAAATATAATACAAGGATTTCAATAGTCCTGAATAGTAATTAATTTGTGGAATTTATGAAGGAAACAGAATCTGATCTCTGGACATTTTCACATTAGGGACTTTTACGCCAGTTGTGCTGTAAAGGCTCCACCTGTCATCAATAGGGTTTATCTCTAACCAAGGCCAGAACTTTACTATTTATCCCTGTCTGACCCTAACCCTTCTAAACAGTTCAGACACTGCGCAGGTTCTAAAGATTCCTCCAACGCTGCCTCACTTACTGAGGATGAGGTAATCACGTTTGGGAGGATGCCAATTATTTTATTTTTAATGTAATCAATTTTATTTATGAAGAATCCCATAAAGTCATTACTACTAAGAGCTAAGGGAATGGATGGATCAACAGAGCTGTGGCTCTGGGTAAGTTTGGCAACTGTATTGAAGAGAAATCTGGGATTATTCTTATTCTCCTCAATTAATGATGAAAAATATGCTGCTCTAGCTCTGCGAAGGGTCTTGTTATACAACAATAGTCTGTCCCTCCAGATTAGGTAGGATTCCTCTTGGTGTGTAGAGCGCCATTTTCTCTCCAATTTCCTAACATTGTGCTTCAAGGAACACAGCTCTGAATTAAACCAAGGAGCCAGCTTCCTGTGAATAATCACCTTCTTTTTCAAGGGAGCTACATTGTCTAATGCAGAACGCAATGAGGAAGTCATACCGTTAACAAAGACATCTATTTGTGAATGGGAAGAAACAACATTGCTGCTATCTGCAGGGTATTTCTGCAATACTGACGATATTAAAACGGGGACAGACTCTTTAAAGTTTGATACAGCATCATCCGATAAAGATCTACTATAATGGAACCCTCTTTTGGGGGTGGAGAACTCAGTTAGATTAAACTAAAATGTTATTAAAAAATGATCAGATAGGACAGGGTTGTGAGGAAATACTGTTAATTCTTCACAATCAATGCCATATTTTAGCACAAGGTCTAAAGTATGGAGCCAAGAGTGCGTCGGTTTATGCACATTTTGAGCAAAACCAATTGAATCTAGGATAGTTTTAAAGGCTATACTAAGGTTATCACATTCAGTGTCAACATGGATGTTAAAATCACCCACTATAATAACCTTGTCAGTGTTTATCACCAAACCAGATAAGAAGTCTGACAACTGATCCAAAAACTGAGAGTAACGGCCTGGTGGACGATACAAAACAACAAACAGAAGAGGTTTTATTGCTTTGCAGTTTGGATGAGGAAAACTGAGGGTTAAATGTTCAAAAGAACTGTAGTTATTAATTGGCCTGGGAGGCTGGGACTAATTAATAAATCAGACTGAAAGATGGTTGCCACTCCTCCTCCTCTTCCCACAGATCTGGGAATGTGGAAATTTGAATAACTGGAGGGAGTTGACTCATTTATACTAATGTAGTCCTCTTGTAGCCAGGTTTCTGTGAGACAAAACAAATCAATCTGATTATCAGAAATCAATTCATTAACTAACAAAGTCTTTGGAGGGAGAGACCTTATATTTAATAGACCACATTTTATTGTTTTATTTTTAGGTTCAAGGTGAACCATATTGATTTTTATCAGGTTTTTATGATTTGTTCCTTTTAGATAAGTTTTTGATCTGTTAAGTTTTGGCCGTGGGAAAGACACCGTCTCAACAGGATAATGGATGGGTAACAGTACAGAAGCTGCAGAGAGGTGTGTTAAACTACGGCTCTGCTTCCTGGTCTGGACCCTGGGTTGTCAGCATTTAGGAGAACTAATAAATCCGGCCAGATTCCTAGAAAGAAGAGCTGCACCATCCAAAGTAGGATGAATGCCATCTCTCCTGATCAGACCAGGTTTTCCCCAGAAAGTTCTCCAGTTATCAATGTAGCCCACGTCGTTTTCTGGACACCACCTAGACAACCAGCGGTTAAATGACGACATGCGGCTAAACATGTCATCACTGGTCAGATCAGGCAGGGGACCAGAGAAAATTACGGAGTCCCACATTGTTTTCGCAAGAACCCAGGGATCAGCAGAGTCCAGGGGGCAGCAGAACCTGGGAGCAGCAGAACTCAAAAAGCAGCAGAACCCAGAGAGCAGCAGAACCCAGAGAGCAGCAGATCCCGGGGGGGAGACTGACTTCAGTCTGGAGCGGCAGTCAGGCAGAAACCTGACAAACTGCAGGGATAGTTTACTTTAAAATATCAGACAGACCAAACAGAGCCGCTGTGAAGTGCTGCTACTGGAGCCGAGCTTCTGGGTTCACTGAGTAACACCACATAAAATAAACAGAGTCTGGACTCAGAGCTTGGCTTGTGGGTTGCTGGGAGAGAACGGCCTGCAGGCCGTCAGAAACGTCCTGGATTTATGTTTGGGGAGGGAATGTAATTCTAAATCGGCGATTTTCTCAGCTTTAATTGTAGCCATATTTTATAAAAATCAGATAAGAAATAAGAGTTTTCTGTGACAGATTTATGCTTGTCACTGCCTGTAGCGGCTAATCTCCGGCTCCCGGTACGAGGGCTTCCTGCTCCTCCCCTGGCACGCAGCAGAAACCCAGCCATCACTAAATGAAAGCTTTGGTCCAATCAGTAAATACATGATGGTTAGAGAGAGATACGGCAAGTAGAGACTGAAAGGTGGGTAGAGACAGGCTGGTCAGCAAGATAAAAAGATGAAGAAAGATAAAAACTTGGGCGTAACAATACATCAATCCACGTCAATATATCCATTTAATGATTAACAATCTAATTACATCGATGCAAAATGGAAATATGGATCTATATCATCATTTATTTAGAAATTCAGCCATGACACTATGGGTAGCAGGTGATCTATTATTATTATTATTATTATTATTATTATTATTATTACAATTTAGAAGTTAGACAAATGCTGTTTTAGATTAAAATGTCTGATATTTGTAAGAACTTCAAAATAAAATGGTCAACTTTTTCAATTTGAATAACAGCGTAATGTGGGCAGATGATATCGTATCGATCAGGAATCGTCTATCATTTCACCAGATTTCGTCTTCTAAACAAATCATCGTGATAAAGGTGTTGATTTATACCCCTGATAAATACTTTAAATAAACTCCAATGTCCTGCACACCTGAGTCTGCTCCTCTCTGCTCTGATTGGCCGGCTGCAGGCTCTGCACTGCGATGCACTGGTCGGTCGGGTCAAAACTCCGCAGCCAATGGTTGGCCAGCAGATGGCGCTCACACTCATGTTTACGGGAACACCTGGTGGACACAGGTATGAAACGATCAACCTCTGGCACAGCGTGCAGTTCTTTCGATGTCCAGTAGATGGCGTTAGCAGGCCAACAAAACAACAAGGCGGGAGCTGCCCGATGGATGGAGGACGTTACCTTCCCTCCAGGACACACCAGCCGCAGTACGGGTCTCTGATGGACAGACAGGAGCGACAGTCCGTCTGTCTCTCACAGGACGACACGGGAACCTTTGACACCTGAGACAGAGACGAGAAGCTGAATATCTGACTGGTGGAGGAGCGCCGATGTCAGGATGGAGGAGGGTCTCTCACCCGCTCGTTGGTCAGAACATAGACATGCCGCTGGTTCTGGTCCAATAGGAGGTCAGCACTGATGGCTCCGCCCCTGTCCACTGACACGCTGCCGTACAGGTCACCTGACCAATCAGGGCGCACCAACACCTGCATCACAGCAAAACATGAGGGTTTAGTCCAGGTGCGAGGCAGCGATCTCAGAGCGACCCGGACCAGATAGAGCAGATCCAAAGGTTCTACCTGCTTCGTAAAGTTCATGTCAGAGCTTTTTCTTTAAAAGCCAAACCTTAGGAGAGAAAATAATCTAAAGAAATCAACACCAGAAACAGAGAAAGAGGACGGAAACCAGAAGAACGACCCAACATCTGCAGACAGAACCTGAAAGCTCTAAAATCCTCCAGCGCTCCTTCAGCCGCTGCTCTGGCTCCGCCTTCCTGCCGTGTTCTGAGATGACACGGTCTCGTGGTTTTTGGCCACAATATTTTAGACCGTTTGAGTAGCAGCACGACGCTAAACGTCACGACAAGCCTGCGATCAAAAGAGCTTAAATCCTGCAGAACAAAGGAGAAACACAAGTTTCTCTCATAAATCAGAACATCGAGTCTTTTCTCTGCAACCTGGAGAAGCTAAAATATGAAGCGCTGAGGACAGGAGAGGACAGGTGAGGACAGGAGAGGACAGGTGAGAACAGGAGAGGACAGGTGAGGACAGGTGAGAACAGGTGAGAACAGCTGAGAACATGTGAGAACAGCTGAGGACAGGTGAGGCCAGGGGAGGACAGGTGAGGACAGGTGAGGACAGGTGAGGACAGGTGAGGACAGGTGAGGCCAGCTGAGAACAGGTGAGGACAGGTGAGGACAGGTGAGGACAGGTGAGGTGGTGCAGCGGTCAGAACGCGCCGTAAGCGATCCTGTAAGGTTCCTTAGTAACGCTGCAGGCTTCAGCAGTAGATTAAATCACAGCAGCTCCTCCGTTCAGCTGCTTTTACTTTCTGCTACCACAGAACAAGCCTTTATGTCTCCTTTATCGCTTCTTTAGCTCCTGGTTCCCAGATTGGTTTTTGTTGTGGTTCAAGTGTGTGTGTCAGTTTGCAGCATATCGTTTGGTATTTTGCCGCCAAAGGACTTGGACAGCTAGGAGTGAGTGAATGAGGTTAGCGTTAGCATCAGGTATGCACAGGTACGTGCACCTGTTAGGGTGAGGGTGTGTTCACCTTGTGCAGACGTCCTTCTCGGTCTCCCAGGAAGGCGATGGTGTCTCCGGCCTCCGTTGCGGCCGTAACAGAGGTCAGCTGGGTGTTCAGGCTGACAGTGGGCGGGGCTCCAAGGGGTACGGCGCTGGCGATGGGGTTGGGTGTGTGTTCCCCCCCACAGGGGTACTCAGAGAGCGAGTCCTTCAGAAGGAACGGAGAGGGAGAACATGATGTTTACGTCTCTGAAACCAAGACAGACGCTAATGTCCAACTGCTGGATTTGGGTCAGATTGCCCTGCAGCTGCCTGATGATCCGCAGCGACGTCTGCAGTTTATCCCCCAGCAAAGCTGCAGCCTTCAGACGCTGAGCAGACATCGGGTGGAGGCGGTGGAGGAACCACCAGGAGCTGCAGGAACCGTCTGAGTGCTGCAGGCTGGATGGGAAGCACCCATTCTGAGCCGGTTCTGATCTGCTGTCTCACATAAACCTGTTCATCCCTGGCCTGACCTTCAGCTCCCCTCATGCAGCAGCGACACATGAAGGATTAAACGCAACAGCATTTTTCCTGAAAAGCATCTCTGAAGGACCTAAAGACCTGAACTTCCCTCCAGCTGTGTTTAACAACCTGAGAGATCCACAAAAAAAGAGATCAACAGTAATTCATGAATGAAGCTGCCTGCTGAGCTGCGTCTCGGTGTATGTGTTAGTGAGAGTGACTGGGTGAATGCGGCTCTAGTGTACAACGCTTTGGGTGGTCAGCATGACTGGAAAACCGCTTTATGAGTTCAATCCATTTACTATTTGAAGTTAAATACCACAGACAGGACACGTGTCTGCAGGACGGACCCCGTTTATTCCTGCATCGCTCCTTTCTATGGTGAAATGAAGTCTAGGAGCTCCACACCATGGTCTTCACACCTGAAGCTTCTCTGCTGCTCATGGAGCGATGTTCCTGCTCCAAACACGGTATCTCCACGGTTCCCATCAGCCACGTTCTCCCGCCTCATCCTGATCTTCCTTCAGGAGTGTAGTCAGGCGTAGACGGCATGGCGGTTGAGTCCATTACTTATTGCTTTCATGGAGGACCTGATTCTGCTCTGCAGGTCTCTCTGCAGGTCTCTGTGAGAACTCGGCCTCCTGGACTCTCCTCTGATTATTCGTCTCAGCCACATCACCTGTTTTACCTGCTGGCGGCGGTCAGAGGGCCGGTGGCACTGACCATTTTTACCATTTCTTTTCCCCTCCCAGAGACATTGGAGGAGCATCTGGTCATGGATGCTTTATGGTGAAATTGATAAAATCCTGTTATTTTCTCTCCTGTATTCTGGTCCCTGCTGTTCAGTGGAACATTCAGAAGTTTAGACATATGTCTGTAAGTAGAACCATGCATATGTTCTGCAACAGTAAGGTTGTTTGCTGTTAACTATCAGATGGTTCTCACTAAAGAGAAAACCTCTCTGCAGACCATCAGTCAGCCTGAACCGGCTCGTAGCAGTTTACGCCTCTAGGGGGCAGCATTGCTTTCTAAGTACTGATGGATTTCAGCCGCTCTCCTGAATTTCTCCAGATGTTCCGTACTTTTCCACGCTTTGTGGACCCATCTGGGTTCATACATGCGTGGATCCTTTGGGTTGTTGATTTTATGTCAACAAGCCCATTAGAAACATCAGCGCCTTCTTCAGGTGAGAAGGAAGGCAATAGGTAAACAGGTCAGTTTGTAAACGTTTCAGTTCACACCCCCAGGTGGAACCACCCTCTCACCCACATCTTTACCTTGGGGAGTTTCAGACACTTGGACGACACGGCGTACTCGATGTAGGCCTCTTCCTGCCCGCTGCCACCTCGTCCACCCTCCGTGTAACACGCCTCCTGCGCCCGCTGCATCATGCCGTCCAGCTCCGCCATCCCATAAATACAGAGCGCAGAGCGGCTCGTTGCTACAGGTGTCGATGCCTGCCCTGCCGCCATGACGACAAACAGCGCTGGTCTACCTGAGATGTTTCCTAGCCAGGCCCCCTGGGCCAGGTTGTAGCCGCCCCGGCAGAGCAGCGGCACCTCCACGTACGAGTAGAAGCTGCGGTCGGAGGTGCAGAGCCGCGAGGCGTACGTCCGGTACTCCTTCTTATGCCACATGTCCCGCCGGGAGAAGAGGAAGTAGACGTGGTCGCCGTGGGTGAAGGCCTTCACGAAGTGGTTGTTGTATTCTGAGTAACTTCCCACAACCAGCTTCCCCAGCTCCTCCTCCTGGGAGAAGGCTCTGCGGGGCGGAGTCACCGGGTACAGGCGCCGCGTTGTGATTGGAGGGATGTCTCCAGGACCCCTGCTGGTGTACCCTCGACCAACCAGCATGAGGCGCAGCTCGCCGCCAGCGGCTTCCTGTTTGCTCCGAGTGGTTATCACCACGCCGACGGTGGAGACCCGAGGGTCGTTGGCCGCTACGTACTGCGTGTCGACAGGGTTTGAGGTCCGGTAGATGAGCTGAGAGATGTTGGTGAGACTCCTGCAGAGAAAACAGAAAACGTAAGACAGGTTCAAGCTGATAGAACCAAACACCTGAAACTGGACCGAGGCTCAGGGGTCACCGCACTGATCTGTTCAGCTGACGTTAAACTGCTGCTTTTATTCTGTCATGTGATATTATCACCATGATCATCAAAAGGGTTTGATTGAATCAGAGTGAAATCCGACCCTCTCACTTCTCAGGAGACTTCTACTTCTGGCTGGAGCCTTCAGGGGGGCTCCCACCCCAGCTCTTCAGCATCTCTCTCAGACCACCTCTCCCTGGGGCAGACCAGGAAAAGGCTATCTCGGACCATGGGCCCTGGCACGGGCCTGGCCGACGCACCTGGGGGAACTTCTCGTCGCCTGGAGAACATGTCTGAGCAAATCAGAGTTAAGTTTGCTGTCTTAACCTCATAATCAGATGCAGGAGGAAGGATCCTGCATGCCAAAAACAGCCTTGTTGTATTTCTCCTCAGCCTGTACAGGGAAGCGAACCCCAAATGCTGCTGGAAAGCCAGCAGCAGAACCCACTGCCAATGTGAGGAAAACCCCTGCTCAAATCATGGCTGCAACCGGGTCAGAGACCAGGCCTCCAACCCCGACCACATGCTGCTGCAGAGCTAAGCGCCTTGCCCGCTGTTGGACAAACCAACAACGTTCCTGCTTTCAACGCTCCTTCCTTGGAACGGCCAAACTGGACAAAAGTCACACAGTTAAAAGACAGGTCTGGACACAGGGAGCTGAGGCAGAAGTTATTGGTTCGTTTGTATCTCGTTTGGACAAACGGTTACTTTAGAACAAAGGGCTAACAGAGGTAGCTCACGCTAGCCTTCGTTTCATGGTAATGCTAATATCATTTGAGTGTGTTTTTCTTTGGTTATAACAAGGTTACCGCCACAAGGGTTTCAGACATTGATGGGACATTAATGTTTACATTATCCAGCACACTCAATTATGACTAAAAATAAAGCTAAAGCTTTCATTTGTTAGCGAAGAATGCCCGCTAGCCAAACTGCTATTAGCCTTGCTAACATCCGGTTTCAGACATTTCAAAAGGAGTGTTTTAAAGCATAGAGGCTTAACCATTCTGCTCAGCCATCCTTCGATGGTATTATGAGTCTTATTCCCGCATTAATATGGAATATTAATGTTGGTGTAAAATTTTGCTAACTTTATGCTGTAACCTCTTAGCCACTGATTTGCTACAGTGACCCATTACAGTGACGCATTAACAAGCTCGGTCATAAGGGTTTAAATGATTTTACTGGGCAAATCAGTCTTTAGAATATTATTTACTCAAAATAATGTTCTGTGTGACTTGGCCTTTGCATTGTGAATGGATTGAAACACATGTCAAATGTTTTTAACTCCATTCCATGCTTTTGGAATCAGATCTGCAGTGAACCAGGATTCACTGAATTATTCTGCTTATGATCAACCACTTTTGTTTTGTCTTTTGTTTGTTTTTGCATGTAAATAGTTCCTTAGCTTAGCTTCTTTTTATCTTCATTTTGCTTAGTAGTTTAGTTAAGTTTCACTAGCCTAGTAGAGAGGATTTGTTAATCGAAATATTGTGTTAATTCAGATAAACAGCATTACATAGTAATGTTCTCTGGATGTTCATTTTATTTGTTATTAAATTCTTGAACTTGAAAAGAAGCTGTCACTCCTTTGTTCTATGTGTGTGCAGGTTTTGCTGTTAAAAGATCTCTAGTGCTCGAATTCATCCCTTTCAACCGTTGTCTTGATATCAGCTTAAGAGCTGATCATCACCAGACAATACTTAACAGACAGAGAGTTATTTAATAAACATTAAATAACTTTAAACAGTGTATAATTGAACAACGCATGTCTCGCCGTGAGGGGCTGAGGACCCAGACTGGGTCTGGCTGCTGTATGATTGACGTATGTACGATCCGCGCGGACATGAGACGTACAGCCACAGCGACTGCAGCATTTATGTTCCGAGCGACTTTTCCTCCGAAGTATCCCTTTTCTCCCAGACTCTAGATGGCAGCGCTGCACTCCTACGCCAAGCGTACTACATCCCCACTAAACATAGAAGTAGAAAACACAATCGTTTCCAACATTTAAGCCGCTTATTTTCTTCCAAGAGTGATGACGATTTCTCTCCAGGAATTGTTAATTTGTTGATCATGGGGATCTTTATGGGCTGAATCGTAAAGACGTCTACATTTACAAAGCTCCACCAGAAGGGGCGCTTGCTCCTCCGCCATGTTTTTTTCTGCGCGGGACTGACATTTTCCCAGGTGTGCGGAGCGGAAACTTTTGCCCATGCGGAGTCGTCAAGCTTAAACCATCAACAGGTCATTAAAAAACTCACAGAAACTAGCGCGGACTTACCGCTTCTCACAGATTCCTTGGAACAATGAACCACAGACAATCAGGCTCCCTGGCTCCGCCCCTTGCCCCGCCTCCATCAGCAGCAGTTTGTTGTGGTTATGAGTGAGCGTGGCGGAGGGGCAGTCCTGAGGAACAATTGGCGGGAGGCAATCCGGAGAGTCCAGGTGAGGGCCGGTCTTAACGTGTGCCATCACCTCCAAGTCAGATGTCAGCTGATACAGGTGGTCAACTCCGCCCACATATAGCTGCCCCGTCCCCGGGTCCAGCAGCAGGTGAGAAAGAGGGGAGCCATCCAGCTTTACCCACTGCATCGAGGCATCTGCAGGGTGGGAAGGATGGAGGAGGAGGAGGAGGAGGAGGAGGACTGATGAGGACATGGAGGAGGCCAACATGGCAGCTCCTCTTTACCTGCAACAGGTGAGAACAAGAGATTCTATGAGCCCGAGCAGAGGAACCAGGCTGAAGATTATCTAGTCTGACAAGGACACACATCAGTAAATCAGCTTTCTCACTAAAGTTCTCATAAGGTTAGTTCATCAGTTCAGAACCAGACCCGACAGTTCAAAGTTCCACCCAAGGAGAAACGATCCATTACAACCATTGTAAGAAAATGTACGAAAAACACAGGAAATTTAAACCAATTAAACATGAATAAACATTTTAATAAAATTACTGTTGCTCTGATTAGTGGAACATCTGTGGTGGTTCTTATTGCTGAGGAGTTCTGCTTCTGATGACCTACATGATTTATGGACTGTTCAGACAGACAAGAACGAGGTTTTTAAATTCCAATCTCTGATAAGCATGAGGTGAGTGCAGTGAATTAAAGGCTGGTTCTGATATGACCCATTTCCTTGTGTTTGTCAGAACTTTGGATGAGCTGCAGCTGCCTGGTTGATTTCTGCAGAGACCAGAGAAGAAACTGTTGCAGCAACCTAGAATAAAGACACGCCGCCGATTTCTGACAGGAAACAAGATGGCAGGAGACTGATGGAGAACGGGACTTTAAAAAGCTCCTGATTTCTAATAGAGTCCTGATCTCTGACCTTTTTATCAGGTTTGGAAACAAAGCAAGGACTTCTGCCTGTTCTGCATGAAGCTGGGGGAAACTCTGACTCACAGTGAGTTACTCTAGTGGACTATGGTCATGTGTTGGTGAGAGATGATGTAAAACTCTACAAATACAGCTGTGGGGAGCATGTAGATGTTGGATGTCAGGAAGTCAGGAGGAACGAAGCCTTGAGGAACAACAAATGTGATCTTTGTTGACTCATCATTTGGGCCAAAAACAACCATCATCTGCCTGAATGTGGACTTTATGGACTTCAGCTCAGCCTTCAACGCCTTTCAGACATGCTGGCCCTGAAGCTGCATGTCTGCATAGCTCTGCTCCTGGATCGTTGGTTTAACCCAACCATTTAAAAAAAGTAACTAATCAAATAGACCTGTTGTATTAATTTGTTTTTTGCCCACATACATACATACATATATATATATATATATATATATATATATATATATATATATATATATATATATATATATATATATATATATACACACACACACACGCTCACACCTAAATTGTCCTTTGGTGTGAGTGTGTGTGAGCTGGGCCGGATTTTAGCAGGGGCTTACCGGGGCTGCAGCCCGGGGCCCCGGCATTTCGGGGGCCCGCGCACCGCCGCGGCGCTTGGCTGCGAGGGCCGATCAACGCCGCTTGCAGCTTTAACATCCTTCATATGCGGCCTATCAGCGTACCTCGAGTCGCTGTTGCACGTTCCATAACAACAATGTTTAAAAACCATGGTTAGGAGACGTCTTAGACTTAGAAACTGAGTAAAACCAAGGGTAACTACAGCGAAAGAGTGGAGGAAAATGCATATTTTCCCTACCTGTACCACGTGATATGACGTCACGTTCTAAAAATAACTCGCTCGCGGAACGCCATTTGTTCTGGCAAACGTCCATCTTGAATGCTTGCTTGTTATTGGTCCACTTTTGACGCATCTTACGCATTGGGGAGGAGGAACGTCAAGGGAAACCTCCAGCAAAAAAATCCAGAAAAGTGGGCAACTTTTCAAATTTGATATCAGACTAAGGCTTAAATGTCTGATAACCCTTTCACTCATTACTGAAAGGGCTTGGTGTTACTGGTTAGGGCAGTGGTGTCCAAACTTTTAGACATGAGGGTTAATATTATGTTAAAACAACTTTGGGGCTGTAAAATAATTTTGAAAACAAACTTGGTCTTTTTTAAAGTTTATCTGCTAAATTAAAGTAAAAATTTAAATGATTGTAGATACAAAACAAAGATTGTGCATGTCTGCATTATAAGACAGGCTCAAAGTTTCAAACTTTTCAGGGTTGAGTATTGTTTTCTTATTTGGTTTGCATTTGAGTAAATGTAGGTCGTGTTTGTGGTTCGAGTTCCCACAAAGGAATTGAATGCAAAAGTGTCATTAATAAATGGAAATCTGTATTTTGTTCTTCATATTTTTCAAGATGTTCTCTGTAAAAACCTTGGTCTAGAAAATGAAAATTGTTCATTTGCACCCACCTCTGCTTTTATTGAGAACCGGGGGCTGTAAAAAATACTTCAGAGGGCATATATATATATATATATATATATATATATATATATATATATATATATATATATATATATATATATATATATATATATATAGACTCCAGCCCAGGGGCCCCCATCCTCCTAAATCCGGCCCTGTGTGTGAGAATGGTTGTTTGTCCTGTCTGTCTCTCTGTTGCCCTGCGATAGACTGGTGAACCCCGACTTTCATTTTGCAAAAGTAAATTAAAGAAAGTTGCTTTTATGTCAAGCATTTCCTCAGGGAGTTGACCTGAACTCAAAGTGCAGCTAGAAGCTGTGAATCATGCTGGTAAAACAAGATGGCTGCCCTGCCGTAGTAAACAATGAAAATATAACTAAATGTATTAAACAATGAACTGAGAACAGGCTTCACTTCACCTGTTTAATTTCAAATTAACTTTAAAAAAATAAGTAAAGTGTGGTAAAAGTTTCCTCTTTACAATATTTTGACAATATATTTTCCTAAACATGTAATGAGCTTTGCTGCTGTTCTCTTCGTGGAAGCCCAGTGAGAACATTGACAAAATAAAATCCTGATTTTCCAAAAATGAAAGCTTAAAAAACTGAGGACCAGGACTCCCTAACAGCTCATCACTGAACCTGCTGCAGGATGTTCTGGTGGGAGTACCGGTGTTAGCTGCAGAACCCTTCAGACAGAACCGCAGCTCATCCATTCTACTGACTGATCATCTGATTCTGGTCCTTTCTGCAGCAGCTCTGACTGTGTGTGTGTTTCTCAGGTCAGGTTCTGATATTGATACCAGATGTTCTGTCCAAATGAAGTTCTGTGAGGAAGTGTGTAATGAAGGAGCAGCAGGCTGTGAAGTGCTGAGGAGAGCAGAAACTGACCCGAGATCAGAGCCGGGCTGTGAAAAGCATCCGCCCACAGAGTCTCTGCGCCATGATTGAATCTGATTTCCTCTGTGGGCCCTGCAGGAAGACCCGTTTTTGCAGAATTCGAGGAGGACTGAACCATGACGGTCTCAGCTCGTAGCGAGCAGCATCAATGTTTCACGCCTCAAATAAGAAATATGGAAATCCACCTGAGCAGGTGAGCCTGTGCCCTGCAGGAGCCACCAAACTCATTCAGACATTTCTCTGCTTCACGTTTTCCATCTGACCGTCGACTGCAGCTGCCTGTAGCCACGTTGCTATGGCAACAACCTCGTATCCACAGCAACGCTTCTCAACACCTCAAACGGCGATGTTATGGGATGTTATGGGACTCAGACTCGGGTGGTAAACTGGGTTAAACTGGTTCCACTGTTCCTCTGCTCGCGGCTTCAAGCTGACACCTGACATGAGAACCAGGAGACGGTCCAACCGCAGGAGAACCTTCTGAACCTTCAACCCGAGCCGGACCTCAGCCGCCTGGCTCCTGCAGCACGGCACACAGACCCAGCTGCAGAACCTGGAACAGCTGCAGAGTTCCTGAGTGAACTCTGGTGTTTCCTCTGACAGGTTCAGGTCTCAGAAACCTTCACAGAGCTCCTCTTAACTGTTGTAGTTCCCTCTTCAGCCTGCAGGTGTAAATAAACAAATAATAAAAATAGATTCTGAGCCAATCAGAGCAGTGGGAGATCATCAGAACCTCTGGCTCAGACTATAAAGCTTGCATCCCTCTCAGAGGCCGTGCTACAAGATTCACATCGTTCCACATTTCCGTGGGAATCCTGCAGAGCGCTGGAGGAGGAACAGGCGGGAGAACGATGGGGAGAACGATGGGGAGGTCAGGAGAAGAGTAGAAGGAGAGGAGACAGCTGCAAGCACCTGAACAACAGAACAAAATCAGCTCCAGAACCGCTCTCACCAAAACTGCCCAGAGGCAAGAACCTTTAAGCCAGAGAACAACCTGAGAGAACCTGGAGACCCCTGAACACACCTGAACTACCTGGTGTGTCCCTGAACGAACCTCCTTCAGCTCCTACAGGTTCTCAGGGCGTCCCCCTGTGAGCAACAGAACCACTTCTGCAGGAGATCTCTGGTTGCTGGTTTTAATCCCAACTGGGTTCTCCTGTGAGGGTTCTCTGCAGGATCCTCACCACATCTTACTTTGTGAGGGTGCAGAACTGTTCCATACGGACCAGAACCTTCTGAGACCAGATTCTTAACAGATCTAAGCTGCAGCTGCATGAACACACATGTGAGAACATTCCTCTATCTTCAGCCTGAGTATATTCTATCTACAGAACCAGAACTGCAACAAAACCCACCAAGTGTCAGAATATCCGAACCACCTGACCGCTGTTTGACCTGGATGTAGCCAGAATTGGACCCAGGGAACCATCTGGAACATTTTTAGTTTAAAACTGAAAGGTTTCAATTGTTAAAGTTCTCCTGAGGTTCTGCAGCACCAAGCTGAAGATGGACCTTAGAAGATTTCAGTTCAATTCAGATCAGTTCATATAACGGCGAATCACATCACGTCATCTCAAGCCTCTTTCCAACGTCAGCTTCCATCAGATCCTCCAGGTTGGTGAGAAAGTTTCCTCTCTAAGGAAACCCAGCAGGTTGCATCAAGTCTCTCCAAGCAGCATTCACTCCTCCTGAAAGAGCGTAGAGCCACAGTGGACAGTCGTCTGCATTGTTGATGGCTTTGCAGCAATCCCTCATACTGAGCATGCATGAAGCGACAGTGGAGAGGAAAACTCCCCTTTAACAGGGAGGAGAACCTCCAGCAGAACCAGAACCAGGCTCAGTGTGAACGCTCATCTGCCTCCACCCACTGGGGCTTAGAGAAGACAGAGCAGAGACACAGAAAGCACAGAAGCTCACATTGACCCAGGAGTACTTTCTATGGTAGAGAAGACAGAGCAGAGACACAGAAAGCACAGAAGCTCACATTGACCCAGGAGTACTTTCTATGGTAGAGAAGACAGAGCAGAGACACAGAAAGCACAGAAGCTCACATTGACCCAGGGGTACTTTCTATGGTAGAGAAGACGGAGCAGAGACACAGAAAGCTCAGAAGCTCACATTGACCCAGGAGTACTTTCTATGTTAGAGAAGACAGAGCAGAGACACAGAAAGCTCAGAAGCTCACATTGACCCAGGAGTACTTTCTATGTTAGAGAAGACAGAGCAGAGACACAGAAAGCACAGAAGCTCACATTGACCCAGGAGTACTTTCTATATGAGAGATAAAAGTAAAATGGTAGACTAGCTCCACGTGGAGGGTCAGTTTCCAAAACAAGAAGAGTTTGAACCAGAAAATCTGGAGGGAGAAGCCTCCAGCTGATGAGAGGTATTGGGCCAAATGGCAGGAGGAGAACCAGCTGGTTCTGGTTCTCTGATGGTTTGGAAATAAATTAAGCATAGAAACTTTTCTGGGCATCTGGAGAAACCTACAGAAGTAGAAGGAGGTCCTGCTCCCACTGGCTGGGGCTGCAGGTGCTCCTGATTTCCATGGTAACATGGGATGCTGCAGCTGCAGTGAAATATGCAGCAGTTTACTCTGCTAATCGCAGCAGTTTGTTCTAAACTCCTCTTTTGTTTCTGTCAGAACGACACCACCCCACCCCCAGGAACCTTTATTTCCACATGGACCCCCCCCCCCCCCCCCCGTATGTTAATGAGGGACAGCCTGCTTTCATCACAGAGAGGTGATGATTACAGGCTGCTTCACCTCAGGCGCACACACACACACACACACCTCCACCCACATATTATCTCTGTGGTTTTTCTGCCGACTCGCACACTCCGTCTTCAAAGAGCAGAAACACGCACACACACACACAGATAGAGAAAGTGGGAGCGCTGCTGAGAAGTGTGTTCCTCTGCTCTTCAATTTCTTTTCTTTGTTCATTTCCTGTCCTTCCCTCTCGGCGACTCCCCTCCCTCTGCGTTTGTTCTCGTCCTACTTTCAGTCTGCTGAGGAGCAGCACAGCTGCTTCTGTTCTGGAACCTGGTGCTAAATCTGCTTTAAAGTCTAGTCCTGAATTAGTTCTGAGCTGTTTTTCACAGGACCTGCTCTCAAACCTTCTTGGTTCTAGATCATCCAAGTCACAAACACCCCTTCAGAGTATCTGCTCCGTACCGCTAAACAGAAATACTGCTGTACAACAGAGCATGAAGAACATATACCAGCAAGCAGGAACCACCTGCAGGGTTTACCTGCTAACTGAGACTACAGACCGACAGAAATGCTATACACTACAATCATTACTTCTAGGTACCATAATACTCCAACATACTATGGGTATTTACCCTTGCGAGATTTCAAAGGGGTCGGGTGCATTGTGCAACGGGTAGCAGTAGAGGGCGGGGACCTTGGCGTTCCAATCCTCGGCTGCAGAAGCTGGCTCTTGGGACGTGGAATGTCACCTCTCTGGTGGGGAAGGAGCCGGAGCTAGTGTGGGAGGTTGAGAGGTTCCGACTAGAGATAGTCGGACTCACCTCGACGCACCGCTCTGGCTCTGGAACCAGTCTCCTTGAGAGGGGCTGGACATTCTTCCACTCTGGAGTTGCCCCTGGTGAGAGGCGCCGAGCTGGGGTGGGCATACTTGTTGCCCCCCATCTCGGTGCCTGCACGTTGGGGTTTTCCCCGGTGAACGAGAGGGTGGCCTCCCTCCGCATTCGTGTGGGGGGACGGGTTCTGACTGTTGTTTGCGCTTATGCGCCAAACGGCAGTTCAGATTACCCACCCTTTTTGGAGTCCTTGGAGGGGGTACTGGAGAGTACCCCTCCTGGGGTCTCCCTCGTTTTGCTGGGGGACTTCAACGCTCACGTGGGCAATGACAGTGGGACCTGGAGGGGCGTGGTTGGGAGGAATGGCCCACCTGATCTGAACTCGAGTGGTGTTTTGTTGTTGGACTTCTGTGCTCGTCATGGATTGTCCATCACGAACACCATGTTCAAGCATAAGGGTGTCCATATGTGCTCTTGGCACCAGGACACCCTAGGCCGCAGTTCAATGATCGACTTTGTTGTCGTTTCATCTGACCTGCGGCCGCGTGTCTTGGACACTCGGGTGAAGAGAGGGGCGGAGCTCTCCACCGACCACTACCTGGTGGTGAGTTGGCTCCGATGGCGGGGGAGGAAGCCGGTCCGACCGGGCAGGCCCAAACGTACTGTGAGGGTTTGCTGGGAACGTCTGGCTGAGTCCCCTGTGAGGTGGAGCTTTAACTCCCACCTCCGGGAGAACTTTAAACACGTCCCGAGGGAGGCAGGGGACATTAAGTCTGAATGGACCATGTTCCACGCCTCTATTGTTGAGGCGGCTAGTCGGAGCTGCGGCCGCAAGGTTGTCAGTGCATGTCGCAGCGGCAACCCTCGAACCCACTGGTGGACACCAGCGGTTAGGGAAGCCGTCAAGCTGAAGGAGTCCTGTCGGGCTTTTTTGGCCTGTGGGACTCCAGAAGCAGCTGATGTGTACCGGCAGTCGAAGCGGCAGGCGGCTCGGCTGGTCGCCGAGGCAAAAACTCGGGCGTGGGAAGAGTTCGGAGAGGCCATGGAGAAAGACTTCCGTACGGCTTCGAAGCGATTCTGGTCCACTATCCGGCGTCTCAGGAGGGGGAAGCAGTGCAGTACCAACACTGTTTACAGTGGGGGTGGTGTGCTGCTGACCTCGACTCGGGACGTTGTGTTTCGGTGGGCGGAATACTTCGAAGACCTCCTTAATCCCACCAACACGTCTTCCATTGTGGAAGCAGAGCCTGAGGACTCTGGGTCGGGTTCTCCCATCTCTGGTGCTGAGGTTGCCGAGGTTGTTAAAAAGCTCCTCGGTGGCAAGGCCCCGGGGGTGGATGAGATTCGCCCTGAGTACCTTAAGGCTCTGGATGTTGTGGGGCTGTGTTGGTTAACGCGGCTCTGCAACATTGCGTGGACATCGGGGGCAGTTCCCCTGGATTGGCAGACTGGGGTGGTGGTCCCCCTATTTAAAAAGGGGGACCGGAGAGTGTGTTCCTACTACAGAGGAATCACACTCTTAAGCCTCCCTGGTAAGGTCTATTCAGGGGTTCAGGGCATTCGACCGTGTCCCCCGGGGGATCCTGTGGGGGGTACTCCGGGAGTATGGAGTACCGGGCCCTTTAATAAGGGCTGTCAGGTCTCTGTACGACCGGTGTCAGAGTCTGGTCCGCATTGCCGGCAGTAAGTCGGACTCGTTTCCGGTGAGAGTTGGACTCCGCCAAGGTTGCCCTTTGTCACCGATTCTGTTCATAACTTTTATGGACAGAATTTCTAGGTGCAGCCAAGGTGTTGAGGGGATCCGTTTTGGTGGCCTTAGGCTTGCGTCTCTGTACCGCTGTACCGATTCGTTGTGGTGAAGAGAGAGCTGAGCCAAAAGGCCAAGCTCTCGATTTACCGGTCGATCTACGTTCCTACCCTCATCTATGGTCACGAGCTTTGGGTCGTGACCGAAAGAACGAGATCCCGGATACAAGCGGCTGAAATGAGTTTTCTCCGTAGTGTGTCTGGGCTCTCCCTTAGAGATAGGGTGAGGAGCTCAGTCATCCGGGGAGGACTCAGAGTAGAGCCGCTGCTCCTCCACGTCCAGAGGAGCCAGTTGAGGTGGCTCGGGCATCTGGTCAGGATGCCTCCTGGACGCCTCCCTGGTGAGGTGTTCCGGGCACGTCCCACCGGGAGGAGGCCCAGGGGAAGACCCAGGACACGCTGGAGGGACTATGTCTCTCTGCTGGGAACGCCTTGGGGTTCCTCCTGAGGAGCTGGCCCAAGTGGCTGGGGAGAGGGACGTCTGGGCCTCCCTACTGAAGCTGCTACCCCCACGACCCGACCCCGGATAAGCGGAAGAAGACGGACGGACGGACGGACGGACGGAGATTTTCTTTAGCTTTTTTTGTATCAGATCAGCGGTCGTCAAAATAATCGATATCTCGATATAATACTAATAAATGAATTATTCAAAGATACTCATCTGTGTCTTGATTGATATCAACCGACCCATTTGTTCTTCGGATTGAAGTGCTGCAACGACAGAAACTCTCAGCCTCCCTGCAGCTCAACAACGATCAGCTGCTGGAAGCTTAAACTCTGCTAACATGTCATCTTCAGCCAGAAAAACACAAGAGTCCCTTTATAAACATGGCAAACACAAAAACTTTGTTTAGAGGAACTTTCCCTATAAGGCAGACTGACAAGAAAAAACAAAATGCTGAGCAATGCTACAAGCTAACGCTACCTACTAGCTATCACTACCTACTTGCTAATGCTATCTACCACTGATTTCTATTATACACTGGAGTGCTAATAGCCACTGTTAGAACGAGTCGCTTTTAAGCCACCAGCCGCCATATTGGTACTCCCTATTTCCCCCCAGTAACTAGGGAATATGAGCGCTACAACAACAACGATTTTCTTATGTTCGGGGGGGGGGGCTTAAAACCTTTAAAATGTCAAATGCCATATACTTTTATGTTGTGTACTAAAACTATCAAGTACTGAGAAAGTCATGTGCTGAAATATTTTGCATATTGTTTATATATATATATATATATATATATATAGTGCTGTCAGTTAAACGCGTTATTAGCGGCGTTAACGTAAACCCATTTTAACGCCGACAATTTTTTTGTCGCCGTTAATCGCGCGTCAAAACACACACACTGTTCCCTAATGTTTTTCCCCCGCCGCGCTCTCCGCACTGTGCTTCTTTTACCCTCGGCGCTTTCCGTAGTTTCAAGAGTGCTAGAAAACTGTAGCAAAACAGACCCGCGCTGCGCGTGAGCGCAAAGTTTCTTTTACCCTCGGACACAAGCGACTTTGGGCTTTTTTTTAAAAGCGCTTCTCAATTTCATGAGTCATGGGTTGCGTTTTTTTTGGGCAAGTTTCTGAAAGTGAAATCGCTTATTTGGGCTCTAAAATAAGTGACGAAATAGGGGTTATTAAGAGAACTGCCTGCACTACATTTGAGTGTATCCAGCTGAAATATCCCTCCGCCATAGGAGCCGACGGTGGTAAAGGCAGACAGAGCAGCTCTGCACGTATTTTCTGCAGTTTACGGTGCAATAACCGGTGATAACTGCTGAAAGTAGATTACTTGGTGCAGATCACCATTTTAAGCAGACATTGGTTCTGAAGATGAGCTTTTAACACGCTGATAACATTGCAGAAACCCAACCCATAAACCGTACTTTAATGCTTATTAATTTGTTGTCTCTGACAAACTAGGCTGAATTACGTTGCCAAACGAAGGACCTGGAGTTACTAAACAGTTGCTAAACAGTCTCATTCAGGGTATTAAGCTCCTGCCCAGTTACAAGCAAAGTGTAAGACTGGAATGACCTGGAAATTTAAAACCTTTTTCCAGGCTTAAACTCTATGAATATGGATAGAAACAGCAAGCAAAAATATTCAAAGAAATTATGGTTGTTGGTGTGAAAGCTCAGAAAAAGTATTTGTGTGAGAGAGAGAGTGAAGAAATGAACAAAACTTATGACTTTATTGAAATGTACAATTTTTATTAATTTATATGTTTGTGCATAATACCATGTCTATCTTTGTTTAAGAGGCAAAGAAAATATATCGGCATGAAAACAGGTATTTATTTACACTTTTGTTTACACATTGTGTAAACATCAGGGCGTCATGATTAGTCATTTAGCCATTATAGTCCAGAGTTTAACATTTGGCACCAGGATGTTTTCATTCCAATTCTGAAAAGTGCTTGAAAAATAACAAAATAAAAATATTTTTTGTACAAGCATGTATTTTATTAGTGTCATTTATTGCAAAATTGCATATTAAAATGCCCAAACAGACTATTACACTTTCAGAAATAAAAGGATAAAATATGCGATTAATTTGTGATTAATCTCGAGTTAACTATCCTAACGAGGAGCTTTATGCGATTAATCGGGATTAAAATTTTTAATCGTTTGACAGCACTAATATATATATATATATATATATATATATATATATATATATATATAGTTTTATTAATAATGGTTAGCTAGCAGGTGCTCTTTCAGGTAGCTAGCTAGTCCAGTAGGTTAGACTTTTGTTTTTAAACATGCACCATTTACTGTCGGGACTCTGGAGTGGGTATTAATTTACTTTAACCGCTTTGAGCAGAAAATGTAATAATAAGTTACTCTTTAAATACAAACAACAAAATTAATTTACAAATGTGAAGGACACAAGACATGTATTAATATCAATTTTGAAAAATCCATCATATTCAGGGGTTAAAGCAAAAACAATCAATTTGACTGAAAACATTTTCTTGTCAGCCCAAATATTCCCGGGCCGTGGACGTCATGCCACCTTAGTAACCTCATTTGCTTATTGTAACAAGTCCACTTTAACCAAATCTGATAGTTCCATTGACAATTCCTGTATCTCTGCCACCTTTCAGATTCAGAGCCTTTGCACCATCAAGGACAGCCCTCTGCATAATCTCCTTCACTTTCCACATCCAGAACATCACCTGGTTAACTTTCATATTTCCAGCATCAAGTTCTTCCTTCGCACTTTTGCCAAACTGGTCCACAGTCCATTCAACTTTCCACTTTACAATTTCAAAACCTTCCATAAACTGCAGCTAATTCAAAAGACAGCAGCTTGCATCATTACATCATCTTCTTCACACCTGTAGATTAACTCTACTGTCACATTCAATATAAATCAATCCTATATACTCTGTGTCCCCACCTCTCGTTCATTGACTGCTGGACATGGTCAACAGCCCCTCCACGACCTTCTTTGTTACAGAAAAGTGCAGGTGGAATAATATTTATGATTTCTTTTTACTTTTTCCGAATCAGACCCAGTCAAACCGGGACATGGTTTCACATTCCAACCCTCCTTCTTCTTCTTAAAAGAAAAGCGCTTCATGCTAAATTAGCCGAGCTACAGCGTTACTCTTTCAGTTTTAAATAAAACATAACAGCAACAGACACACTTACCGAGGGAAGTTGTTGTCAGCTGTTTTATGCACTGAACTTTCTGACCTGCTGGTTTACATAAAACCAAAGAAAACCTTTGACTACCGCTACTTTCATTCATGCATCTGTGGTCAGTTTGAGATTTTCTTTTAAAAGTTAAAATGATTGAACACCGATTAACCTCACACTGGTAGATTTGCGCTTTGCAAAGACCCGCCCTACTCTCCTTCTGATTGGCTAATGTCCTAGCTCTGCCAGATTTCATTGGTTAAGCGCAGCTTCTGTTTAAAATCTTGAATAAAAAGTCTACACGGAACATTTTGCGCTCATTTTCCAAATGACGAAAGTCCCTCACAGCGACGGAGAACATTAAACCCCTGATAATATGACTGATTCAGATCAGAAGGGGGAGGAATGTATCCCCCCCAGGGATAAAACACGAATAACCAGAGGGGGGGACGTCACAACCAGAAGGGGGTGAAATCCCCCCATCCTCCCCAACAAATCGCATCCTGCATATATATATATATATATATATATATATATATATATATATATATATATATATATATATATATATATATATATTTAATACGAATAACATGTCAAATATTTCAGCACCTAATTTCCTAGTAGTTGATAGTGTTAGTACATCCACCGACTGTAGAATTACCTGTGAAACGTTTTCACACAGCCAGAAAACTGCTTGTTCTTGCAACCAAATCCTATGGGGTTCTGTGAGAGTAGAGAGTAGCAAGATGGCGGCCAGTGACTTCAGTTTTTCGGGAAAATCAGCAATCCAGTGTATAATAGAGATCAGTGCTATCTACAAGCTAACACTACCTACAAGCTAATGCTCTCTACAAGCTATCACTGCCTACATGGTAATGCTATCTAAAAGCTAATGCTACCTATAAGGTAACACTACCTACAAGCTAATGCTATCACGACCTACATACTAACGCTACATACAAGCTAATGCTACCTACAAGCTAACGCTATCTACAACATAATGCTATCTAAAAGCTAACGCTACCTACAAGCTAATGCTATCACGACCTACATACTAACGCTATCTACAACATAATGCTATCTACAAGCTAACGCTACATACAAGCTAATGCTACCTACAAGCTAACGCTATCTACGACATAATGCTATCTACAAGCTAATGCTACCTACAAGCTAACGCTATCTAAAACATAATGCTATCTACAAGCTAACGCTACCTACAAGCTAATGCTATCTACAAGTTAATGCTATGTATAAGCTAACGCTACGACACTGATGTTTGAGAGCAATGTAAAAAAGTCAGTAAAGCTGAATCTGCAACAGTGAAGTAGAAACTTCCTGGACGACTGTGGTAGGAAAATCAAACAATAATTGACTTCCCAGACTTATTGAATAAGGAAACGGTGAAGTGATCAAGTTCCAGCACTTTATTGAGAAACAGAGCAGAGATCACATAGATGAAAGTAATTACACCCCAAGGTCTAGCTCAGGGGTCGGCAACCCGTGGCTCCGGAGCCGCATGTGGCTCTTTGATGCATCTGATGCGGCTCATCTGTTGAAAACAATTATGTCACAAAGCTGTGTACCTCATGCAGGCAGTCGTCAATGCTGGCTGACGAACACTCCTCACCAGTTGGTGGCAGTAATGCGCACTGAAAAGATGTTTGCCAACTGCCAATAAACTCAAGAAGAAGAAAAAATGCTTGCGAGTGGCTGCAGAGCGAAAATATACACAGTGAGCGCAGAGAAGGCGGCATTTTCAGATGCTGTTTTTTTGTAGTAAATTCTACAAATGACAAAGGGACCACGGTGACACGGGACCTAAAATAACATGCAGCTTTTTTTTTTTTACAAACACGGCAAAATCCTTCGTCATCTTTACCGTCCACAGGCTGCAGCCATGTCCCCAATTCCTCGTTTTCCATCTGCTTTTGTTGAAATTTGCATTTTGCCATTCTCTAGCTCTTTCTCCGCCTCGAGCTCCTTTTCTGAACATTATAAAAACAAACGGCTTTACGATCAACCGGAATCAGTTCAGTGCAAATACGCGGAATCAGTTATATCTGATAATATATCTGAGGAAACCATATTTTTTTAGAAAAAAATAAGGCATTTTAAATGCCACAGATAATCACATTTAATTACTTTTAATGCCAATTAAGGCCTTAATTTAAAAAAAAAATTATTTAATGACTTTTAATGCCCCGCGGAAACCCTGTACATACAATACTCCAAAGTACTCCACAGTACTCCATGATGTAGTGCACACAGTATTCCACAGTACTCTAAATTGTCCTTCATACAGTACTCAAGAATCTTGCATACTGTTCTCCAAAGTACTCCAGAGTACTCAGTACTCCAGAGTACTCCGCCCAGAAGTAGCAGTTTTCTTTGTTTGCTCTCTTTGTTTTCTCCGCCTTTGTCTTCCTGCTTCAGGATTATGTTCTTCAGCTTTCTTCGCGCACACGCTCCGTCTCCCCCGGTGAGCTCATGAATATGTGTGTGTGTATCGGAGTGTTCAGGGCGGAGGACGCCTGTTTGACGACTCAGACTCAAACACGTTAATGCTCAGCAGGATTTCAGTCGTCACAGGACAAAAAGTAATTTTTTAAAAACGTCTCCAAAGCGACACACCGCAGCCATCAGGGTCCCAACAGGAAGTTAATTTGTCGCCGTGGCAACGCCGATCGTGGCAGCAGGAGCACGATGAGTTGTTTGAAGTCGGCCCGTTCATGTGGACTGGGAATGGTTCTGATGATGAGTCTCAGACAGGATTGCAGCATCTTAGGTGGAATCTGAGGGTAAGCAGTGAGGATGTTCCCCCAGCTGATCCCAAAACTGACGTGGTCTGCCTCTGGGCCGGTCAGAACATTACTAGCTGTTCTCAGAACCAGACTTGTAGCTGGAAATGGTCCAGCCTGGGATCTCTAGCTCAAGAGAACCTCAAAGACAGACTGGATCCCAAAAACACTGAGGAAGAGTGAGGGCCTTCAGGGTTCTAAGGGTTCTGACCGATGGATTTAACCGGTTCTCCTGTGGACTGTAGTTTTCTCTTTTTAGATAATAAATACAACGCTGATGCCACACAGTGGGACTCAGTGTTTTTTGGACTGGTCCTCAGGAACCGAGAGGTAAAGTCCAGATAAACACCAGAACATCTCAAACTCCTAGAGAAACTGCAAGATTGGGATCTAGAGACAGATGATTGACACAGGAACAGTCCGTCTACGACGAGGCGGCAGAGCTGCCATTCTTGACTCTGAGCCTGATCTGGACTAAATCTTCTTGGTGCCTCGGGTAAACGCATCAGAGGTTCTCCCCAGAGGTGGGAACAGCAGAGAACCCAATCTCCTCCAAGAAACCTTTATTACCCAATGTTAAGTTTCTGATGTGGAACTGTAAAATCATTTGAGCTTCATCCCAGCTCCTGTCAGACGGTTCATTCACGAGGAACAGAACCGGTCCTTGGATGCTGTGGGGCGCTGGTTCTGACACTAGCTGGGTTCTCACAGAGTGTTCCTCGTACTGCCATGCCTTATCTCCAACATTAAACTATAATTGTGCAGAACCGTTTCCAAAGAGAATATGGGAAATTATTTCAGAACCAGAACTTTCTTGGCTCTGAGCTGCAGCTGTATGTTTTTGTTGCTTCAGTTCTCTGCAGCTGCTGCAGCTCTGAAGCTCCACAGACTGAATACTGATCACTGCGGACATGAAATATTAATAACTACAAGACTTTGATACTATACACACACACACACACACACACACACACACACACACACACACACACACACACACACACACACACACACACACAGTGATGGAATCAGTATCAATATCATTAACGACCATCAACCTTCCTGCACTGATCACACATCACCGTCCTCATGTTAATGTGTTCGGTCTGTGTGTGTGTGTTGGTGTGTGTGTGTGTTGGTGTGTGTGTTGGTGTGTGTGTGTGTGTGTGTGTGTGTGTGTGTGTGTGCGTGTGTGTGTGCGTGTGCGTGTGTGTGTGCGTGTGTGTCTTTGTGTGTGTGTTGGTGTGTGTGTGTGTGTGTGTGTGTGTGTGTGTGTGTGTTGGCTTACAAGTGTCGGCGTGTTTTTCCATCACCTGACTCCAGCACAGTAACACCTTTTCCCTGGAGATGCTGGCGCCCCTTGCAGACCGTCAGAGGAAGGACCCCCCCCCCCCCCCCCCCCCAGGTGTGACAGTCTACGTGTTTGACCTCTGACCTCTGTAAAGCTCACCTGAACCTGTTCATGAAAGCAGCTACTCCCAAATCTCCTTTGGATCACAGGATGCTCTTGAAACAGTTGTCATGGCAACAGACATGCTGACGACTCAAAAGGTACCCAACAGCAGAACCCAACAGGAAGTGCTGCAGCAGAACCCAACAGGAAACGCTGCAGCAGAACCCAACAGGAAACAATGCAGCAGAACCCAACAGGAAGTGCTGCAGCAGAACCCAACAGGAAACAATGCAGCAGAACCCAACAGGAAACGCTGCGGCAGAACCCAACAGGAAACGCTGCAGCAAAACCCAACAGGAAGCGATGCAGCAGAACCCAACAGGAAGTGCTGCAGCAGAACCCAACAGGAAACAATGCAGCAGAACCCAACAGGAAGCGCTGCAGCAGAACCCAACAGGAAACGCTGCAGCAGAACCCAACAGGAAGTGCTGCAGCAGAACCCAACAGGAAACGCTGTGGCAGAACCCAAATGGAAGCGCTGCAGCAGAACCCAAATGGAAGCGCTGCAGCAGAACCCAACAGGAAGTGCTGCAGCAGAACCCAACAGGAAACGCTGCGGCAGAACCCAAATGGAAACTCTGCGGCAGAACCCAAATGGAAGCGCTGCAGCAGAACCCAACAGGAAGCGCTGCAGCAGAACCCAACAGGAAGCGATGCAGCAGAACCCAACAGGAAGCGCTGCAGCAGAACCCAACAGGAAGCACTGCAGCAGAACCCAACAGGAAGCGCTGCAGCAGAACCCAACAGGAAGCGCTGCAGCAGAACCCAAATGGAAGCGCTGCAGCAGAACCCAACAGGAAGCGATGCAGCAGAACCCAACATGAAGCGATGCAGCAGAACCCAACATGAAGCACTGCAGCAGAACCCAAATGGAAACGCTGCAGCAGAACCCAAATGGAAGCACTGCAGCAGAACCCAACATGAAGCACTGCAGCAGAACCCAAATGGAAGCGCTGCAGCAGAACCCAACAGGAAGCGATGCAGCAGAACCCAACATGAAGCGATGCAGCAGAACCCAACATGAAGCACTGCAGCAGAACCCAACAGGAAGCGCTGCAGCAGAACCCAACAGGAAGCACTGCAGCAGAACCCAACAGGAAGCGCTGCAGCAGAACCCAAATGGAAGCGCTGCAGCAGAACCCAACAGGAAGCGATGCAGCAGAACCCAACATGAAGCGATGCAGCAGAACCCAACATGAAGCACTGCAGCAGAACCCAAATGGAAACGCTGCAGCAGAACCCAAATGGAAGCGCTGCAGCAGAACCCAACAGGAAGCGCTGCAGCAGAACCCAAATGGAAGCACTGCAGCAGAACCCAACATGAAGCACTGCAGCAGAACCCAAATGGAAACGCTGCAGCAGAACCCAAATGGAAGCACTGCAGCAGAACCCAACAGGAAGCGCTGCAGCAGAACCCAAATGGAAGCGCTGCAGCAGAACCCAAATGGAAGCACTGCAGCAGAACCCAACAGGAAGCGCTGCAGCAGAACCCAACAGGAAGCGATGCAGCAGAACCCAAATGGAAGCACTGCAGCAGAACCCAACAGGAAGCGCTGCAGCAGAACCCAAATGGAAGCACTGCAGCAGAACCCAACAGGAAGCGATGCAGCAGAACCCAACATGAAGCGATGCAGCAGAACCCAACATGAAGCGCTGCAGCAGAACCCAACAGGAAACGCTGCAGCAGAACCCAACAGGAAGTGATGCAGCAGAACCCAACAGGAAACGCTGCAGCAGAACCCAACAGGAAACGCTGCAGCAGAACCCAACAGGAAGCGATGCAGCAGAACCCAACAGGAAGCGCTGCAGCAGAACCCAACAGGAAGCGATGCAGCAGAACCCAACATGAAGCGATGCAGCAGAACCCAACAGGAAACGCTGCAGCAGAACCCAACAGGAAGCGCTGCAGCAGAACCCAACAGGAAGCGATGCAGCAGAACCCAACAGGAAACGCTGCAGCAGAACCCAACAGGAAGCGCTGCAGCAGAACCCAACAGGAAGCGATGCAGCAGAACCCAACAGGAAACGCTGCGGCAGAACCCAACAGGAAGCACTGCAGCAGAACCCAAATGGAAGCACTGCAGCAGAACCCAAATGGAAGCGCTGCAGCAGAACCCAACAGGAAGCACTGCAGCAGAACCCAAATGGAAGCGATGCAGCAGAACCCAAATGGAAGCACTGCAGCAGAACCCAAGAGGAACAGGAAACGCTGCAGCAGAACCCAACAGGAAGCGATGCAGCAGAACCCAACAGGAAGCGCTGCAGCAGAACCCAACAGGAAACGCTGCAGCAGAACCCAACAGGAAGCGATGCAGCAGAACCCAACATGAAGCGATGCAGCAGAACCCAAATGGAAGCGCTGCAGCAGAACCCAACAGGAAACGCTGCAGCAGAACCCAACAGGAAGCGATGCAGCAGAACCCAAATGGAAGCGATGCAGCAGAACCCAACAGGAAACGCTGCAGCAGAACCCAACAGGAAGCACTGCAGCAGAACCCAACAGGAAGCACTGCAGGTCCATCAGAGCACCAAGAACCCAGAACCCTAAGAAGAGACCAGTCTTACAGAACCCTGGGGATGTTTCAGGTTCTCTATCTGGAGCACATAAACAGTTCTATTAATTCTTTCTTTGAGGATTACCAGCAGCAGGAGGAGGAGCAGAGAGGAAGATGAACAGCCTTCATCCCGCCCACACCTGCTGCTGAACGTTTAGCCCCGCCCACCCAGTGGTAGATCCATAAGCCCCGCCCACACCTGCTGCTGAACGTTTAGCCCCGCCCACCCAGTGGTAGATCCATAAGCCCCGCCCACACCTGCAGCACACCCTAACAAAGTTAAACCCAACGTGAATGAGTGCAGCGAGATGAAGTGGTGGTTCCCCCACATCCAGCTCTGAGCTCCATGTGGAACCCACTGGAAACAATCAGGGATCTCCTGTGGAAGATGGAGAGGAACCAAGAGCTCAGAGACACAGAGGTCCTTCAGACAAATACACACTAAGACAAGTTACCTTCCTGAAAGGAAAGCTGGAAGGTTCTCTGCCCTGAAGCTCTGATCTTTCCTTTTTCAGCCCAAACATTCCGTTTGGAATCAGCTGACTGAGGACAACCAACACGTTCTCCACGCTCTGTGTTCCTTTCCCTTCCTGAAGGAACCTTCTTCATGGTTCCAGCTGATTGGAGACATGCTTCCTGTCGTTAAGGTCTGGCAGCTCCTTCTGAAAACTGCTGACTCCTCTAAACAATTAGACTTATTACGTATTTGTTTCAGGAGTACAAATTAAAGGCTGATTCTGCATTTCTTTTCCTTCCCTTGAAGCCGTTTATTACAAGACGTTCTAATGTTTCTAGACTGTTTAACAGAACCAGGATGTCCCAACGCTCAGTCAGGCAGTCCTCAGATCTGACATTATCTGTCCAGCAGGAGGACTGAGAACTTTAACCTGGAGATGAAGCAAAGGCAGGTAAAGAACCGCTCCAGGTCAGCCGGGACAGAACAAGATGGAGGCTAAATGTTCTGATGGAACAAATTAAAATCTAGAAATATGACTGTAAACATTAAAACCTGCGGTGTCTGTTAACTAAGAAAACATCTAAGCCCAAAGGTGGAGCAGATATGATTCCACAAGAACCAGCAGAATTTAAACAGAACATCTGTGAGCAGATGATAACCAAAGGTCAACGCACCTGCAGCAGGTTCTGTTCTGATGCTCAGCTCGTTAGAGGCAGACTCACTTCAGAGTCCGCTTTGGTTCTGATCATCTTCCCCGCTCAGAGATCCTGTCTCTGAAACGCCGTCACCAAAGGAAGTCAGAAGATGCAACACCTTCACACCATAACAGCTTCTGGGTTTTCTCCAGGAAACAACATCACACCTCTCTGCAGCTGCTTCCCCTTTATTTCTGTAGCAGAACCAGACAGAACAGCTGCAGAACCTCCTCACTAGATTTGTTGATTTGTTGAGTTCTCCTCTCACATGACGAGGCAGATCAGCCTTTACCCTACAGCCCCTTTAGCATGCGTTAGCTCCTGGTCCTGGTCCTGGTCCTGGTCCTGGTCCTGGTAGGACTTTTCAACAAGCAGCAGGATTGTTGAAAGGGTGGGATTCATGTGTGCAGCAGAACCAAACACTCCAGAGGGGTTAGGAGGAGACGAGCGCACAAATCTATTCATTTTAGATATTTTCAGCCAGAAAGTACACCTCTACACTTCCATCATGTCTGAGCCTATTTTCTGCTTTCCCGGCCTGTCTCTGGAAAAATGTGACGTAATTTGAGGAATGCCCTATTGGGCGAATAAAGTGAATACAGTGAAGTGAAAAATTCAACAATCTGAACTTTTATGTCAATTCACGTCACATTAAGGGTCCTCCTCTCCAAATTATTGAAGTGTGAAAATGTTCTTAATATGTTAGATATTTAGACTAATTAGGCTATATTTCTATTGAGCAATGATGGATTTACTGACCAAAGATGGAAAGGCGTTCTGCAGGGGGGACAGAGCGCTTGATGCTGGTTCCTGGACAGAAGTACCGCTGGAGGTACGCGCAGAACCGGCTGCATCTCTGAGGACCTGGTGGACCAGGGAAGCCCACGCGTTGCTCAGCTCTCCACAATCCTGCACGGTGACTCGCTCAGTAAATCCATCTCCCCATGCTTAGTTGAACAGACTAAGCGGATAGACGTCCTTCTATTTGACGACGCGCTGAAGCCAACCGGGGAAACATTTCGCCGTGTTGTTTGCTAGAGAGAGACGAGGTGATCGACGCGAGACATTTGCCTTGTTTGCACTCAGTGTAGACGTACCTTTAAGAGCTCATGATAACAAATTCAATATTTCTGAGGTCACCCTTTCAAGCCCCATTCATCATTAGGCTGAATTAAATAAATGACCCGCTGAAAAGGCAGACGCACCTATTTTCCTAACCCTAACCAGGAAACCAGATCCTGGGGCTTTCAGTGGAAAATGGTCTATAGACCATCTGCTGGTCCAGAGTCTCTGTGTCTCTGTGTCTCTGTGTCTCTGTGTCTCTGAGTCTCTGTGTCTCTGAGTCTCTGTGTCTCTCCTCTGTGTCTCTGTGTCTCTGTGTCTCTCCTCTGAGTCTCTGAGTCTCTGTGTCTCTGTGTCTCTGAGTCTCTGTGTCTCTGAGTCTCTGTGTCTCTGAGTCTCTGTGTCTCTGTGTCTCTGAGTCTCTGTGTCTCTGTGTCTCTGAGTCTCTGTGTCTCTGTGTCTCTCCTCTGTGTCTCTGTGTCTCTGTGTCTCTCCTCTGTGTCTCTGTGTCTCTGTGTCTCTCCTCTGTGTCTCTGTGTCTCTCCTCTGTGTCTCTGTGTCTCTCCTCTGTGTCTCTGTGTCTCTGTGTCTCTTCTCTGTGTCTCTGTGTCTCTGAGTCTCTGTGTCTCTGTGTCTCTGTGTCTCTGTGTCTCTGAGTCTCTGTGTCTCTGTGTCTCTCCTCTGTGTCTCTGTGTCTCTGTGTCTCTCCTCTGAGTCTCTGTGTCTCTGTGTCTCTGTGTCTCTGAGTCTCTGTGTCTCTGTGTCTCTGTGTCTCTCCTCTGTGTCTCTGTGTCTCTCCTCTGTGTCTCTGTGTCTCTCCTCTGTGTCTCTGTGTCTCTGTGTCTCTGTGTCTCTTCTCTGTGTCTCTGTGTCTCTGAGTCTCTGTGTCTCTGTGTCTCTGTGTCTCTGTGTCTCTGAGTCTCTGTGTCTCTGTGTCTCTCCTCTGTGTCTCTGTGTCTCTGTGTCTCTCCTCTGAGTCTCTGTGTCTCTCCTCTGTGTCTCTGTGTCTCTGTGTCTCTGAGTCTCTGAGTCTCTGTGTCTCTCCTCTGAGTCTCTGTGTCTCTCCTCTGTGTCTCTGTGTCTCTGTGTCTCTGAGTCTCTGAGTCTCTGTGTCTCTGTGTCTCTGAGTCTCTGTGTCTCTGAGTCTCTGTGTCTCTGAGTCTCTGTGTCTCTGTGTCTCTGTGTCTCTGAGTCTCTGTGTCTCTGTGTCTCTCCTCTGTGTCTCTGTGTCTCTGAGTCTCTGAGTCTCTGTGTCTCTGAGTCTCTGAGTCTCTGTGTCTCTGTGTCTCTCCTGTGTGTTGTCACGATCCCCAGGTTGATTTCAGGCTCCTGAGGATCATCCCGTTATGTTTATGTTTTAAATCTTTTAGTACTATTTATTTGTTGGTAGGTTCTGTCCTTTTCTTCTTGTTTCCTGCCATTTATATTCTGCTCTTTATTATTTAGTAGGTTGCCTTTGCTCCAGTCAGATCCTTATCTTCCTGCCTTTAGTTTAGCTAGATACTTTATTTTTCACATCCTCTTTATTCCTTGTTAGGTTCTGTGTTTGCCACCTCATTGCTCTCTCTCTCTCTCTCCTTCAACTTAATTACTTTGATATCCTGCACTAATTACTACACCTGCCTTTCCTTCTGCCCCCTTTTCTATTTATTCAGCCACTTCACTCACACCCATTGCCAGGTCTTCTGTTATGCTACCGCTGTTCCGGATCCTCATTTTTGCTTGCCTGTAAGTTTGTTATTATTCTCAATAAATCGTCTATCCACTCTACCTGTGCTTTGGTCCATTTATTACACTGTGACAGCTGTTGGCTGAGCTTTTACTGCAACTAACTGAGCTTTTTTTCATCGTCTAGACCTGAAAACTAAATCAGAGTTTCTCTCCTCCACACAGCCACCTATGGAGCTAGCCTGCCATTACCATCTAACATAGAAAGTACTCCTGTATCACTGCACTCCTGTTAAAGGGGAGTTTTCCTCTCCACTGTTGCTACATGCATGCTCAGTATGAGGGATTGCTGCAAAGCCAGCAGCTCAATGGCTCCATGTTCATCCAGGAGAAGTGATGCTGCAGGTTAGTGATGGATGCAACCTGCTGGCTTTCCTCAGAGACAAACTCTGGACCAACGTGGCCGGAGCATCTGATCCAACTCTGGAAAGAGCCGTGAGATGATGGGCTGTGAATTGGTGCTACATGAATGAAATTGAATTGAATTTTTAGAATAAATAGTTTTTATGTACTTTTAATCTCTGCTTTGCCTCTTATTGTTCAGCACTTGGTAAATAAATTTGACTTGACTCAGAGGAACCAGGGAGAACACAGCTGCAGAACCATCTCACCATGCAACACGGGAGGAGTCACAGAGAACACGTCTACTCTAAAGAGAGCGCACAGAGAGTTAGCATCTATTAAGCTGAAAACAATGAAACCAGAACCTAATGGTTCCATCAGAACATCTTCCAGTAGGTACAGAACCCTTTCATAGTCTCAGTGTGAACACAGTCTGCTGAAACGACCCAGACTGAAGTTCTGGTTCAGCCCCAGAGTTTACCACAGAGCTGCGCTGAAACCGGCCTTTCAAAATAAAAGCTGAGGGGCGTGCTGTTCAACAAACTGAAACACAAAGAGGTCCAACAGGAGACACTGCTGTGTGTTGTTGTCTCTCTCACACACAGCTGAACAGCTGACTCGATGCCCCTCAACTTTTCAGATTAAAAGCTCAGAATCTAAATCACTAATTAACTCAGATCCTCGTTAACGAGGCAGCTGTCAATCAGACCAATCAAAGAGCGAGAGACAATCCCACCCACAGAGAAAGACCCAGAGAGAGAGAGAGACTCACCTTCGTGTTTCTTTCATCCCAACAACAGACTGAGACAGCAGGGAGAGAGAAAGGGCGTGCGAGCAGCTGTCATTGTTCAGAGAGAGCTGGAGGGGCGGGGCCTATCAGTGAGAGGGCGGGGCCAACTCATTAATATTTAATAGGGTAGAAACTCTGAGACCACACCCCTTTGACAGGTCCAGCTGCTCCAGTGACAGGAACAATAAAAGCACTGCAGAACCGATAAAACAAACCAAACCCACTAAGGTGGTCCAAACCCAGCAGAACCAGACCAAACCCAGCAGAACCAGACCAAACCCAGTAAACCAGACCAAACCTAGCAGAACCAGACCAAACCCAGCAGAACCGATAAAACAAACCAAACCCACTAAGGTGGTCCAAACCCAGCATAACCGATAAAACAAACCAAACCCACTAAGGTGAACCCAGCAGAACCAGACCAAACCCAGCAGAACCGATAAAACAAACCAAACCCACTAAGGTGAACCCAGCAGAACCAGACCAAACCCAGCAGAACCAATAAAACAAACCAAACCCACTAAGGTGGTCCAAACCCAGCAGAACCAGACCAAACCCAGCAGAACCAGACCAAACCCAGCAGAACCAGACCAAACCCAGCAGAACCGGTAAAACAAACCAAACCCACTAAGGTGGTCCAAACCCAGCAGAACCAGACCAAACCCAGCAGAACCAGACCAAACCCAGTAAACCAGAACAAACCTAGCAGAACCAGACCAAACCTAGCAGAACCAGACCAAACCCAGCAGAACCAGACCAAACCCAGTAGAACCGATGAAACAAACCAACCAGATCAAGCAGAGATTATGCTGCGGAGGGTTCTGTAATGTTCTGTGTGTTCCTCTGGTCGATTAAAACTGGACTCTGTAGTTCTGTTCTGGTTTTGAGTGTTCTCTGAGCTAGCTCCTCCCCCTCACCTGGCCTCAGTACACCTGCCGTAGACCTGTCCTCTGGTCCTAGCTGGTTCTGGTTCCACAGCTACCCCTCAGGTTGCTCTTCCTTAACCATCAGATGATCAGAAGCCCTGGAACATTGACCAGAACCCTGAGAGTTCTGATCCGATCAGTCGCTCCTTATATCAGTTGCAGATCCCTCCTTATATTTTACTGTGAAAAACATTCAGAACCACAATAAGGACCATCTCTAGCTTTGTATAACTGCTAGAACCAGAACCACCTCTGACTTTCTGCTGCTTGGTTAAAGAATCAGAACCAGGACCAGAACCAGCATCCTGTCAGCATCTCACTGATCGCCTCTGATCGGTTCCAGTTGGTTCTGATCAATCAGCCTGATCCGTGTCTTTCACAGCGCGTCCTGTTATCTGATTGGTTAACAGCTGACATGTCACAGCAGGTGAGTTTAGGTTGTCACGGTAACCGCCGAATGTTTAATGTGACGTGAAACGCTTGTGTGTGTGTGTGTGTCTGTATGTGTGTGTCTGTGTGTGTGTGTGTGTATGTGTGTGTGTCTATGTGTGTGTGTGTGTGTGTGTGTCTATGTCTATGTCTATGTGTGTGTGTGTGTGTGTGTGTCTATGTGTGTGTGTCTATGTGTGTGTGTGTGTGTGTCTATGTGTGTGTGTGTGTGTGTGTGTGTGTGTGTGTGTGTCCCATCAGGAGCCTCATGCAGTATTCATCACTCGCGGGTCCCTCCATCAGAAACAGCCTCGGTCAGACCGTACGCAGGGTCCTGGTTCTGGGTCAGAAACCGGACTTGGTTCAGACCCGATGTGTCCAAGTGTCCTCAGGGAGACAGCAGGACAAGCGCGTGTGTGAGCAGCTGGTGTCCATGATGTGATTTCAGATTTCTGTATTAACGTCCCATTTAAATTCAGTCTGCAGAGATTTATGGCCAAACACAGAATTTTACAGCCTGTCAGTGTAAAAGCATCCTCAGGTTCCAGGAAGCCGGCTGCTTGTTCTTCTCCTGACCCGTCTGCACCTTTCCTTGTGTGGAGTTAAATGTTTTCAGGGTTGCAGGGCGGAGAACCTTCTCCAGCCAGGTCCCATTGCTTACAGAACCACTGAGGTTCTGCTGAACTGGGCCGGACAGAGCATGGTGTTTCCAGTGTTCCTGCACCTGATGGGTCACAGTGCGGCTAACTAAAGGTCCATGGTTCTGATGGTCTGATGGTCTGAAGGTTCTGATGGTCTGATGGTCTGAAGGTTCTGATGGTCTGATGGTTCTGATGGTCTGATGGTTCTGATGGTCTGAAGGTCTGATGGTCTGATGGTCTGATGGTCTGATGGTCTGAAGGTCTGAAGGTTCTGATGGTTCTGATGGTCTGATGGTAACCAGGAGGACGACCTGCCGGCAGATTTGAACCAGCAGCCTCCACGGCCAACAGAAGCAGCTGGTGTTGTGCTGCAGAGCCGCAGGCAGCCATTATTAACTCGCAGCCTGAGGGGGAAACCAGCCCGCTGCCCCCAGACTCACTGCCCCCCCCCCCCCCCGCCTGGAGGAGAACCAGACCATTAAAATCTGAGGCAGCAGAAACTACATTCTATTATATTGTGATATATACTAGACTGCATAGAGCGCTGTGGGTGTGGTCTCTGTGTGTCTCAGGTATTAGAGGGTTTGGAAACAAAGGATGAAGGACAAGTGGAGAGGCTGTGGAGTGTGTGTGTGTTATTGTGTGTTACTGTGTGTTATTGTGTTACTGTGTGTTATTGTGTGTTATTGTGTGTTATTGTGTGTTACTGTGTGTTATTGTGTGTTACTGTGTGTTACTGTGTGTGTTATTGTGTGTTACTGTGTGTTATTGTGTTTTACTGTGTTACTGTGTGTTATTGTGTGTTACTGTGTGTTATTGTGTGTTACTGTGTTACTGTGTGTTATTGTGTGTGTTATTGTGTGTTATTGTGTGTGTTACTGTGTGTTATTGTGTTTTACTGTGTTACTGTGTGTTATTGTGTGTTACTGTGTTACTGTGTGTTACTGTGTGTTATTGTGTGTTATTGTGTGTTACTGTGTTACTGTGTGTTATTGTGTGTGTTATTGTGTGTTATTGTGTGTGTTATTGTGTGTTATTGTGTGTTACTGTGTGTTATTGTGTGTGTGTTATTGTGTTACTGTGTGTGTGTTATTGTGTGTGTGTTACTGTGTGTTATTGTGTGTCGGGACGCCGCGGAGCGTGAACAGCAGCTCGTTCAGACTAACCAATCAGCTGCAGCGATGTCTGCGGGGGAGGGGAGGAGGTGAAAGGTGACGCTTAGTAATTGGGGAGGAAACGTTCACATCCAACCAAACACAACTTTATTCGCAGCTCTGCCTCGTCTCTTCTGCTGGTTCCAGAGGAACTATGGGAACCCAGGAGGGACACAAAACCTTCAGGTAATTAAGGTTTATTAAAGTCATCTGTCTGAATCTGAGGTTCAGAATCTCATTTCAGCTGACAGCCCAACACAGCGAATCAGGATGAGGTTACTGATCACAGGACAGATAAGTCAGAGAGGATCAGTTCAGGTTCTGGTGGTTCTGTTCCTCTGGTTCTGTTTGCACTCCTTTAGGTCCGCTTGGCTCGTTAGAGGAGACGATTTTGACCCAGAAATAAACTCTGGATCACAAACAATAACATAAAGCTGAGTGTTTAGAGCACTTTGGATCATTCTGGATCTGTTTTGTCCAGACAAATCTGGGTCAGTTCTGAACTGGTTCAGATTGGTCTGTATCAGTTTGGGTCAGTCAGGCCATGTCTTTATGACCATGTTTTATTTTATGAATCCATTTGAAGTTTGGGAACAGAACCTAACACGGAGACAAACCACTCAGACCTGACCCGGTTTAAAGCGGTCCGTCAGCAGACAGAACATTCGACTGATCCAGTTGCAGCAGGTTGGTTGGAGATGATCCGTTCTATTGATCCAATGTGTTGGACTGGATCAAAAGTTAGTTTAACAGGCTGAATGGACCTGAGGATCGTTACAGAAACACTTTAATAAAACCTCTCTGGCCCCTTAGAACTCACTGATCCAGAATCTGCTGAATAACTCAACAGCCAATCAAATCCCATCGTTGACCACCTCTAAGCGACGCTCCTCTGTGGTTAACGAGGTAACCATCAGTAAAGATGAAAGTTGGACCGACCTGCTGAGATGAGGAGACCTGAGGAGGGGGAAGAGGAACCGTCTTCATCAGGGGGCGTTTCCTGCAGGAACACAGAGACACGTGTCACTTCCTGTTCTGCATGAGACGACGGGTCCAGGTTCTGATCCAGGCGTTGGATCAGACATTACTGATGAATCAATAATTAACTGATCTATTTTACAGATCAGAACCATAAAGAACCAGACAGCAGTGGATGCATAAACCCAGACCCTTCATCCTGTAACAGGTACCAGAACCAGAACCGGACCTAGATCCTGAGCCCAGGCCTGAGGATCCTGAGGATCCTGAGGATCCCGAGGATGAACATGTGGGGAAAATAGAAAGATGCTGAGGTCCAGTTAGCTCTGAGACCACTGAAGACTGAGGCCAGGATTACAAAGAACCAGGACCGGACCAAACATGGATCCTGAAGATTCTCTAATTGGTCCCTGGTTCTAACCTTGGGTCAGAACCTCTAAGAACTGCAAGCTGATTGGATGATTACCTTTCGTCATCAGCAGCTGTTGAAAGATAATCACAGCGCAGGTGACCGTGGCTCTGACTATGACGTAGAAAAGAAAGCCCTAGATGCTGCTGAATGGGAGACACCTGCGGTGCACAGGTAGGTCCAAGCAGCCCCGCCCGAATGGCTCATGTCTGCTCATTTCCTGCTGTGCTTTGCTAACTGAGTGCTGTTAGAACCCTGAAAAAGTAGATCCCAGATTCAGACTTACTTTTCCTCCCTGTGGCTGTCTGATTGGACAGACCAAGTCCAGATGAAGAAACTTTTATTATAAGTCAGAAGGTCATAACGTCCCGCTGAGGACTAAAGATGTTTCTCTTGAAGGGGTTGAATAAATCTAAGGTTGCAGTTAAAGGGGCCTTTTGTGTTGAGTTTATGCACAGTCCAGTCCAGGCTTCTGGCCCGTATGGTCAGGTTTGGGGCGGCCTCCATCTGTCCTTCAAGGTCACCTCTGAGGTCAAGCAATGAATCACTTCCTGTTGTAGCAAAGCTCATTTGTGGGCTGAAAGGAGCGAGCACCTCATCAATCACAGCAGCAACCGAAAGACCATCTAATGAGGCTGCAGCTGGTTCTAATCTGTACCTGTCAGTCCACATCCAGGGTTCTCATTCTGAAAAAGCTGAACTTTAGCTGCTCTCATGGTTCTCGTTCTGACAAAAGTAATAGAGAGCAGGCACCTGCTGAGGCCTGCAAGACAAGGAGCAGGGCTGAAGGTACCATCTTCCTGCCTGAAGGACGTTGGGGAGATTTTACCCTCATCTGTGACTGAAGGAGCTGCTGCCTTCACACTTCACAGTCTGAGGCTGGGTCGGTGTGCAATAAATATGGTTCTGGTTCTGTTCTGAGCTCAGTAATGGGACAGTGTGATGTCAGAGGAAATGGGGTCATAACAGAGCAGCAGAGCGGTTGTCAGAACCTTTTAAAATCATGTCCTGGGTCAGAACCAGTGCCTTGCCATTTATTGTCATTTCATTTATTTATTTATTTGAATTAGGACAATGCACATTGATCAACATGTCAGCTGAAAATATCAATGTAAATATGCCAGAATTAGCACAGCAGCTAATTTGCAGCCGCTGTCCTAAGAACAGTAAAGATTAAACAAGATGCTGTGGGAGAGAACAGAGTGGACACAAACAGATAAGATGCCAATAACATAAAATCACAATAAGGTTAACAGGCCCATGGAAACAGATCAATTTACCTATAAACACATGTCTGGGTAGTTTTCCAGCAGGTGCTGAGGGTTAAATGTCGTTTACTTGCATTTTACGTTGCTTTGGCTGCACAGAGGACCGTCTGGACATGAAGCCGAGACTGGAGGGGCAGAGATGTCAACTTCAGAGACCCCAGTTCATTCAGAATTTTAGGATTTGACTTTGGAAAGTACCCATAGAGTACATGTTTCATGAATTGGCGCTATATAAATAAAATTGAATTGAAGTCGAGGAAAGTCTTAATTAAATACGTCAGTGACTCTAATCTGGACTGCAGAGGCAGGACCCTCGTTGCAATTATTAGGAAATATTTTACCGGTGTTTCTGTTTATTCTGGAACTTAAAGGGACAGTGTGGAACTAATTTGGCTTTTAATTAGCAAAAATCAATTATTGCTCTATGGATACAGATTCTGGCAAAGTTTAATAACCTCACATCAAAAAGGAAAGCGTTCTCAAAGCTTAGAGTTAGTAGTTTATACATACATAGGGGGTGGTGATGCGTCGCTATTTCTGATTTAGAAAGTGGACAAACTGCATTTCCTATATGTCTCCTATATGAAGATGTGCTGTCAGTGGAGGAGGAGTAGAAAACAAGCAAAGACGACCGTAGATCATTCTATTTGCCATTTTCTGTTGAAATGGAGGACCATCCATACTCTTTGCCCAGCCAGAAGGAAGAGAAAGTAACCATGGAAAGAAAAAGAAGTAATAACCAAGACAAAACTAGAGTCTATATCAGCACAGCTATTATACTTTAAGGACACATAATTGACATTAATAAATCACAGAGACAGAATCCAAAGTTCATCAAAATGTTTTCAAAGAGTTGTATAGAACAAATCATGTATCGATAGAAGACCTTTTGTGCCAACAGCTGGTCCTACAGTTACCTCAGACGACAACTGGTCCTGTGGGCAATATGGAGCAGTTACACACAGAATATATACTCTATCTGCCACTTTCCTGAACAAAGGGGTCGGTCCTTTGTCTCGTATGTTGTCAGTCGCTTCAATGTGTGACCAGAACCGGTCTTAGCTGGTTTGACGCACCATCTCCACCTTGAAAGTGTAGTAGAATGCCTAGATAAGTGTGCAAGCAAAGCAACAGCAAAAGCCAAAAAACAACTCGAATGAATATTGCATGGCTGTGCGCTACGTCCAACGGTTCTGGTACCTTGACTCAGAGTTTTTATGCATATAATGATGAGCTCTAAAATCTCGCAGTCTCTCTACTGAGCAGTGCTGTGGCAGCTGCCGTCTGTCTTACTAATGCGAACTGCTAATGCTAACCGCTAATGCTAACTGCTAATGCTAACCGCTAATGCTAACTGCTATCACCTGCAGCGCCTGCTGGTGCAAAGTTGTGACACCTGTCGGTTGAAAGTGAAGTCAAATCTGTTCCCACTGGATTCACATTCAAAAAGATCCAATATGAAACGGGTTCAGGACCACCAATGGAAGTGGCTCAAATGTGGCTTGAAAAGACCAGATTTGGGGCTGATCTGAGAATTTCCACTGGTTCTAAACCCTCTGACCGGGTCACTTGACCTGTAAAAATCAGAATTGGGTCACATTTGTAAAACAGGTGGACTTAATTTCATAAATTATTGGATTTTTGAAGCTAACTGGTTGAACCAGAACTTTTTAGGTGCTTCGTAGCAAAGTGGGTGGAGACATATGAACATGGCAGTTTTCAGGTTTAATTTTTCCATATCTATTCTTTCCATAGATATAATTGTTTTCACTTCACTTTACCACCTTAGACCACCACCTGTGAAGATTTATCGCAAAATAACCTTTAAATTACAGATTAGAATGGAACAAAAAGCCTAGGGTGTGAATACTTCAGTCTGCTTGTTTCCTGTGAGTAAACGTGAAACATCACATCAGGAACTGACGGTTCTGTAGAACTTTTATCATCTCTGAACCGACAGGGCCGACCCGCTGCTTGCTGAGAGGAACCGTCTGCAGAGAGACGGATCCGGGACATCAAACGGGCCGAAGAGGCGCCCTGGATCTGAGCAAAGCCGTTGTGAACAGAACCAAGACTAAAGGTATGCGGGACATGACCCTGCAGCAGCTCGTATGCGCCGACCCGCTGAGGATGTTCCAGATTTCTGGCTGTTGCATCAGCAGCTGACAGAACCTCCCCTGTAGAAACTTTTATCGGGCTCAGGAGCTTTAATAGTAGCAGCAGGATGCAGACCTGTATCTGATGGCTCGCATTCACTTTGACTGGGTCAGAAACAGCGCAGTGTGGCCAGTTCAGAACCTCTGCAGCAGAATGGACCGCAGTTAGAACAGCAATCAGCTGAAGAACATGTCACTGTAGCAACAGAGGAAATCTGAGGAACAGGTTCTGATTTATTAATGTTAATCTGTGTAATATGGAGCATTAGAACCTGGTCCTGCTCAGCTCTCAGCATCACAACAGACCTGAAGCTCTGGAGCAGAACCCTGATCCGCTACGTTCTGGATCCAGCTGTGCAGTTTTCATCTGGTAGAGAACTAAGAGAACATAAACGGTTCTCTTGAACCTCTCGCATCATTTCACAGAAATCTGAGCAGCACCGACTAACAGGTTCGCTGTGGAGAATAAACTGGCCCCCAGAGACCGAACCAGACTGGAAAACTCTGCAGGTTCTGATTGGATCATTGCAGAACCTTAGAGCTGATTTCTGCAGAACAGTAGTAGTGCCATTTTTATTTTGTCTGCAGAGACGTTGAAACCGATGCCGATAAATAGGCCACCCAGTGATTTAATGCCCATTAAAGCTGGTGTGACACACACACACACAGCAGATTAGGCTGCCTTCCTTCATTCACTAATCTCTGCAGTTAATCTGATGGTTGGAGCTCTGCAAACAGACAATACACAGCTGGATCTGCATTAAGGAGCTCACACACGCAGTAACAGTTAACCAGGCACGTAGAAAACACTCCCTGCCCTGTTTCAGCGCTGAAACCTACAAACTGATCTCAGGTATAATTCACACCTGCAGGGATCACCTCACCTGGCGGTAATCTGCACTGTTCCCACCATAGCGACCTGAATGTGGCTTTGACTCCGTCCCTCAGAACTTAAACTGATCCCTGCTTGTCCCACTTAGGCTTGGGCTGTTGGTTTGGACCCGGATGAACATCTGGGCCCATATCGATGTTAACATCGCTGCTAGGGATGACAACTGATTTTTACTGCTATTATATCTCTCCCACCATTTCCACGCCGTGAGAAAACGACCACACCACGGTCACAGCCCTCCCATGGTGCTTTGCATCACTGTCACATGACCAAACTACCACCAGGTTGGCCAATCGCCCGTCCCCAGAAACACAAACGACAACATAAAGGTAAATAAACGACGGCCCAGTTTAACCGATGTTAATGCCGATCTATTGTGCCCCCCCCCCCCCCGGACCGCTGTGTTTATTAGTTAGTATGTTTATCTGGTTCTGGTCTTCACGTGTTCTCCTGTGCAGCTGCTGGTTCTCATTGTGTTCCTCTGCAGGAACCGTTTCATGTGTCTGAGCGTGTTTCTAAGTTTGGTGAAACTGAAGCTGCTGAATGCAGACAGCTGCACTCTGAGATACCAATTACCCCCCCCCCCCCCCCGCACACGGGGAACAGCAGGGTGATGTTCAGTGTGATGCAGTGACACCACATTATTCCCTTGTCTGTAATCTGCACTGAGAGCAGTCATTTAAAGGAACAGTACGACATTTAGAGCAGCGGGGGCTCTGTGTGTGTGTGTGTGTGTGGGGGGGGTGGGGGTGGGGGGGGGTGTTAAGTGACTAAACTGCAGCTCAGAGACTCATTCTTACCACCCTGCAGTTAATTAACCTGAGAGCTGACAGTTGAACTGAGGTCGGTTCTCTGAGCTCTGAGCAACAGAGCCGGTTCTCTCTTCCTGCTCCGGTTCTTTATGGGTTGATCTAATAATCAGACGCCACCGACCCGATCTCCCTGATGTTTGTAACATGGTTCTGAGGGACCAACCGGGCCCTCTGGAACCTGTAGAGACCCAGCCACAGGACACTGTAACGGGCCGGTTCTGTCTTTGGGGATCTACCGTTGGATGAGTGAAACATCCCATCGTCTACAGAAACACAGCAGATGAGACGTCATCAGCTGAAAGGTTCTGCCCGACCCAGATTCTGGGAAAGGAAATCTTTCTGAACACGCCAGAGGCTTTCTGGTGTTCCTGCCTCTGTCTGTCCATCTGTCCAGTTCTGCTGGTCCTTTTCGGGTCACCTCCCCGGACCCGGTACCGCTCTCCACCACAGGACGTACACACGGTCATATTTGATAAATTTGAATATTACTGTAAAGTTCATTTCTTTCAGTAACTTCGTTTTCTGGGGGAACCACAGATTGAAAATGATTTAAAGCCTTTATTTCTGTATTTTTTCCACCTCCAGTGAATTAAAACACAGCATTTAGGACCAGACCAATAAAAAGCTACGTTTTCATGCAGAAATGGGGCTTAATGAAATATACGTTCAATAGTGGCTTAAAGGTTGTTTTTTTCTTTTAATCTGACAAACCAGCGTCTTAGAAATGCATCTTGTAATTTATTGTGACCGTAAAGTCTCTCCAGAGGTTCTGGTGCATCCCGGACGAGCCCCCATTTCTGTCTCACAATCAACTATATTTGCTATTCAAGTTTCTGACAAATATTCAGTTACACTTCCATTCCACTTTGCTATCACTGATGAAATGTTAAATTTAAATACACAATCTGTCCATATCATAAATAAATATAAAATCTGGCTCAGAGTAAAATAGACCATCGTTCCTCTAATCACCCCTGTAAAGCTGGAATAAAGAGCTCATTTATTTTTCATCCCAACAGGAACCCGTAACTAGAACAACACCTTCACTGACGGAACCAGTTCAGCTCCCAGATGGGCCTGATCTGGACCTGATCTGGACCTGATCTGGACCTGATCTGGACCTGATCTGGTCCTGATCTGGACCTGATCTGGGCCTGATCTGGACCTGATCTGGTCCTGATCTGGACCTGATCTGGACCTGATCTGGTCCACCTGGACACCAGTGATGGAGAAGGAGCTGAGGTGTCCAGAATGAACACCAGAAAGCATAAGCAGAGGTGTTCTCACTGTAGAGTTAACGCTATCAGGCAGTTACCAGAGCGTCTGACAGTCAGGACTGAGTCCATACAGAATCTTATCACGGGTTTGGACAGAGGGTCGGATCATGGATTTACTGAACACTGAGGGCTGAAGCCCTTCCAAACGTTCTTAGTGTGAGACACACCACCTCCACGTCAGACCTCATCAGCCAATCAGTACGCAGAGATCAGACTGCTCCCTTTCAGCCCTTCTCTCCTCCAGCAGCCTCATCATCCTTTATACCTGTCATGATTCATCTACCTGCCTCACCTACACACTCACTGCCACATCGCCACATTTACTCCACCTCCATCAGCTCAAGTCTGGTTCCACCTGCAACTGCTGGTCTCTTTCTGCATTTTCAATCAACCCTTTTTTACGTAACTCTGTGTTCGGCTGATTTCAGGTTCACACCTACAATCGTTACAATAGCATTCAGCTGCAAACACCTTGTTTAGGTTTTTATCAGGGCAGAAATAAAAGGCAGCAGGTCTGGAGAGAGTAAGAACCCACAACACGTTCCACTGAGTCATTATTTATCTGACACAACTCCTCCAGAGATATATATACATATATATATATATAATGACTGGACCTTCTACTGATCTGGACTTTTCAGCTGGGCTGAAAACATGAAAAGGGCAGACGGAGGGGGAGGAAGAGGAAGGGAAGGCAGTCTGAGGGAGGAAATGGAAACAGCGAGACAGTAAAAACAGCTCATTGTACGGCGCAGAGGGAACTTCCTCCTTCATTAAACACAGCGGGACACACACAGAAAGACAAAGAAGCAGTGTCTCATCAGGACACACTGTCCTGTTTGACAGCCGCTGAATGTACGACCCTGCATCAGAGGAAGCCTCCAAGAATGCAAATTACAGCAAAGCCACAAACACTTTTCCATTTCCGTTCCCGTTCAGATCAAACTTCTTCTTCAGGACAGAGACCCTTTGGTGGCTAAGAAGAAGCAGAAATGTTGTTCCCAACAGACCGCTGTAGTCCAGATCCACTCCTAAATCTGAGTCTATGATGATCAAGGATGTTCAGATGATCTTCAGGTTTACACCAATTCAAAAGAAACGTTCCTCACAGGAAAACCAGGAAGGAATCTAGAGGACTTTCAGGGAGCAGCCATGATGTTCTGCATCAGGAACCAGCAGCTGATAGAACCTCGGGGAGCAGAACCTTTGTCCAGCTCTACAATCCAGAGCAACGATCACACCCCTTACTGAGCAGAGAAGAAGCCAGATGTTCTCCTCAGACGAGAAGTTACTCTGGGATGGACGTCACACGGTGGGAACCTGGAAACGGAGCATCCAGCCTGTGGTCAGCAGCCAGGCTGTGGAATGGTGGCAGGTTGGATCATGGTCTGAAGCAGGAAGGTCCAGCAGAGAGTCCGTATCTGCTGCTTCTGGACCAGATCTTCTCAGGGACAGCCATGACGATGAAGAGGCAGAGGAAGAGGAGGGTACAGCTGATCTGTCCTGAACAGACGATTGGAGATGAGCTGTGCTTCTGGGCGCTGGAAGACATGTGTTTGCAGGAAGAACGGGAAAAAGCAACACCTGGACAACACCTGGACAACACCTGGACAACACCTGTACCTGGACAACACCTGGACAACACCTGGACAACACCTGGACAACACCTGTACCTGGACAACACCTGGACAACACCTGGACAACACCTGGACAACACCTGGACAACACCTGTACCTGGACATGGACCAAGGCACCCTAGTGACACGGCACACTGAAACTATAAACTGGGGAAAACTTTACCAAAACACTTTGTAGTGGTGCTGAAGCCTCAGTAAATTAAAGAGAAGAGAAATAAAATAAAATCTGGGAGACACTGAGAAAGTCCTGTTTCTGAAAAGGCGTGTAAACTGGAAGCTGTTTGGACATTTAGAGACGGCTGATCCAGGACCAGCGTTCCTTCAGCATCTCTGACGTTGTTAAAGTCGTTACTGATTATTTTAGTTCACAAAACGTCCAGGTGAGGGAGCAGGAACAGGAACAGCCCTTTGTTCGTTCAATGTTTTTAAATAAAGTTTCTGTGTTGAAGGACGACTGTTCATTAACACTGTGTCAATAAAGCTTTCAGTGAGTTCTGATAAAACCCGTCCCTGAGGTCCTGGTCCACTCTCTCCACACGGAGAGAGAGACGGAGATGGTGACGGAGAGAGAGAGAGAGAGAGAGAGAGAGAGAGAGAGAGAGAGAGAGAGAGAGAGAGAGACAGAGATAGAGAAGATAGAATGAGATGGAGATGAGAGAGATATGGAGAGCGAGAGAAAGGATAAGAGGATGAGATATGACATAGAGAATACTGAGAGAGTACTGGTAATAGAGAAGACTTATATAGATATGGAGAAGAGATATAGAGCTAGATAGACTTGATAGAGCGATGATAGATATTTCGCTCTTTCTTAATATAGAGATACGCATTCGCCAATCCGCCGAGTCAGCCTACAGAGGAAGACAGCACTCTCGCGAGTCGAGATACGAGAGATAGTGAGAAGAGAGAGAGACAGAGAGAGAGAGAGAGAGATGGAGAGAGAGAGACAGAGAGAGAGAGAGAGACAGAGAGAGAGAGAGAGAAGTCGGGACATAAGGCTGGGAGTCTGACTGGAGGTGTTCTGCTGGGTTCCTCAGACTCTCTGGATGATTCCATAGAAGCGATCTGGTAAAGTTCCTGGAGACGAGGCGTGGTCAGGTGGAGCTCAGAGACATTTAGTTTAGATGTTGGTACCGGTCCAGAGGGACGACCTAAAATGTTCTGGTCCAGTTAAACAGAACATCGTGCCGCAGCAGAACATTGGACCGCTACAGATCTGAACACGATACTCAGTTGTAGACCCAGAATAGAAACAGATGTGGTACTGGACGTTCTAGTGGAAGACGAGGTTCAGCTGATCCAAACTGGTTCTGGTCGGTTGGGGATTCTGCAGAATGTGCTGGAGTCCAGAACCCGTCCAGAATCTGTTCAGCTTGCAATTGAAAACAGTGAAGCAGCCTGTCTGCCTGCCATGCAGTGAGACAGCTGCTGAGCCGTGGGTGTGTGTGGGGGGGGGGGGGGGGCTCCACTGGGAGCGATTGAGAGAAACCAGCTTCTTTATGGATTATTAATATCACCTCCAGCTAAAACAGACTCGGTGTGTGTGTGAGATCCGACACGCAGGGGGGAGGGCATGTGTGTGGGGGTGGATTTTAGGAATGGGGGTGGGTGGCTTTAAGAAAGGGGGGGGGGGGGGGCCCAGCAGTTGGTTCAGATCAAGGCCGCTTTATTCACACTCCACTCGACTGTGTGTGTGTGTTGGTTTAATCGGCGTGAAGACCCCACCCTAATCTGGATGCAAGCACACAGAGGCCCCCTGCACCCGTCTTTGTGAGTGTTTCAGGTTGTCCTCCAGCACAAACAGAACGTCTGCTAGAACCGGTCCTGCAGCTTCAGAACCTGACTCAGAGTCCAACTGATGATACGTTTTACTACTGATAACCCTGCATTGATTGGTTGATCAGAAATTATGCCGCGTGTGCAGATTACAGTGGGACAAACTGGCTTGGTGTCAAAGTAAGTTTCCAGATTATTTCAACAGAACCTCAGACTTTGAGCCCAAATATCAATGAGCTGGACCTGACTGACATCTGACCGCGCAGGAAACCCAAACCAGTTTATAGAATCAGAATCAACGTTATACAGCACTTTTAATCTTCTTGTTACTGAAAAGTAATATATATATATATATATATATATATATATATATATATATATATATATATATATATATATATATATATTAGTGCTGTCAGATTAATCGCATAATGTCGATAGTTAACTCAAGATTAATCGCAAATTAATCGCATATTTTATCCTTTTATTTCTGAAAGTGTAATAGCCTGTTTTGGCATTTTAATATGCAATTTTGCAATAAATGACACTAATAAAATACATGCTTGTACAAAAAATATTTTTATTTTGTTATTTTTCAAGCACTTTTCAGAATTGGAATGAAAACATCCTGGTGCCAAATGTTAAACTCTGGACTATAATGGCTAAATGACTAATCATGACGCCCTGATGTTTACACAATGTGTAAACAAATGTGTAAATAAATACCTGTTTTCATGCCGATATATTTTTTTTGCCTCTTGAACAAAGATAGACATGGTATTCTGCACCATGTAATCTACTTTCAGCAGTTATCACCGGTTATTGCACCGTAAACTGCAGAAAATACGTGCAGAGCTGCTCTGTCTGCCTTTACTACCGTCGGCTCCTATGGCGGAGGGATATTTCAGCTGGATACACTCAAATGTAGTGCAGGCAGTTCTCTTAATAACCCCTATTTCGTCACTTATTTTAGAGCCCAAATAAGCGATTTCACTTTCAGAAACCTGCCCAAAAAAACCGCAACCCGTGACTCATAAAATTGAGAAGCGCTTTTAGAAAAAAGCCCAAAGTCGCATGTGTCCGAGGGTAAAAGAAACTTTGCGCTCACGCGCAGCGCGGGTCTGTTTTGCTACAGTTTTCTAGCACTCTTGAAACTACGGAAAGCGCCGAGGGTAAAAGAAACACAGTGCGGAGAGCGCGGCGGGGGAAAAACATTAGGGAACGGTGTGTGTGTTTGACGCGCGATTAACGGCGACAAAAAAATTGTCGACGTTAAAATGGGTTTACGTTAACGCCGCTAATAACGCGTTTAACTGAAAGCACTAATATATATATATATATATATATATATATATATATATATATATATATATATATATATATATATATATATATATACACACACAACCACACAAACCTAATCAGAGTAACCGATCCCAGCCATGGGAGGAAGAATCCACAGAGAGAACATGCAAACTGCAGATTGAACCTGGAGTTTGGACCCAGGACCTTCTTGCTGCAAGGCAACGTTGCTACCAACTGCACCTCCTTTGCATTGTAACAGCTGCGTTCCTTGAAGCACAACGTTATGGAAAATGGCGCTCTACACATCAAGAGGAATCCTACCTAATCTGGAGGGACAGTCTATTGTTGTATAACAAGACCCTTCGCAGAGTTAGAGCAGCATATTTTTCATCATTAATTGAGGAGAATAAAAATAATCCTAGATTTCTCTTCAGTACAGTTGCCAAACTTACCCAGAGCCACAGCTCCGTTGATCCATCCATTCCTTTAGCTCTTAGCAGTAATGATTTTATGGGATTCTTCATAAATAAAATTGATTCCATTAAAAATAAAATAATTGGCATCCTCCCAAACATGATTACCTCATCCTCAGTAAGTGAGGCAGCGTTGGAGGAATCTTAAGAACCTGCACAGTGTCTGAACTGTTTAAAAGCAGTAGAGCTTTCTGAGCTATCTAAAATTTTAGCTCCATCTAAACCTTCTACCTGTATGTTAGACCCAATCCCAACCAAGTTGTTTAAGGAGGTATTCCCTTTGATCAGTGGTTCTATTTTAGACATGATTAATCTATCCTTAGTAAATGGATATGTACCACAGGTTTTGAAAGTAGCTGTTATTAAACCTTTACTTAAGAAACCTTCTCTTGATCAAGATGAGTTAGTAAATTACAGACCTATATCTAATCTTCTTTTCTTATCTAAAATTCTTGAGAAAGTAGTTGCTAATCAACTTTGTGAACATTTACAAAGTAATGACCTACTTGAGGAGTTTCAGTCAGGCTTCAGAGCTCATCATAGCACTGAAACAGCTCTGGTGAAGGTCACAAATGATATTCTCATGGCCTCAGATAATGGACTTGTGTCTATACTTGTCCTGTTAGATCTCAGTGCTGCGTTTGATACAGTTGATCACAATATTCTCCTACAAAGACTTGAGCATACTGTAGGGATTAAGGGAAAAGCATTAGGCTGGTTTAAATCTGATCTGTCTGACAGATTTGAGTTTGTTCATGTTAATAATAAATCTTCCTCAAACTCTAGGGTCACCTGTGGAGTACCACAGGGTTCAGTCCTTGGACCAATTCTATTTACTATATATATGCTTCCCATTGGCAAAATTATCAGACAGCATGGGATTAATTTCCACTGTTGTCCAATGTCATTTAAATCCCATATTAAACAGGTTTCCAGAGTTTCCTTTTTTCACCTCAGGAATATCACCAAAATTAGAAACATTCTGTCCAGGAGTGATGCTGAAAAACTAGTCCATGCAACCAGCGGGAAGAGGTGTGCCTGATCCTGGTAGTACGTGACTTGCTGTTAATTCAACGTTCTGTTAAAATGTGTTAATCCTCAGGGCGGTACGATGCAGACGCTCTGGCGTGAGGAGGTTCACACCGACAGCTTGTTACTCTGACTTCAGATGAGTCTTAAACACCAAACACACTGAGCGGATTAATCTGGATTATTGTGGATTTCTGGACCTCCAGAGGACCACCCACAGTCTTCAGCACACACAAGTTGTAGTTCCAGAACTCCTTGGAAAACTCAAGACATGAAACAAACACTGAAAGCCTAAACGAGACAGGATTGACGACACGAATGATGGACAGAACCATCCAGTGACTGCAGCTCTGCTGGACACACCTTCTCTCCAACAGGTCACACTGAAGGTGTGGCAGACCAGAACACACGGCTCAGGTTTCTCCTGAAGTTCTCCTCCAACGTGACACTCGGAGACTTTGAAAAATAAGATCTTCATCTGTCCTGAAGACCAGGAGCAACAAGAAGGTACAGCTGAACCCATCAGTCCAAGCGCTGCTCATCAGGAAGGTCCACATGTTGGTCTGACTACCGTTGTGAGGACTTTGCATTGTGAAGACATGTCCATACCCTGTTAGCGTTCCCTAAGCTGGACTCAAACCAGCAGTGGGCCAGTTTCCTTCAGCCAGACGATCGGCCTGAACACACCACAGCGACTAACGGCTCTCATGGGCACCGCGGTGAAACCCGACACGGGACGCGACGGCGGCCTTTCAAGTCGTCTGATCCCCAGAAATGTGACTGGTTATGAAACTGGAGGAGTTTTGATATTTTAAAGCAGTCTGTGACCGACAGCAATGAAGAGTCAGAAGATCCTGCAGGTTCATCCTACATTAGAGACAAGGAGCCTGGAGAACGTCCTCATTTAAGGCCGCCGCTAACGCCTCGTCCAGATGCATGGATGTAGAGCGACAGCAACAAAACTTTGTTGTGTGGCGCTGCAGGCCCGCGTGGCACGTTCACCAGTTTGAGGTTTCACACGCACGCCGGGGGCTAGGCTGGAGGAGGGACTGTCGCCTCACTGTTCTCAGCAGAGAGCCATAACCCTGGTTCTGCTGAAGATACGGCTCAGAATCCACAGAACCCGTGGTGCATGGAGCAGGAGGAGCCCCAAACCCACAGAGTGACTCCTAACGGTTCTGTGACGACGGAACCGAGTCTTTATGGTCAGACCTAGTCCCGGCTGTGGTTCCGTGGGTCAGCTGGAGGCTGCATCTGATCACAGTTCTGGATCAGTTCTTCTCTGCGCTGTCAGGAGAACCTTTAAAGAACCGCAGGCCAACACACAATCTGTGTGTGTGCGCTTCATCTGTTCCTGCAGATGAAAGAGTTGCTGGTTTGATTCCTCGGGGACCTTCAGCCTGAAACTGGTGATGTGAGCTGCAGGCGGAGGAACAGAAACCGTCTCTCAGAAGTGTGTGTGTTACTGTGTGTGTGTGTGTGTGTGTGTGTGTTACTGTGTGTGTGTGTGTGTGTGTGTTACTGTGTGTGTGTGGATTAGAGGTGATTAGGCACAAACAGTAATCTGAATCTGAATCTGGACCCAGACTAAATCCTTGAGATTAGGTTTGGTTTAATCTTCATCTCTCTGCTGCTGCTGCTGCTGATGATGATGATGATGATGATGATGATGATGATGATAATGATGATGTCACTGCTTCAGACAGGTCACATGACCCACTTTACTCCTTTCTGACCCAAACAAATGCCGTTGTCTTTCAGGCTGCGGCTCACGGACCGTCGCCTGAGTTCCAGCCAATCAGCTGCCGGCTTGGTGAGAGTGGGCGTGGCTCTGAGTTAACGTCCGTGATGGAAACATGTCGATGATAGTCGCTCAGTGCTTATGGTCCCAACCTGAGTTCTGCTGAGCTTTTCTGATAAGTACGACAGCGGAGACGTCTACATGCAGACAACGTGGGAGGAACGGCTGCTCGGTCAGCTGCTGCTCGGTCAGCTGCTGCTCGGTCAGCTGCTGCTCGGTCAGCTGCTCCATCGTTACCACTTCAACCCTCTTGTCTGGACTATTCCAACACACTTAACATGTAGCAACAAAAAAGCCCGTTCTCCCCTCACAGTTGGGCCAGAACATGGAGACTAACAGGAACCAACAGCGCCGCTCCCATCAGTCCAGCTCTGACGGCGGCACATCGTAAATATATCGGAATATTTACCGGCAGTAAGACGTCACCAGACCTGCTGACATCAGGCAGGCCGCACTTTAACTTCCTCCTGTAAGGTCCAGATGTTCCTAACAGTTAAAGCCTCGGCTCTCCCCACTAGAACCCACTCTGGAACCCTGGACCGGCTTTAAAGCGGAACCGGAACCTGAACTGTGGAACCAGGTTCTTTTCAGACTCCAGAGACGTTCACTTCAATATTCTGTTCTTTAATATTTTGAACTTGTTTTTAACAGTGCCATAGAAATAAACTTAAGTTTATCCGATGATTTAATTTGCTTTTTGTCCGTTTAATTATGTTTTAATGTTTGTTCTGTTTATGAAACAAGTTTTATCTGTGAAATAATCGTTACTTATCGGTTAGTTAATTTATTATCCAGTTAATCAGCAACTGGGTTAGTTATCAGGTTAATCTGGTTACCAGTTTGGTTGCTTACTAAAATAATTGTTTAATTTTTACTGCTACTTACCAGCAGCTCTGTAAATTAAGAAGTTAACTGGTTAATAAATGAGTTATGTTATAAATGAGTTAGTTTATTGTCACTGTTTTTAATTAAGTCACTAGTTAAGTGTTTCCTTTGCTGGTTACCCTCACCAACAAAGCTGGTTAGTCACTAAATTAATTAATTACTCGTTTATTTGCTCAATAAATTGTTTGCTAAGTGATTTAACAGCAGTTAGTTACTAAGTTATTTCTTAACTGGTTACCAAGTTAATGGTTAAATTACCCAGTTACTTCAATAAATCAATTATTCTGGTTCTGTCCGTTATCAGAACCTGTCAACTGATGCAAACTGGGCTCAGAACCAAAACTAGAGGGAATAACGTATAATTTGAAGTTTTACATGAGATTTTAGTATTTTAATGTAACTTTATTCCCATAATTCATAACAAATACTGCTCCACAGAGGAAAACCCAGTTTTTCATAACGGCTCAGGTCAACAGGTCAGAGATGGAAGGGTTGATACCGTCATGCACGTCTGAAACGGAGGGTCCGGCTCGGTGATCGGACCTGGAGCCAATACCCTGCAGGTAACAAACAGGAAGTCAGGGACAGGAAGAAATCAGCCGACCCGGTAGGAGGTTCTGCCGACTGGCATCACAAACGGACTGGATGTTCTGGGTTTAACTGGATCTAAAAGTGGCTCGGTAATTAGATTTTCATGAATTTCATTTATTGGAACTTGATTTGGGTTGAAATGGACTCTGTAGACGTTGTTCTGAACTGGACGGTTTTTTTGGAGTGGATCTGATTCGGTTCTCTATAAATAAACTGAAATTAGAAGCCGGTTTTAAAAGTTTTGAGGAAATTGCTGCAAATCCCTCAGCAGCAGAACGGGTCAGAACCCGTCAGTCTGGACCAGACCTTCAGTCCGCATCATTACGGAACCAGAACCAAAAGGTCTTTGTCTGTCTCCAGGGTCAGTGAGGGGCCCCTGGGGGCCACCAACAACAGAACTCAGTGTTGGGTGGGGGGGGGGGGGGGGGGAAGTGAGCAGGCGCAGGGTCACGTGGGGTAAAGTTGTCGTGAAACGTCACCAGGTGACTCCGTCCAGATCAACCCTCACTTCATCTGACTGTGCGCGTTCAGGCGAGTGTCCATGCACGCGGCGCGTGTCCGTGTAACAGTGCGTCCGTGCATGTGCAGGAATGCGAGTTATTCCGCTCCAGGCTGAACCAAGCAGAACCGAGCCGGGATCCTCAAACAGAACCCCGCTGTAACATAACTGGGTGACATACAGGAATCGGAACCGAACCGCGGGTTCTGGTTCTGCGCCCCTCAGTCCAAAACCCAGAGTCCGTTTAAAAACCGTCCACTTTTAAACTCGCTGATCTCAGCTGAATTCAGCAGACAGCCAGGATGAAGCCCGCAGAAACGGCACCGAACCTGGACACTGGACCGGTGTGTTGGAGGCATACCACAGAGCACCTCCGCTCAGACCCGGTCCGTTCAGAACCGGTCCAGCCATAAAAGCCTTCACCGAGAAAGCAGAAAATTGGGAAACTATGAGATTCCTGAAGGGAGTCTGGCGCGCTCCCGTCAGACACGCCTGGCTCGCGCGCCCCTTCATGCAGCTCGAGATAACTTGGACCCAGCAGAACCGAGTCGTACTCACCTGGACTAAGAGGTCTGGTTCGGGTCCTCCTGAGTCCCAAAAACCCGAGAAAAGTTCCGGAGACCCGCCGAGAACGCAGCAGAGTCCAGGAGGGACCCGGAGCTCCTAAATCCCAACAACAGGTCTGGCTGAGACCCCGCCCCGCTGAGCGGAGACCGGGCGGCGCCGGGCGACCCGCACACGCTCCTCCTGACTGCTCAGCAGGTACCGACTGGCCCAGTAGGTCCGGAACCGCGCTGCTAAGCAGGGCGGGATTCTGGTCGCCCTGCAGGAGTCAACTCGGGTCTGAGGCGGAACCGAGCCAGAACCCCGGCCCAGTGTATGACTGGACTGCGATCAGAACTTTAACTCCAGAACCTCACCACTCAGCAGGTCCGTATCAGAGGAGTTATGCAGCCAGGTAAAAACCCACCTGAGCTGACGTCACCAAATGGTTGGGAACCCGGTCACGTGACCCTGACCTGCAGGAACATGTTGGTTCGGTCAGAAACCTCCAGAACTGCTGGTTCTGTGTACCGGTTCCACGGGCACGTGGAACTTTTGGGTTCTAATAGAACCTCCAGATTCAGGTCCTATCAGAACAGCTCATCCTGAGTTCTGGAAGTCCAGAATCAGGTTCTGTGTCAGACCAGCTGGTTCCGCCGGCTGCATGAGTGTTAATTATCAGAACAACTGGCCACATCTGCAGACCCAAAAGATGTTCTCCGGTTTGTTCTGATGGATCGGTACCAGAATCCCTTCCAGTCGTTCCACGTGTTCTAAGTTACAGGCTGGTTCTGTTCCGGTACCACATGTTATAAAGCGTGTCTGGTTCTGATTATCCAGATTAAAACTCAGCAGTGTTCCGTTCATCCCAGCTGCATCTCAGAGAAACCTGGTTCTGATGAAAAACTGGACTTTCACTCGGAACAATGTGAGCCGTTCCTCTGGGACAGCAGAACTGGGCTGAGGATCCAGAACCTAGAAGAACCGAGGCGAACAGGGGCCTCCACAGGAAAGAGAGGGAACTGCTGAAGATCTAAAGCGGGTCCAGCACCCGACCCAGAACCCAGAGAAGTGGGAGTTCTGGTTCCAAGCGAACCTAAAACTGGACCTAAGCTTCCAGCATGAATGGCCCGGTTCTGACAAGTTCGGATCCTTGGCTGTTCGTTGGACGGAACCTGGGTCCAAAAGAACCAGGCCACTGCAGCTGTCCGCCTAGCAGAGGAAAAGGGACGCAGGACACAAAGACAGGAAACGTCTGGAGAAATGCGCTGCAGGCGCGCGCAAACATGCACGTTCACGTGCACCAACTGGCAGAGGCGTGCACGACAACGTGCACGGTGATTTAGAAAATAAAGAGTCTTTAAGGCTGCTTTGATGTTTAAAGAATCAAAAATCCATCCATCCATTTTCTGACCCGCTTTATCCCTCATGGGGTTGCTGGTTGTATCTCCAGCGTTCACCTGGCGAGAGGCGGGGCTCACCTGGACAGGGGCGGGGCTCACCTGGCGAGAGGCGTGGCTCACCTGGACAGGGGCGGGGCTCACCTGGCGAGAGGCGGGGCTCACCTGGACAGGTCGCCAGTCTGTCTCAGGGCCCGATTAGTCTCAAATCCTGTTTTTAAAACTTTTTCTTTGAAGAGTTCATTAATTGCTATTTTCAAATTCTCACGAATGTTTAATTTTTATTTCTATTCTATTTTACATATGAAATAGAATGGAAAAATATATATATGATCAATTTACATATATATATACATATTTACATACATACATATATATTATTTTTTTTAATCTGTATTTAATTGTGAAAAACCAAAGTAAATCAAAACTAATTTTCATGCAGAATGAACGTCCGGTTCTGGGAGCATTAGACTTATTTTTATAGATAATTATGTTTTATTCTCAGAACACTGAGATTTCAGTTAAAGATGAACAAACATGCAACTAAAGGCAGAACCGACAGGTTTGTTCTCTCGTTTAAGGCTACAAGAACAAAATGACTTCATTGTGTTCTTGCAGTCCTGGTTCTGGAGTTCTTGCAGCTTGTTCCTGACAGATCATCTGCAGAACCTTCTCGTACGGGACGGTCCGATGTGGACTTCTGCATCTGTCCTGACCTCGAAGAACTTTGTTCTGGTTCTTTCCGGCTGGAGTAAAAGAACAAGCTTCTCGGTTCTAGCTGAGTATTTAAAGGGAACTGAGAATGGACATTCAGAACCGCTCCTTGATCCAACTTCATCAAAAGCTCAATTAGTTTCTTCCCCACGAACTTTAATCCGGTGTTTTTTAGCATAATTTGGAGTTCTAAGAGACCGAACTAGAAGAACTGGAACAGCGGGGGAACCGCTACAGAACTGATACCAAACTGACTGCGGCACCACCTCAGCAGGTGTTGGTTCTGCTGCTGAAATGGGCCCCTGCCGGTTCCTCAGTTGGACTTCAGAACCGAGCTGTAAACAGCAGGAGGAGTCCGGACGAGCTGAACACTGGATTATTAAACGTACCGCCAACAAAGAGACGGTTCAGTACAGAACCCTGAACAAGTTGAGGAGGATCTGGACCGGAACAAAACCCAAACCTGGTTCACTGACGGCCAGCAGGGGGCGCTAGCCCTCACAGCTTTGGGGAAGAAGCTGTTCTTGAAGCGTTTCCCTGGTGGGAGTGGGTCAGTAAATTGTTCTGCTGGGTGGGATCAGTGAAAATGTTCAGTTGTTGCCGTATTAACCCACAATTCATCACGCCGTCCCCCAGGAGACTACAAAAATGGCCGAAAGTGGAGTGGGACAACCTGGAAAAGCCTCTTTAGATTTAAAGAGACGGAACCAAAACCAGTTGGTCTCAGACGCAGCTCAGAACTGGGGTATAAAGGGGGAACAAAAATAAAAGTGTTTAAAATCTGGATATGTTCCCTTTAAAGTACTTGTAGAGCAGCAGGAACTGAGCTGATGGACACAGGGACCGGTTCTGATCTCTGATCTGGGTTTGGATCGCTGATGCTTGCAGGATGTGAGCAGAAATGGGTGGAGCTCCAGATGCTGGTCATCAGCTCTGAACTGCTTCTTCTGGTTAGATGGACACCTTTATTTTGAAAAACCGGACAAACAGCAGCGTCATCAGAAAATGTTTTATTTCCTGTAAAATAAGGCCTCTTCATCATCATCATCTTCACTTTGATTGCACTAGAACAACAGCAGCTCATTGGTCACTTGTTGGCGCGTTTCTGATTGGTTCACACAGTTACAGCCAAAATGGCACATTACCCCAGTCATGTGACCTCATGGCATTAAAGCCTACAGCTGTCACATGACCTCATGGTTGCTGTCAGTCAGCTGTGAGACTGCCTTAGATCAGTTTTAGGTGCGTTAATCAGGTACAGGAGGCAAACGTGCACGCTCCCCAGGACACGTGCACGCTCCTGAGCAGTAAAAGCTGTGACCAGCAGCAGCTTCACTGTCTGATTTAACGAAGCTGAGGTGTTCTGGCTCCAGGTGTGGGCGAGAGCATCACCTGCTGACCAATCACAGGTACAGAACTGGAGCACCAGACCGGTTCTGTGACAGTTCAGTTCAGACTGAAGTTAAACCTACAAGCTGCTATAGATGAACAGTTGTGACCAAGCCTGGGTACCTGCTCAGTTTTACAGGTGAAGCTCCGCCCCCTTCCAAGCCACCAGGTGAGACTGAGCGGCTAAACGGAGGTAAAGCAGCTCTCACAGCCACTGCAGCAGCAGTTCATTAATGACCTCTTCTTTTCCTAAAAATCAATAACTTAATCAGATGTTAAAAGCTTTGAAATGTGAAACCACAGGTGTGTCTGCTGTCTGGGCTCCACAGGTGAGCCCCTGACCAGGTGGACGTCAGACAGCAGAGAGGAAAGGCATGAAATGGCTCTAACAGAGAGGCCGCCCGGCCGCCTCCTCGCCCTCCTGCTCCGCCTCCTCGCCCTCCTGCTCCGCCTCCCCCAGCAGAACCCGCAGCTCCGACAGCCTGTGCTGCATCTTGGGGATCCCGGACAGCTGGTTCTCCAGGCGCTGCTTCTCCTCCTGGACAGCAGAAGAAGAAACGCAGCCGGTCAGCGTGTGAAGCGGCTCGGTCCAGTCTGGCCTGGACGTGTTTACAGGGGCTGAACCGGAGCGGGGCCGCCAGGTGAACTCACCTGCATGGACAGGCGGGCGGAAGCGTCCAGAGGCTCAAACTTCCATCCTCCTTCTCCGTCGAACTGCAGCAGGTGTGAGTGGTACTTCCTGTGGGTGAGAGGGAGGACAGGTGAGCGCTGCTCGGACCCCGCGGGCCTACGTGTGGTCCGAACGGACCCGGCGGCCTCCGTGTGTTCTGACCAGAGGGAGGGGCGGTGGGTGATAGACAGCAGCGCTATCCCAGCATCCTTTGCAGCCTGGAAGATCTTGCCCTCCACGTCGATGCTCACGGCGCTCGTACATTCATCCAGCAGGGCGTACCGCGGCCTGCGCACACACACACACGGTCGGTGCCAGTTCTGGCCCGCATGTACCGGTTCTGGCCCGCATGTACAGGTTCTGGCCCGCATGTGCCGGCGGGCCAGAACCGGGCCACGGTCCCAGAACTCAGGAATGAAAGAGGCCGACACGTTTCATGACACGAGCCCAGACTCTGCAACCGATGAAAACCCGTCTGCGGTTCTAATCCAGGGACCGGTCCGTTACGGTTCCGGTCCCGCAGCACATCATCATAAATTGATTTGGTATTCTGTCTTCAGCACAGGGGCCTCAACGGGGGCCAGGATCGGTTCTCTAGGGGCGGCTGTAGAACCGCTCCTGGCCCGTTGGCCACGTCCAGAACCATCCATTGGTCAGAGTACTGGCCAATCAAAGCTCTCCGCCTTTAAACAGCCCCGTGATGTCATAGGGCAGAGCTGGCGGCACGTTCTCCACCAGAACTGGTGGAGAACGTGCCGCCAGAACGTTTCTCCTCCGCTGCAGTTCTGGTGGAGTCAGAAACGTTCTGGCTGAAGGACCTTGGTTCTTTCTACCTGGAGTACAGGAACATGTTCCTAACGATGTCTGAGCTCTCTGGGCTCGTTAAGAGCCTCTTGGTTCTGATGGCAACTTTACAACCTCAGCTAGAGAACGTCAGTCAGAGAACAGTGACGGTACCGGTGGTAGAACATGCGGGCCATCCCCATTCTCTGCTTCTCTCCTCCAGAAAGAACATCCTTCCAGTCGCTGACGGCCTCCCAGCCTGAAACACACACAGGGTCACTGCAGAACCGCTGCAGAACCGCTGCAGCTCGGAGCGCGGTACCGGGCAGGAGAACCGGACTCACCTCCCTCCCTGTCCAGGATGTAGAGCAGATGAACGACACGGAGGATCTCCTCCAGGTCTGAATCCGTCAGTCCCTTCTGGACCATGTCCTCCAGAGAGTCCGGGTAGATCACCTGGTCCCTGAGGGTTCCCTCCGACATGTAGGGCCTGCAGGGGACACAGAACATCAGCCGGCAGCACTGCTGGGGTTCTGCTGGGGTTCTGCTGGGGTTCTGCTGAGGTTCTGCTAGGAACGGATCCTAAGCTGACGGTTCTGTTCCTCCCCTCAGAGTCTCAGATCAGTGATATCGCTCCTTCTGCATGTTTTCACCAACAGACCAGAAACCCCTCTGCCCCCCCATACCTCCCCCCTATACCTCCTCCCTATAACCTCCTCCCTATAGCCCCCACCTAGCCTTCCTACACCTCCCCCCCACCTCCCCTATACCTCCTCCATACCTCCCCCCATACATCCTCCCTATAGCCTCCTCCATAGCCCCCCTATACATCCTCCCTATACCTCCTCCATAGCCCCCCTTCCTCCTCCTCCATAGCCCCCCTATACCTCCTCCCTATACCTCCTCCATAGCCCCTCCTTCCTCCTCCTCCATAGCCCCCCCTATACCTCCTCCCTATACCTCCTCCCCATACCTTCTCCCTATAGCCTCCTCCCTATAGCCCCCACCTAGCCTTCCTACACCCCCCACCTCCCCTATACCTCCTCCATAGCCCCCCCATTCCTCCTCCTCCATAGCCCCCCATACCTCCTCCCTATACCTCCTCCATAGCCCCCCCATACCTCCTCCATAGCCCCCCATACCTCCTCCCTATAGCCTCCTCCATAGCCCCCCTATACATCCTCCCTATACCTCCTCCATAGCCCCCCTTCCTCCTCCTCCATAGCCCCCCCATACATCCTCCCTATACCTCCTCCATAGCCCCCCCTATACCTCCTCCCTATAGCCTCCCCCCTATACCTTCTCCCTATAGCCTCCTCCCTATAGCCCCCACCTAGCCTTCCTACAACCCCCCAACCGCCCCTATAACCTCCTCCTGTAGCACCCCCCATAACCTCCTCTCCTCCATAGCCCCCCCTCTCTCCTTAGTCCTCTCCATAGCCCCCCTATACAGCCTCCTATACCTCCTCCAATCCCCCCTATACCTCCTCATAAGCCTCCCCCCTATACCGTCCTCCCTATAGCTCCTCCCTATAGCCCCCACCTAGCTTCCTACAACCCCCATCCCTCCCCTATACACTCCATCCTTTAGCACCCCCATACCTCCTCCCTATAGCCTCCTCCATAGCCCCCCTCACCTCCTCCCTTAAAAAAAAAATAGCCTCCGTCCATCCTCCATCGCCCCCCCTATACATCCTCCCTATCCTCCTCCATAGCCCCCCCCTTCCTCCTCCTCCATAGCCCCCCCATACCTCCCACCATACATCCTCTCCTAACCTCCTCCATAGCCTCCCCATACCCTCCTCCTCCATAGCCCCCCCCATACTTCTTCTCCCTATAGCCTCCTCCCTATAGCCACCACCTAGCCTTCCTACCCCCCCCCCACCTCCCCTATCCCTCCTCCATAGCCCCCCCCATTCCTCCTCCTCCATAGCCCCCCCATACCTCCTCCCTATACCTCCTCCATAGCCCCCCCAATACCTCCTCCATAGCCCCCCATACCTCCTCCTCCATAGCCCCCCATACCTCCTCCTCCATAGCCCCCCCATACCTCCTCCCTATAGCCCTCCTCCAATAGCCCCCCTATACATCCTCCCTATACCTCCTCCATAGCCCCCCCCCTTCCTCCTCCTCCATAGCCCCCCCCTATACCTCCTCCCTATAGCCTCCTCCCTATAGCCCCCACCTAGCCTTCCTACACCCCCCACCTCCCCTATACCTCCTCCATAGCCCCCCCCCTTCCTCCTCCTCCATAGCCCCCCCATACCTCCTCCCTATACCTCCTCCTTAGCCCCCCCATACCTCCTCCTCCATAGCCCCCCCATACCTCCTCCCTATAGCCTCCTCCATAGCCCCCCCCTATACATCCTCCCTATACCTCCTCCATAGCCCCCCTTCCTCCTCCTCCATAGCCTCCCCATACCTCCTCCTCCATAGCCCCCCCATACCTTCTCCCTATAGCCTCCTCCCTATAGCCCCCACCTAGCCTTCCTACACCCCCCCACCTCCCCTATACCTCCTCCATAGCCCCCCCCATTCCTCCTCCTCCATAGCCCCCCCATACCTCCTCCCTATACCTCCTCCATAGCCCCCCCATACCTCCTCCATAGCCCCCCATACCTCCTCCTCCATAGCCCCCCATACCTCCTCCTCCATAGCCCCCCCATACCTCCTCCCTATAGCCTCCTCCATAGCCCCCCTATACCTCCTCCCTATACCTCCTCCATAGCCCCCCCTATACCTCCTCCCTATAGCCTCCCCCCTATACCTTCTCCCTATAGCCTCCTCCCTATAGCCCCCACCTAGCCTTCCTACACCCCCCCACCTCCCCTATACCTCCTCCATAGCCCCCCCCTTCCTCCTCCTCCATAGCCCCCCCATACCTCCTCCCTATACCTCCTCCTTAGCCCCCCCATACCTCCTCCTCCATAGCCCCCCCATACCTCCTCCCTATAGCCTCCTCCATAGCCCCCCCATACCTCCCCCCATACATCCTCCCTATAGCCTCCTCCATAGCCCCCCTTCCTCTCCTCCATAGCCCCCCCATACCTCCTCCCTATAGCCCCCCATACATCCTCCCTATAGCCTCCTCCTAGCCTTCCTACACCTCCCCTATAGCTCCTACGTGGTTCACACCTCGTCTCTGAAGTCAATTGTTTGATGAAACAAGGAAAATCTGTGGGGGGGGGGGACTTTTGGCACCGCTGTTCTGCTGTCATGTGTCTGTGGTACCTCTGAGGGATGTAGAACATGTTCTGTGGTTCTGGACGGTACAGAGCTCCACCATAAACGGGCCACAGCCCACTGAGGATCCTGAACAGGGAACTCTTCCCGCAGCCGTTTGGACCAGTGATCAGAACGTTCATCCCATCCTCCACCTGCAAAAGACAGAACCCGTCATGTGAGCAGAACCCTGTACCCAGAACCATGGTACCAACGCACCGTGGGACCAGAACCTTGGTACCAACACACCATGGGACCAGAATCTTGGTACCAACGCACCATGTGACCAGAACCTTGGTACCAACGCACCATGTGACCAGAACCTTGGTACCAACGCACCATGTGACCCGGACAGAGAACCCAACATGTGACCAGAACCTTGGTACCAACACACCATGTGACCCGGACAGAGAACCCAACATGTGACCAGAACCTTGGTACCAACGCACCATGTGACCCAGACAGAGGACCCAACATGTGACCAGAACCTTGGTACCAACGCACCATGTGACCCAGACAGAGGACCCAACATGTGACCAGAACCATGGTACCAACGCACCATGTGACCAGAACCTTGGTACCAACACACCATGTGACCCGGACAGAGAACCCAACATGTGACCAGAACCTTGGTACCAACGCACCATGTGACCCAGACAGAGGACCCAACATGTGACCAGAACCTTGGTACCAACGCACCATGTGACCCAGACAGAGGACCCAACATGTGACCAGAACCATGGTACCAACGCACCATGTGACCAGAACCTTGGTACCAACACACCATGTGACCCGGACAGAGAACCCAACATGTGACCAGAACCTTGGTACCAACGCACCATGTGACCCAGACAGAGGACCCAACATGTGACCAGAACCTTGGTACCAATGCACCGTGTGACCAGAACCTTGGTACCAACGCAGCATGTGACCAGAACCTTGGTACCAACACACCATGTGACCAGAACTTTGGTACCAACGCACCATGTGACCCGGACAGAGGACCCAACATGGGACCAGAACCTTGGTACCAACGCACCATGTGACCAGAACCTTGGTACCAACGCACCATGTGACCCGGACGGAGGACCCAACATGGGACCAGAACCATGGTACCAACGCACCATGTGACCAGAACCTTGGTACCAACGCACCATGTGACCCGGACGGAGGACCCAACATGGGACCAGAACCATGGTACCAACGCACCATGTGACCAGAACCTTGGTACCAACGCACCATGTGACCCGGACGGAGGACCCCAACATGGGACCAGAACCATGGTACCAACGCACCGTGTGACCAGAACCTTGGTACCAACGCACCATGTGACCCGGACGGAGGACCCAACATGGGACCAGAACCATGGTACCAACGCACCATGTGACCAGAACCTTGGTACCAACGCACCATGTGACCAGAACCATGGTACCAACGCACCGTGTGACCAGAACCATGGTACCAACGCACCATGTGACCAGAACCTTGGTACCAACGCACCATGTGACCCGGACGGAGGACCCAACATGTGACCAGAACCATGGTACCAACACACCGTGTGACCAGAACCATGGTACCAACGCACCATGTGACCAGAACCTTGGTACCAACGCACCATGTGACCCGGACGGAGGACCCAACATGTGACCAGAACCTTGGTACCAACGCACCATGTGACCAGAACCTTGGTACCAACGCACCATGTGACCAGAACCATGGTACCAACACACCGTGTGACCAGAACCTTGGTACCAACGCACCATGTGACCAGAACCATGGTACCAACGCACCGTGTGACCCGGACGGAGGACCCAACATGTGACCAGAACCTTGGTACCAACGCACCATGTGACCAGAACCTTGGTACCAACGCACCATGTGACCAGAACCATGGTACCAACGCACCGTGTGACCCGGACGGAGGACCCAACATGGGACCAGAACCTTGGTACCAACGCACCATGTGACCAGAACCATGGTACCAACACACCGTGTGACCAGAACCTTGGTACCAACGCACCATGTGACCAGAACCTTGGTACCAACGCACCATGTGACCAGAACCATGGTACCAACGCACCGTGTGACCCGGACAGAGGACCCAACATGGGACCAGAACCTTGGTACCAACGCACCATGTGACCAGAACCATGGTACCAACGCACCATGTGACCAGAACCTTGGTACCAACGCACCATGTGACCCGGACGGAGGACCCAACATGGGACCAGAACCTTGGTACCAACGCACCATGTGACCAGAACCTTGGTACCAACGCACCATGTGACCAGAACCATGGTACCAACGCACCGTGTGACCCGGACGGAGGACCCAACATGGGACCAGAACCTTGGTACCAACGCACCATGTGACCAGAACCATGGTACCAACGCACCATGTGACCAGAACCTTGGTACCAACACACCATGTGACCAGAACCTTGGTACCAACGCACCATGTGACCAGAACCTTGGTACCAACGCACCATGTGACCAGAACCTTGGTACCAACGCACCATGTGACCCGGACGGAGGACCCAACATGTGACCAGAACCATGGTACCAACGCACCATGTGACCAGAACCTTGGTACCAAGGCACCATGTGACCAGAACCTTGGTACCAACGCACCATGTGACCCGGACGGAGGACCCAACATGTGACCAGAACCATGGTACCAACGCACCATGTGACCAGAACCTTGGTACCAACGCACCATGTGACCAGAACCATGGTACCAACGCACCGTGTGACCCGGACGGAGGACCCAACATGGGACCAGAACCTTGGTACCAACGCACCGTGTGACCCGGACGGAGGACCCAACATGTGACCAGAACCATGGTACCAACGCACCATGTGACCAGAACCTTGGTACCAACGCACCATGTGACCAGAACCTTGGTACCAACGCACCATGTGACCCGGACGGAGGACCCAACATGGGGCCTGGAACGTTTCCAGGACACTTGAAGCTCTGTCTGGAGGGATGCAGCAGATTCTCAGGCAGTGACTCAGAGGCAAACGGGCCGACCAGAACACAAACGGGTCTCTGTTTCCAACAATCTTGTGCTGATCGTTGCTGCCAGGCTAACCTCTGATCTTTGTTTCCTCGTCTGGCGATGGAAATGTGGAGCTGAGAGCAGATGCCGTTTAGCACAAACTAGGAGAAGGAGGTTCTACATGTTCCGACGGGTCCAGCTGGACATGATAAAAGGGGGAGTGGCCAAAGAGGAGACGGTGATAAAACCCAAACTGCCTGCAGAAGGTTTGCAGCAAGGCGCCGAGTCACGTGGTCCATGCCTGGCCTCCAGCATCTACACCACTGCTGACCCAGAAGAACCTGGCTGTCCAGCGGAGAACCGTCCAGGGCGCCGCCTGCAGACGGGCACCAGCTGCACTGGGAACCCGGACTTCTCAGGTACCAAGTCCGGTTCTGGTACAGGTGTGGTCAGATGTCCTAGTGTTTGGTTTTGTTTGCCTAGAGGACCTCAGCACCTCCAGATGCAACAGAACCTGAGCTTGTTAGGAACCAGGCTGTGAGAACTGGAGCTACAGACCAAACAGAAGATCAGGTTATCAGAACCCAGACCAGATAGACCAGAGAACTGATCAGCTGGCTTTGGACCCTGTTCTGGCTCATAGGACCAGCGGGCCGTCTCCTCTGAAGCTGTTCTACTAAATGGATCAGAACACAGAGTACCTTGTGTCATGGCGCCCTCTGCTGGATGACAGGGGAACTACCAGGGTGATAAGCATGTCTGAGGTTAACTATCCGGGCCTCAGGTCCACACGGCTGGCGCCGGAACCAGCTTTGATCCTCGCTGTTCACAAGCAGCACGCCACCCTTCAAGGCGCCGCCCATCAGAGAACACCTGCTGCAGGTCCAGTCAGCAGTACCTGAGCTGCCCTCACAGTAAACTCTGGACTTGTGTTCATGACACGATCAGAACCAGTGTCCAGATGGACGGGTTCCACATACCGGTCAGCAGGAACCATCCGCCTCGTTCAGAAAACAACTTCATTTCCAGTGAGCTTCACCCGACCACCGCCGGCCTCAGAACACAGAACCGGTTTTATTCTGACTACTGACGTAAACAGACGTGATGTTTCCCTCGGAACCATTTACCCCCTCTGCTCAGTGGGAACGCTGAGGGAACAATAAGGGAACACTTACACCGTCTGCTCAGTGGGAACATTGAGGGAACGCTGAGGGAACGTTTACACCCTCTGCTCAATAGGAACGCTGAGGGAACACTGAGGGAACGCTGAGGGAACATTTACACCCTCTGCTTAATAGGAACGCTGAGGGAACATTGAGGGAACACTGAGGGAACGCTGAGGGAACACTGAGGGAACTTTACACCCTCTGCTCAGTGGGAACGCTGAGGGAACGCTGAGGGAACAATAAGGGAACGTTTACACCCTCTGCTCAGTGGGAACGCTGAGGGAACACTGAGGGAACGCTGAGGAAACATTGAGGGAACGCTGAGGGAACGCTGAGGGAACACTGAGGAACCACCTTTACCTTAAGCAGAGCTTTTATGGGAGCCTACAGGTGGAAACGGGGCCGATTTAGCAATCAAACAAAAAGTCAAAACTTTATCGGTTACAGCTGCATATTAACAAGATGAATCAGGTCTGATAACCACGCCCCCTTCTGTTAAGATGTTCCCAGGGAACAGGGGGAACCGGACCCTCTGAGACCCAAACCGGGTTCCCAGAGAACAACCATCTGCGTCGCACTGGTCAGAGTGAGTGTGAGGGTCAAAGAGGGTCAAAGAGGGTCATAGAACCCAGAACTTTAGTTTCACAGAACCCAGATCCTGGGTCTGGTTTCCCTGGACCAGGTGGAGCGTCTCCAGAACCGTCTGTGTTACCACGGCGACGTCACCGGGCTTAATCAGACCGGACGCAGCGCGCTGAGTGACGTACCTGGATGTTGAGGCTGGACACCACCACGTCTCCCGTTGGCGTGATGATGGGCAGGTTCTCACAGCGAATCCCCTTCTCCACGCTGATCACCTGACCTGCACACAGCACACACACCCAGAGCTGGCGGCACAGAGCGGAACCACATCCTCAGGGGGGGAACCAGAACACTTCCTGCTGCTGCCATGGAACCGAGAGCAAACGGATCTCTGGCTCCAGGTTTCCAGACAGATTTCTAGTTTCTGAGGTGGTTCTGACCCTGAGCCCAAGATCTATTCCAGAACTTTGGGACTGGTTACAGAACGATACGAATAACCAAGACGGTAAAAAGGAGAACGGTGACAATCAATGTGAGACAATAAAGAATATAAAACCTATAAATATATTCCCTAACTACTCTGACCCGACATCACCAGGAGTTCTAACCCGTTAAGGAACCCAGGAGTAAACGGGTCAGTGCTCAGCTGGGGGAACAAGGTTCTCCTGTGGTGACGTTCTGCCCTCAGGAACCCTAACCCAGCTGACCTTTGATCTCCAGCGGACCACAGATCCTCTGGCCGTGTCGAACCTGGACCTCCGGCGCCGCCCGCTCCTCCCTGACGGCGGAGCGGCGGTAAACTCCTCGACTCACGTCCTCAAACACGTCAAACATCTGCCAGACACGAGACGTGTAGCCGGCCAGCTCCGTCACCTGCAGACACGGAACACCTGAGCTCACCTGGCTCCGCCTCCTGACGCAGCAGCTAAAAGGAGGAGGAGGAGCAGCGAAGAAGAGGCGTGTACCTCCTTGTAGGAGCTCATGATCCTCTCCACGGCGTCGGCTGCAGCGTTCAGCAGGTTCCTGGCCGTGGTGAAGGCCTGAGTGCGCTCGCTGACCAGCTCCTCCTCCTTCATCACCATGGCCGCCCGCTTCACCTCCTCAGAGTCTGCACACAGCGCAGCCCGCAGGTCACACGCCGCCACTGCAGCCTCCAGCTGGTGCCGGGGGGGCGGGGCTTACCGTGCTGGGCGTATCCGGTGGCGGTGATGATGGGCACGGCCACCATGACGAGGCCAGACGCGCTCCACACGTACTTCATGAGGAACTGCTCCAGCATGACGTACCACAGACGCTTCAGCAGGATCTGATGGATGTGAGACGACAGGGCGCCGTAGCTGCGCTGCAGCTGGGACAGCTCCACCTGAGAATCAAGCGCCCCCAGGTCACGCAGGCCCAGTGCATTCTGGGAACTCGTCCGCAGCAGGCGCTCACCTTGTGTCCTGCGTAGAAGGCGATTTCCTCAGAGTTGGCGATGATGCGTGAGTGCATGTAGCGCAGGTGTCCCTTCCTCCTGGCCTCCTCCGCCACCAGCCTCCCGAAACGTGGCGAGCAGGAGCGCAGCACCTTGGCGGTGAGCGCCACCACCAGGCCGGCGATGGCCGACGGCCAGGTGGTGTTGGCTCCTACGGGAGGACGGGGTTAGGGAGAGTGGAGGTATGCGGCAGGTGGAGCAGGTGCAGGTGTACCTTTGGCCTGAGCGGTGCGCAGCAGCGTGTAGCAGGTGACGACTACGTCCAGGATGGGTTTGGTCAGGTTGGAGTACAGGTGAGCGATGGAGGCGGAGAACATGACGATGTCCTCGGTCAGCGACTGGTCGGGGTTGGACAGACGGCCGTCCATGTTGCTGATACGGTAGAAGGTCTGTGAGCAGACGCAGGTGAGGGTTCTGAGGGTTCTGAGGGTTCTGAGGGCGGTCCGTCATGGAGAACAGGTGTTACCTGGTTGGTGAAATACAGCCGGTAGGCGTGGTTAACCAAACGGCTCCTGAAGCGAAGTGTCAGCTGACCCTCCAGGAAGCGGATGGCGCTGTTGATGAACGTCGCAGGAACCGCGACCAGGAGCCACTTCAGCAGCTGCAGCGCGAAGGCCTGAGGATCTTTCTGCACGATACACCTGACGATCACACCTGAGAGGACAACCATGGTCACCTGAGACCGAGAGGCTCCCACAACTGCATAGACACGTAGCAACAGGTGTAGACAGGTGTAGACAGGTGTAGACAGGTGCAGGCAGGTGTAGACAGGTGTAGACACATAGAGACAGGTGTAGACACATAGAGACAGGTGTAGACAGGTGCAGGCAGGTGTAGACAGGTGCAGGCAGGTGTAGACACATAGCGACAGGTGTAGACACATAGCGACAGGTGTAGACACATAGCGACAGGTGTAGACACGGAGCGACAGGTGCAGACAGGTGCAGGCAGGTGCAGGCAGGTGTAGACACATAGAGACAGGTGTAGACACATAGCGACAGGTGTAGACACATAGCGACAGGTGTAGACACATAGCGACAGGTGTAGACAGGTGCAGGCAGGTGTAGACAGGTGCAGGCAGGTGTAGACACATAGCGACAGGTGTAGACACATAGCGACAGGTGTAGACACATAGCGACAGGTGTAGACACATAGCGACAGGTGTAGACACATAGCGACAGGTGTAGACAGGGAGCGACAGGTGCAGACAGGTGCAGGCAGGTGTAAGACAGGTGCAGGCAGGTGTAGACACATAGAGACAGGTGTAGACACATAGCGACAGGTGTAGACACATAGCGACAGGTGTAGACACATAGCGACAGGTGTAGACACGGAGCGACAGGTGCAGACAGGTGCAGGCAGGTGCAGGCAGGTGTAAGACAGGTGCAGGCAGGTGTAGACACATAGCGACAGGTGTAGACACGGAGCGACAGGTGCAGACAGGTGCAGGCAGGTGCAGGCAGGTGTAAGACAGGTGCAGGCAGGTGTAGACACATAGCGACAGGTGTAGACACATAGCGACAGGTGTAGACACATAGCGACAGGTGTAGACAGGTGCAGGCAGGTGTAGACAGGTGCAGGCAGGTGTAGACACATAGAGACAGGTGTAGACACATAGCGACAGGTGTAGACACATAGCGACAGGTGTAGACAGGTGCAGGCAGGTGTAGACAGGTGCAGGCAGGTGTAGACAGGTGCAGGCAGGTGTAGACACATAGAGACAGGTGTAGACACATAGCGACAGGTGTAGACACATAGCGACAGGTGTAGACACATAGCGACAGGTGTAGACAGGTGTAGACAGGTGCAGACAGGTGCAGGCAGGTGTAGACACATAGCGACAGGTGTAGACAGGTGTAGACAGGTGCAGGCAGGTGCAGGCAGGTGTAGACACGTATCAACAGGTGTAGACACATATCGACAGGTGTAGACACGTATCAACAGGTGTAGACACATAGCGACAGGTGTAGACACATAGCGACAGGTGTAGACACATAGCGACAGGTGTAGACACGGAACGACAGGTGCAGACAGGTGCAGGCAGGTGCAGGCAGGTGTAAGACAGGTGCAGGCAGGTGTAGACACATAGAGACAGGTGTAGACACATAGCGACAGGTGTAGACACATAGCGACAGGTGTAGACACATAGCGACAGGTGTAGACAGGTGCAGGCAGGTGTAGACAGGTGCAGGCAGGTGTAGACACATAGAGACAGGTGTAGACACATAGCGACAGGTGTAGACACATAGCGACAGGTGTAGACAGGTGCAGGCAGGTGTAGACAGGTGCAGGCAGGTGTAGACACAGAGACAGGTGTAGACACATAGCGACAGGTGTAGACACATAGCGACAGGTGTAGACAGGTGCAGGCAGGTGTAGACAGGTGCAGGCAGGTGTAGACACATAGCGACAGGTGTAGACACATAGCGACAGGTGTAGACACATAGCGACAGGTGTAGACAGGTGTAGACAGGTGCAGACAGGTGCAGGCAGGTGTAGACACATAGCGACAGGTGTAGACAGGTGTAGACAGGTGCAGGCAGGTGCAGGCAGGTGTAGACACATATCAACAGGTGTAGACACATATCGACAGGTGTAGACAGATATCGACAGGTGTAGACAGGTGTAGACAGGTGCAGGCAGGTGTAGACACATAGCGACAGGTGCAGACACGTATCCACAGGTGTATACAGGTGCAGGCAGGTGCAGACACGTAGCGACAGGTGCGGACACGTAGCGACAGGTGTAGGCAGGTCCAGACAGGTGCGGACACGTAGCGACAGGTGTAGGCAGGTCCAGACAGGTGCGGACACGTAGCGACAGGTGTAGGCAGGTCCAGACAGGTGCGGACACGTAGCGACAGGTGTAGGCAGGTCCAGACAGGTGCGGACACGTAGAGACAGGTGCGGACAGGTGCGGACAGGTGCAGACAGGTGTAGACATGTAGAGACAGGTGTATACAGGTGTAGACAGGTGTAGACACATAGCGACAGGTGTAGACACGTAGCGACAGGTGTAGACACGTAGCGACAGGTGTAGACAGGTGTAGACAGGTGCAGGCAGGTGCAGACACGTAGCGACAGGTGCGGACACGTAGCGACAGGTGTAGGCAGGTGCAGGCAGGTGCAGACACGTAGCGACAGGTGCGGACACGTAGCGACAGGTGTGGACACGTAGCGACAGGTGTAGGCAGGTGCAGGCAGGTGCAGACAGGTGCAGACAGGTGCGGACGCGTAGCGACAGGTGCAGGCAGGTGTAGACAGGTGTAGGCAGGTGCAGACAGGTCCAGACAGGTGTAGACAGGTACAAACCATCTAGAGAAGCAACGTAGATGGACAAGAACGTTCTGGACATCAGAGTGACGGAGTGCAGAGCTAGCAGGCCAAACTCTGGACAAAGTAACCGTGGAAACAGGAGCTTCAACAGGTGAGACAGCCTGAGGAAGAAGTCTCTGTTCACCGAGGGAGACCTGTGGACAGGTACAAAACACAGGTGAGAACAGGTGGTGCCAGCTGATCAGGTATCTGACATAGTCACCTGTCACCTGGTAGCCTTCCTCTTCTTCTCATCTTCAGCCACACAGCTGATCACGCCTGCAGGTGTCTTGGCCCCTCCTCCCTGGGTACCTGCTGCACCCCTCTGTAAAAACATCACACTCAGCGTTACCTGCAGCTTCTCCCTCCCCTCTCACCTTCTCACAGGTGTGTCTCACCTGTAGGCCCCTCCACACGTATGGAGACAGTTTTTTGACAGCATAGGCAGCGATCAGGATGGCCGTCAGCTTCCTGAGTTTGGAGCTCCGCCTCAGCTGAGCTGGCAGCTTCTGATAGGCCAGCTGCATGACGACAGCCAAAGATGACCAATCAGTGCAGAGAATGAGCACCTGGACGTTGAGAAGCCCACCTCAGAGCCTGACACTCCACCTGTACACAGGTAAGAAAAAACATCCCATCAAACACTCGCCAGTTTGCAGCCGACTCCTCCCATTAGGTTTTGGTTCTGATCCGGTTCTAAAAACGTTCCTGATGGGGCAGGTGAGGTTCCTGATGGGACAGGTGAGGTTCCTGATGGGGCAGGTGAGGTTCCTGATGGGACAGGTGAGGTTCCTGATGGGGCAGGTGAGGTTCCTGATGGGACAGGTGAGGTTCCTGATGAGACAGGTGAGGTTCCTGATGAGGCAGGTGAGGTTCCCGATGGAACAGGTGAGGTTCCCGATGGAACAGGTGAGGTTCCTGATGGGACAGGTGAGGTTCCTGATGGGACAGGTGAGGTTCCTGATGGGGCAGGTGAGGTTCCTGATGAGGCAGGTGAGGTTCCTGATGAGGCAGGTGAGGTTCCCGATGGGACAGGTGAAGTTCCCGATGGAACAGGTGAGGTTCCTGATGGAACAGGTGAGGTTCCTGATGGGGCAGGTGAGGTTCCTGATGGAACAGGTGAGGTTCCTGATGGGGCAGGTGAGGTTCCTGATGGAACAGGTGAGGTTCCTGATGAGGCAGGTGAGGTTCCCGATGGGGCAGGTGAGGTTCCCGATGGAACAGGTGAGGTTCCTGATGGAACAGGTGAGGTTCCTGATGGGGCAGGTGAGGTTCCTGATGGAACAGGTGAGGTTCCTGATGAGGCAGGTGAGGTTCCTGATGGGGCAGGTGAGGTTCCTGATGGAACAGGTGAGGTTCCTGATGGGGCAGGTGAGGTTCCTGATGGAACAGGTGAGGTTCCTGATGAGGCAGGTGAGGTTCCCGATGGGACAGGTGAGGTTCCTGATGAGGCAGGTGAGGTTCCTGATGGAACAGGTGAGGTTCCTGATGGAACAGGTGAGGTTCCTGATAGGGCAGGTGAGGTTCCTGATGGAACAGGTGAGGTTCCTGATGGGGCAGGTGAGGTTCCTGATGGAACAGGTGAGGTTCCTGATGAGGCAGGTGAGGTTCCTGATGGGACAGGTGAGGTTCCCGATGGGACAGGTGAGGTTCCCGATGGGGCAGGTGAGGTTCCCGATGGGACAGGTGAGGTTCCTGATGGGACAGGTGAAGTTCCTGATGGAACAGGTGAGGTTCTGATGAGGCAGGTGAGGTTCCTGATGGGACAGGTGAGGTTCCTGATGAGACAGGTGAGGTTCCTGATGAGGCAGGTGAGGTTCCTGATGGGACAGGTGAGGTTCCTGATGGGGCAGGTGAGGTTCCTGATGAGGCAGGTGAGGTTCCTGATGGGACAGGTGAGGTTCCTGATGGGACAGGTGAGGTTCCTGATGAGGCAGGTGAGGTTCCTGATGGGACAGGTGAGGTTCCCGATGAGACAGGTGAGGTTCCTGATGAGACAGGTGAGGTTCCTGATGGGACAGGTGAGGTTCCTGATGAGGCAGGTTTGGTTCCTGATGAGGCAGGTTTGGTTCCTGATTGAACAGGTGAGGTTCCTGATGAGACAGGTGAGGTTCCTGATGAGACAGGTGAGGTTCCTGATGAGACAGGTGAGGTTCCCGATGAGACAGGTGAGGTTCCTGATGAGACAGGTGAGGTTCCTGATGAGACAGGTGAGGTTCCCGATGGGGCAGGTGAGGTTCCTGATGGGGCAGGTGAGGTTCCCGATGGGACAGGTGAGGTTCCCGATGGGGCAGGTGAGGTTCCTGATGGGGCAGGTGAGGTTCCCGATGGGGCAGGTGAGGTTCCCGATGAGGCAGGTGAGGTTCCTGATGGGGCAGGTGAGGTTCCTGAACTTTGCTCACCTGTCTGGTCTCAGAATCGGGTTTTAAGAAGGTTCTGCTGCGGTCTGAAACCCCACCTGACACGTTGTTCTGCTGGAACGTGAAGCTGAATCAGAAAGGTTCTGTTGGGAACGTAGCAGATAATCCAGCTGTGGTCCGACGCCGGGAACCGAAGAGAACTCTGACCTTCAACAGCAACGCTCCGAATGAGGCAGGTTCTGCCCAGGCCCGGCTACGGAGTTCTGGGACGTTCTAAGCTGATGGGACCGATGAGTCCAGAACAACATCCAGGATCCACCTCCCAGGTTCTGGGTTCAGTTCTTCAGTCTAATGGGTCGGATAAACCCAGAACCGCCTCCGCAGCTTTAACCCGGATCAGAACTGTCTGCTGAGGGAGCTGCTGCTCCTCAACCGGACCAGAACCAGAGGCTTTCAGGTGGAACCGGCTGTGCAAGGAACACGGCTGCCGGGTCAGAACCGGCTGTCCTGGTTCCTTAAAAACACTGCTGGGAGAACATGGAACTACAGGAACGTTTGTTCCTACAGAACATTCAGAGAACTTCAGGAGGAAAGAGTGATTCACCCTGAAGACCAGAGAACACGTTAGAGAACAAAGAACATGTTAGAGAACAGAGAACACGTTAGAGAACACGTTAGAGGACAGAGAACACGTTAGAGGACAGAGAACACGTTAGAGGACAGAGAACACGTTAGAGGACAGAGAACACGTTAGAGAACAGAGAACACGTTAGAGGACAGAGAACACGTTAAAAAACAGAGAACACGTTAGAGAACAGAGAACACTTTAGAGAACACGTTAGAGAACAAAGAACATGTTAGAGAACAGAGAACACGTTAGAAAACATGTTAGAGAACAGAGAACACGTTAGAAAACATGTTAGAGAACAGAGAACACGTTAGAGAACATGTTAGAGAACAGAGAACACGTTAGAGAACATGTTAGAGAACAGAGAACACATTAGAAAACATGTTAGAGAACAGAGAACACGTTAGAGAACATGTTAGAGAACAGAGAACATGTTAGAGAACAGAGAACATGTTAGAGGACAGAGAACACGTTAGAGGACAGAGAACACGTTAGAGGACAGAGAACACGTTAGAGGACAGAGAACACGTTAGAGAACACGTTAGAGAACAAAGAACATGTTAGAGAACAAAGGACATGTTAGTGAACATGTTAGAGAACAGAGAACATGTTAGAGAACAGAGAACACGTTAGAGAACACGTTAGAGAACAGAGAACACGTTAGAGAACAGAGAACATGTTAGAGAACAGAGGACACGTTAGAGAACATGTTAGAGAACAGAGAACATGTTAGAGAACATTGAACATGTTAAAGAACAGAGAACACGTTAGAGAACACGTTAGAGAACAGAGAACACGTTAGAGAACACGTTAGAGAACAGAGAACACGTTAGAGAACAGAGAACACGTTAGAGAACAGAGAACATGTTAGAGAACATTGAACATGTTAGAGAACAGAGAACATGTTAGAGAACAGAGAAAACGTTAGAGAACATGTTAGAGAACAGAGAACACGTTAGAGAACATTGAACATGTTAGAGAAAAGAGAACACGTTAGAGAACATTTTAGAGAACAGAGAACATGTTAGACAACAGAGAACATGTTAGAGAACAGAGAACACGTTAGAGAACATGTTAGAGAACAGAGAACACGTTAGAGAACACATTAAAGAACAGAGAACATGTTAGAGAACATAAAGACTTGAAAAGAACCAGGGTTCCACAGATATGGATGAAGTTCTGGATCAGATGAGCACTTTGATCCGGCCCGGTCTTTTTCCTCGGTTCCCAGGCCCGGTTGCAGAGCCACGGGTCCAGAAGGGAACCCCAGACTCAAGACGGAACATCTAGTCGCTCCAGGGAGTTCTGGGTCTCCTCCCAGCGGGACGGTCACCTCCAGAACCGGCGACCTTGGGGTCCGGTCACCTCCAGAACCGGCGACCTTGGGGTCCGGTCACCTCCAGAACCGGCGTTCTGCAGCTCTAGGTGCGTCTCTGCTTGCACACACCTGAGCTCTGCAGGTGAGGAGGTCCCACCTGGTGATCCAGGTGTGCAGGACACCGGACCTCTGCTCCAGATCATGTTCTGGATCCGGTTCTTTCCTCTATGAGCTCGATCCTAATTGTTCTGAATCTGTTTTTGTGGATCCATTTCTGTTCGGACCACCAGTTCTAGGCCATATTGTCCTGGGTCCAGTTCATCTGGGTCAGATGTTCTGCAGGAGTTCTGGATCTTTTTGTGTTTGGAAAAGTTTTTTTCATAATAACTTTTTGCTGGATCAGGACGTTCTGGACCAGTTTGATCAACACTGACTTCTCAGAACCTTCCTGACAGAAGCAGGAATCAACAGAACTCACAGGGTTCAGGTCCAGTTCCTCACAGGAGGATAAACCAACAGAACCGGGGCGGGTTCGGGTAAACCCAGACCGTGACTTAATCTAATAAACCGGTTTTGACTCCGTTATTCGTCCCAAAGAACCTAACGACCGCCCACCGAACTTCACGCCGTGTATCCGGGCCGAACCCGTTCTGGACGGAACCCGGCCGGTGTTGGCGAAGCTAGCTAAAGCTAACGGCTAACCGGAACTTTAGCGCAGAGACGTACATAAAAACTGAGTTTCCGGTTTCCGACCCGCTTCTATCTCACCGAACTCATCTGTCCGGGTCGCAGGGAGTCCCCGTCCGGAACCAGAACTCTTACCTCATGTTCGAACCGGTCCGGGAGGAGCAGGGTTCGGGAGAAAGTTCAGTCCGCCTAGACTCTGTTGACACACGGGGTGACTGCTGCGGGTTACCGCCGCTGTGAGGACCGAAACTTACGCAACCAGCTGCGAGCGCCGAAGAACGTTCTTTAACTGTTCAAACTCACAGCATTCCGTTAAATCCAAGGAACGTTCTTTTTGTCTATGCATCGCTGCAGGAACACGCCCGTGTTCTTATAAACTCAGCAGAACAACCCGTTGAACATCTTCAAGCGTCTCGGCGGTTCTGAAAGGTTCTCTTTTACATGAACATCTTTTTGATCAGAACCGGTACCTTCCTCCTCACACCTTTACCTGACACACCTGTGCTCCCAGGTGTCCTTCAGACCTCCAGGTGATTTTCCATTCAGGGCTCAAGGAGCGGGAACAGAACCGGCACAGTTCTCCGGGGGAACAATGTTCACATGACGCTCTTATCCGAACAATAAGAACCTTTGATCGGGTCCGGACCTGTAGATCCGTTGCTGCAACTGGACTGCAGCTGCAGGGGGCGCTGCTGCACACCTGCTTTCAGCCACGTGGGCTGACTGTGCAACAGGTGAACAACAGGGTTAGACCAGAACTCTGTCCTGCAGTTCTGATGGTTTCTGGGTCGGTTCATGCAATGTTCTGCAGATCAGAGGCCCGCCCAGCTTCAGACAGAACAGCAGCAGATGTTCTGCAGCACCTTCAATGAGAGCACTGGTCAAACTGTTGGACCTCAGCTAGAACTGAACAGAACCAGAGTTCATGAAACACGCAGAGCCGGGATGTATTCACAGGTTTTATTTACACGGAAAATGATCCAAGCCCAAACTACAAAACATTCAGTCCATCCCAGGACACAGAACCGCTGCAGTACTGAGCGGTCCGGTTCTGCAGCGGTCCGGTTCTGCAGCGGTGGGCTACAGGACACAGAGGTGAGGAAATGTTCCTGTTTCACTGAAAGACGGGTTCTCATTAAACTGGGCGCATCTCTGAAAACATGCAACATACACCAAGAAACACTTAAATCATCAGAAACCTGGACGGTTTGGTGGCAGAACCGAACTTCCTTCCCTGGACGCTGACTTTACATCGAGGTTCTGGTTCTGAATTAAGTCAGAGGTGTTGCTGCGGTAACGCTGTAGACGGGGACAGTAAGACTGCAGTCTTTAAGGCACTGCAGCTGTAGTACACACAGGTACTTCTGTGGTACACACAGGTACTTCTGTGGTACACACAGGTACTTCTGTGGTACACACAGGTACTTCTGTGGTACACACTGTGGTACACACAGGTACTTCTGTAGTACACACAAGTACTACTGTAGTACACACAGGTACTTCTGTAGTACACACTGTAGTACACACAGGTACTTCTGTAGTACACACTGTAGTACACACTGTAGTACACACGGGTACTTCTGTAGTACACACTGTAGTACACACAGGTACTTCTGTAGTACACACTGTAGTACACACTGGTACTTCTGTAGTACACACTGTAGTACACACAGGTACTTCTGTGGTACACACGGGTACTTCTGTAGTACACACTGTAGTACACACTGGTACTTCTGTAGTACACACTGTAGTACACACAGGTACTTCTGTGGTACACACTGGTACTTCTGTGGTACACATAGGTACTTCTGTGGTACACACAGGTACTTCTGTAGTACACATTGTGGTACACACTGGTACTTCTGTAGTACACACTGTGGTACACACTGGTACTTCTGTAGTACACACAGGTACTTCTGTGGTACACACTGGTACTTCTGTGGTACACACTGGTACTTCTGTGGTACACACTGGTACTTCTGTAGTACACACTGTGGTACACACTGGTACTTCTGTAGTACACACAGGTACTTCTGTGGTACACACTGGTACTTCTGTAGTACTACGCTGAGGCTCCGCCCTGAACACGTCTGTCATGTCTTCTCCAGGAGGAGGTTCTGCTTTGGCAAAGGGAGGAGAACCCTCTGGGAGTGAGGCTGTGGTCACATGACACCGTACATCTGGGGGGGGCTAACAGGTGTGACTTATTATACAGGTAATGCTCATGATGATTGAGGATCAGGGGTCTGTGAAGAACGCTGAAATTCATCTTAGAACTGCATCTGATGTTCCTTCATTAATGAAACACGGTGGTACCACAGCGGCAGTGACTCCAGCACATCCACTCAAATCAGCCTCAGGGGAACACAGGTGTGCTAAACAATACAGGTGTGGAACTTTCCAGGTGGGTGTGGAACTGTACAGGTGGGTGTGGGTGTGGAACAGTACAGGTGAGTGTGGAACAGTACAGGTGTGGAACGGTACAAGTGGGTGTGGGTGTGGACCGGTACAGGTGTGGAACGGTACAGGTGTGGAACAGTACAGGTGTGGAACGGTACAGGTGTGGAACGGTACAGGTGGGTGTGGAACAGTACAGGTGGGTGTGGGTGTGGAACAGTACAGGTGAGTGTGGAACAGTACAGGTGTGGAACGGTACAAGTGGGTGTGGGTGTGGACCGGTACAGGTGTGGAACGGTACAGGTGGTACACTGGTTCTTATCAATAGAACCGATGTCCTGCAATAAAAAGTAGAATTTGAATTATAAACATTTGTATAAAATCAGATGACAGCAGATTAGTAGAAAACGAGATTAATAAGAAAGTCCAACAAGGTTGTGACATCATCGTCTGATTGTCGCTCTGATCATTTTTGGGGTTCTTTTATTCTCAAGATCTTTAAAAGATTCAAACTGAAACTCCTTATTGCTTCAGACTAAACCTGGATCTTTATTATGACCTGAAGTTGGACCTGGATCCAGAACCGGGGTCCGGATAAAGATGAAGTCTGGATCTGGACCTAGATCAAGGACAGCATGACCTCTGGGCTCCACAGGAGAACAGGTTCTCTGTTGCCATTCCTAAGTTGCTGTAGATGTGGATCATCTGAGTGCAGGACGGATCTTAGTCCAGGACCCGGTTTCCAGGGCCCGCGGGTTCTGAGTCCAAACTGCAAGGTTACCTGATGCTTCAGGTCTGGACTCACCTGAGGTTTGACAGGTAGGTCACCTGACCTGATCAGGGCTGGTGATGTCAGCTGGTGATGTCAGTGAGCTAAGCTCTGATGGGAAGGATCAGTCTTTGGAGGAGAGTTCCTCCCCTGCTGGCTGAGTCTGATTGTCTGAGCAGGTTCTGAGGACCAGGACCTGATTGGTGCCGTAGACCCACAGTCCAGCTGTGGCCATACAACATCTGGTTAACAGGCACCTCTTCAGACCAGGAACCTTTCAGAAATGTGGAAACCTTTGAGGAAGAAGGTCTGAAGACTTCTGGGACGTCTGAAGGTTCTGGTCGCATACCTGATGGACCTTTGAAAGGTGTAGGACTCTCCTGGGCGCATGGTTCCTCTGCTCCCAGTTGGAGGCTGTTCTGTGCTCAACCTGCGGCGCTCGGCTGGCTTCAGGTAGGTTGTTCTGGTTCTGTTTGATGCTGGACAGGTTTTCACTTCTTCTCCCAGGAACCGGTCTCTGTGAATGAACCGGTCTGTAAGGTGCTTGGGGAGACTGGGATGGTCTCATGGCTGTTCCTGATTGGTCAGGTATCATCAGACCGTTGATCTGCTGGAGGTCAGCTGGTCTGTGACCTGCGAGGTGGACGGGTTCAGCTGGATCCCAGGTTCCGGGACAGAACCCTGAGCCCAGACAGCCAGCCTGGGAAAGGTGTGAGCCGCTTCTTCTCATTGGTTGGTGATCAGACCAGAGTCCCAGGGGACGGCTGGTCCACCATGTCTCTGAGGGAGACTTCCTGTTTTTGGGAGGGAAAGGAGTCCAGGTAGAGCGAGCTGTCCACAGACCTGAAAGAGAGAGAGATATATTTTTTTATTTCATTCTCACGACTCTGTGAAAACGGCTTTGTTTGTGAAATGTGAATTGAGTTTAAAACACCCGGGTCCTTTGCAAAGGCGAACAGGTGAGCTGAAGGCAGAACTCTAGCTTTAACAGGTGAGAATCTTCCCAGGAAGAAATCTGATGAAGAACTTCCCCTTTCTCCTTGTCTTCAGAGGATTTATTCTGATTATGCCCATACAGCAGGTGAGATCTGATGACCGTAAATGCTACTCACTACCCCTTTAAAACGGAGGCTGCATTCAAAAACGTCTAATTGGTGAGAACGCTTCACCCAAAGCGGAGGTGAGTCAGCGGTCGCCATGATAAGAGCTGTCTGAAAAGTGCCGTTAGTGAGGAAGGAGGTGGGAAAAGGAGACTTATAGGAGCCTGGATCCTTCCTCTCATAGCTCCTTTAGCCTAGGAACCCCACAACGTCCCTCACAAGCGCTAAGAACCTTTCAGGAATCCCACAATCCTTAGCGTGCCATGACGTATCAGCCCAGCTCACAGAAACCAACTAACACCTCCACAGAGCAGAGAGCGTCTCTGTAGCTCATGTCCAGAAGGCTGTAGGATCTGACTCCATCCTCCATGTTTCTGACTCCACCCTCCATGTCTCTGACTCCATCCTCAACATCTCTGACTCCATCCTCCATGTCTCTGACTCCATCCTCAACATCTCTGACTCCATCCTCCATGTCTCTGACTCCATCCTCCATGTCTCTGACTCCATCCTCAACATCTCTGACTCCATCCTCCATGTCTCTGACTCCATCCTCCATGTCTCTGACTCCATCCTCAACATCTCTGACTCCATCCTCCATGTCTCTGACTCCATCCTCAACATCTCTGACTCCATCCTCCATGTTTCTGACTCCATCCTCCATGTTTCTGACTCCATCCTCAACATCTCTGACTCCATCCTCCATGTCTCTGACTCCATCCTCCATGTTTCTGACTCCATCCTCAACATCTCTGACTCCATCCTCCATGTCTCTGACTCCATCCTCCATGTCTCTGACTCCATCCTCCATGTCTCTGACTCCATCCTCCATCTTTCTGACTCCGTCCTCCATGTCTCTGACTCCATCCTCCATGTTTCTGACTCCATCCTCCATGTCTCTGACTCCATCCTCAACATCTCTGACTCCATCCTCCATGTTTCTGACTCCATCCTCCATGTCTCTGACTCCATCCTCAACATCTCTGACTCCATCCTCCATGTTTCTGACTCCATCCTCCATGTTTCTGACTCCATCCTCAACATCTCTGACTCCATCCTCCATGTCTCTGACTCCGTCCTCCATGTCTCTGACTCCATCCTCCATCTTTCTGACTCCATCCTCCATCTTTCTGACTCCATCCTCCATGTTTCTGACTCCATCCTCCATGTCTCTGACTCCATCCTCCATCTTTCTGACTCCATCCTCCATCTTTCTGACTCCATCCTCCATGTCTCTGACTCCATCCTCCATCTTTCTGACTCCATCCTCCATCTTTCTGACTCCATCCTCCATGATTCTGACTCCATCCTCCATGATTCTGACTCCATCCTCCATGTTTCTGACTCCATCCTCCATGTCTCTGACTCCATCCTCCATGTCTCTGACTCCATCCTCCATCTTTCTGACTCCATCCTCCATGTCTCTGACTCCATCCTCCATGTCTCTGACTCCATCCTCCATGTCTCTGACTCCATCCTCCATGTCTCTGACTCCATCCTCCATGTTTCTGACTCCATCCTCCATGTCTCTGACTCCATCCTCCATCTTTCTGACTCCATCCTCCATGTTTCTGACTCCATCCTCCATGTCTCTGACTCCATCCTCCATGTCTCTGACTCCATCCTCCATCTTTCTGACTCCATCCTCCATCTTTCTGACTCCATCCTCCATGTCTCTGACTCCATCCTCCATCTTTCTGACTCCATCCTCCATCTTTCTGACTCCATCCTCCATGATTCTGACTCCATCCTCCATGTTTCTGACTCCATCCTCCATGTCTCTGACTCCATCCTCCATGTCTCTGACTCCATCCTCCATCTTTCTGACTCCATCCTCCATGTCTCTGACTCCATCCTCCATGTCTCTGACTCCATCCTCCATGTCTCTGACTCCATCCTCCATCTTTCTGACTCCATCCTCCATGTCTCTGACTCCATCCTCCATGTCTCTGACTCCATCCTCCATGTCTCTGACTCCATCCTCCATCTTTCTGACTCCATCCTCCATGTCTCTGACTCCATCCTCCATGTTTCCGTCACTAATGATGTCAGAGTTAAAGTCTGGAATCAGCTCAGCAGCTGAAGCTCCTTTCCTCCCTGATGGAGTTCTGCTGACCCAGGAAAGGTCAGGGAGCAGGAAGTAGGAGCTAGGAGCTAGGAGATAGGAGCTAGGAGGTAGGAGCTAGGAGCTGTAATTGGATGTTTTGGATGCAGCCATGGACATGTTCCTAAATATCTTGTCATAGAAAGCAAGGCATCTTGGGAGATGTAGTTGTGGAAGGACTCTTACCTCCCGTGCAGTGGGTGTCCGTGGAAAGTGGCGGAGTGCGGCAGCGTCTGTTTGTGATGCGGTACAGCATAATGATGACTCTGATAGGTCGACTGCTGCAGCACTCCGTGAGTCGTGCGTCTTCGCTGCAGGGCGTCACAGCCTTCAGCCGGACCTTTGAGCCCGTCACTTGGCTTAGTGTCAGCACCTGCCGAGACCTTTCCACAGGCCTGGTTCTGTTGGGAGGATCCTAAGGTGTTCCTCAGGTACCAATCTCTCAGGCCTGTGAAGCACAAAGCAGATGGAGTCTCGTTAAGCCAGTATTATCCACCAGGTGGCGACACTTCTCTTACGTCTAATTTATTAACTGGGTTTTAAACAGCAGCTGGTGCTGGTTGATGCTCTTTATGGTCTTGAACCGCTGAGCTCTGACCCGTCTTCAGAAACTCTGAGGTCCAAACAGCTTCAGTGAGGACTTCTAAACGCAGCTGGGAGACGAAGCTCAGAGATTCAGCTGAAAACAGCGACTGTGAACGCAGCTCTGTTCAGTGAAACCACCTATATTAGTTTTTTTCATTTAGAGAGTTTATTTCAAACATGTAAAGAACAGAAAATCAACTAAATGAATTCTTTAAAGAAAATCCAAACAGGTCTATTCATTCACATATTTGGAAGGGAGCGGGACGAAGTACAACTTCTTTACTTATTTATAATACGAGAGGAGAACGTTAGTATAAATGAGTCAACTCCCTCAAATTATTCAAATTTCCACATTCCCAGATCTGTGGGAAGAGGAGGAGGAGTGGCTGAAGCACAATGTTAGGAAATTGGAGAGAAAATGGCGCTCTACACACCAAGAGGAATCCTACTTAATCTGGAGGGACAGTATATTGTTGTATAACAAGACCCTTCGCAGAGTTAGAGCAGCATATTTTTCATCATTAATTGAGGAGAATAAAAATAATCCTAGATTTCTCTTTAGTACAGTTGCCAAACTTACCCAGAGTCACAGCTCTGTTGATCCATCCATTCCCTTAGCTCTTAGCAGTAATGATTTTATGGGATTTTTCATAAATAAGATTGATTTCATTAAAAATAAAATAATTGGCATCCTCCCAAACATGATTACCTCATCCTCAGTAAGTGAGGCAGCATTGGAGGAATCTTTAGAACCTGCGCAGTGTCTGAACTGATTAAAAGCAGTAGAGCTTTCTGAGCTATCTAAAATTTTAGCTTCATCTAAACCTTCTACCTGTATGTTAGACCCAATCCCAACCAAGTTGTTTAAGGAGGTATTCCCTTTGATCAGTGGCACTATTTTAGACATGATTAATCTATCCTTAGTAAATGGATATGTACCACAGGTTTTGAAAGTAGCTGTTATTAAACCTTTACTTAAGAAACCTTCTCTTGATCAAGATGAGTTAGTAAACTACAGACCTATATCTAATCTTCTTTTCTTATCTAAAATTCTTGAGAAAGTAGTTGCTAATCAACTTTGTGAACATTTACAAAGTAATGACCTACTTGAGGAGTTTCAGTCAGGCTTCAGAGCTCATCATAGCACTGAAACAGCTCTGGTGAAGGTCACTAATGATATTCTCGTGGCCTCAGATAATGGACTTGTGTCTATACTTGTCCTGTTAGATCTCAGTGCTGCATTTGATACAGTTGATCACAATATTCTCCTACAAAGACTTGAGCATACTGTAGGGATTAAGGGAAAAGCATTAGGCTGGTTTAAATCTTATCTGTCAGACAGATTCCAGTTTGTACATGTTAATAATAAATCTTCCTCAAACTCTAGGGTCACTTGTGGAGTACCACAGGGTTCAGTCCTTGGACCAATTCTCTTTATTATAAATATGCTTCTGATTGGCAAAATTATCAGACAGCATGGGATTAATTTCCACTGTTATGCTGATGACACTCAGCTATATTTATCCATAAATCCTGATGAATCCAATCAGTTACTTCGACTGCAGTCATGTCTTGATGACATCAAAAGCTGGATGTCTTTAAATTTCCTGCATTTAAATTCTGACAAGACAGAAGTTGTAATCTTTGGGCCAGAGTCCTCAAAAAATAAAGTTCTTAACCAATCACTTAATCTGGATGGCATTATCTTGGCCTCTGGTAATAAAGTAAAAAATCTTGGTGTTGTTTTTGACCAAGACATGTCATTTAAATCCCATATTAAACAGGTTTCCAGAGTTTCCTTTTTTCACCTCAGGAATATCGCCAAAATTAGAAACATTCTGTCCAGGAGTGATGCTGAAAAACTAGTCCATGCATTTGTTACTTCAAGGCTGGACTATTGTAATTCTTTACTATCAGGAAGTCCACAAAATGCAGTTCAAAGCCTTCAGCTGATCCAAAATGCTGCAGCAAGAGTTCTGATGAAAATCAACCAGAGGGATCATATTTCTCCAATTTTAGCTTCCCTTCATCGGCTTCCTGTTAAATCAAGAATAGAATTTAAAATTCTCCTTCTAATGTATAAAGCCCTTAATAATCAAGCTCCACCATATATCAGAGCTCTGATTACCCCGTATGTTCCTAACAGAGCACTTCGCTCTCAGACTGCAGGTCTGCTGGTGGTTCCTAGAGTCTCTAAAAGTAGAATGGGAGGCAGATCCTTTAGCTATCAGGCTCCTCTCCTGTGGAACCAACTCCCAGTTTTGGTCCGTGAGGCAGACACCCCGTCTACTTTTAAGACTAATCTTAAAACTTTCCTTTGTGACAAAGCTTCTAGTCAGAGTGGCTCATGTTACCCTGAGCTACCTCTATAGTTATGCTGCTATAGGCTTAGGCTGCTGGAGGACATCAGGGTCTATTTCTCTCACTCTGCTGAGTTAGGTACACCTGGTCTGGTGTTCTGTTAGCTGTGACATCATCAGGGGAGGCAGATCATCCCCTATTACCATCTAACATAGAAAGTACTCCTGGGTCAATGTGAGCTTCTGAGCTTTCTGTGTCTCTGCTCTGTCTTCTCTAACATAGAAAGTACTCCTGGGTCAATGTGAGCTTCTGAGCTTTCTGTGTCTCTGCTCTGTCTTCTCTAAGCCCCAGTGGGTGGAGGCAGATGAGCATTCACACTGAGCCTGGTTCTGGTTCTGCTGGAGGTTCTCCTCCCTGTTAAAGGGGAGTTTTCCTCTCCACTGTCGCTTCATGCATGCTCAGAATGAGGGATTGCTGCAAAGCCATCAACAATGCAGACGACTGTCCACTGTGGCTCTACGCTCTTTCAGGAGTGAATGCTGCTTGTCAAAACTTTGATGCAATTAACTGGGTTCCCTTATATAGAAAATTCTGGTTCTGATGGTTCTTATGAAACAAAGCAGAACCAGAGACAGTAAGCTTGTGTTATGCCAGAGACAAGCAGAGGTTTTATTCTGGTTCCCTTGAATTGGACTGCTTGTTCTGGCTCTATTCAGACCAGTTTGTTCAGATTCTACTTCAGACAGACCTCCGTGGTTCTGGTCCAGTCTGGACAGTCGTCTGCATTGTTGATGGCTTTGCAGCAATCCCTCATACTGAGAATGCATGAAGCGACAGTGGAGAGGAAAACTCCCCTTTAACAGGGAGGAAAACCTCCAGCAGAACCAGAAACAGGCTCATCTGCCTCGACCCACTGTAATCAGACCTATCTGCTCTGATCATGGGCCGGCCATACCTGTGTTCTGGTTCTGGTCCGCTAACAGGCCTCTGTTTTGATTGCGGTCCCTTACCTTCCAGGGCCAGGGCCTTGTGGAGGCTCCTGGTGGCCTCCTCCAGCTGGGAGTCCTGTGTGGGGGGCAGCTGAGGCGGGCGTGGGGGCAGCAGATGTGGGTGTGGGTCTGGCTGAATGGTGGGCGGAGCCTGAAGGTTGACATCAGCCTGGTTCTGTTGCACCGGCAGGAATGGGCCACAGGACTTTGTGCGAGTGACAGTAACTCTGCGCTGGTCGCCGTGGTGACTGCGGTAGGTGGGCGGGGCTCCGTGGGGCGGCTGGGCGGAGCAGCCGTTATGAAGCGGCTGTTGCTGCGACGTGTTCGGCGGTCTGCTGGGCTGAGATTGCTGGCGCTGCAGCTGGCGCTGCTTTTCCCACACGTAGTCCAACAGAACCTCGCTGTATCCGCCTCCTCTCCCTCCTCCTTGCCCCGCCGCCCTGCCGCCCCCCTCTGAGGCTCCAGGGTTGGTTCTGGTCCGTCTGTCTGCCAGTGTCTCGGCGCTCCAGAACAATCCGGCGGCGTTCGTTCCCCGGGACACTGTCGCGCCGTTGACCCACACTGCCCCCTGCTGGACCCCGACATTCTCCCCCGAGGGAGGGACGTCTGAGCCGTTACTTTGGCGGGACGTCTTGCATCCTCCCTCCCGTCCGGCATCAGAAGAGGAGGAGGAGTCCTGAGAGCGGGGGGGCGGGGGAGGAGGGTGGGAGGGAGGGAGAGGGGGGGGCTTGCTGGTCTCTCGGAGCTCAGGCCTAAAAGGTTCAGAGAACAAGTGGTGAGAAACGGCCTGTTCTGGCTGTTCCTTTCAGAACCGCCGGAGCGGGTCCAACATACCTGCTGAGCACAGAGTTCTTCTTGGTTTTGTTCTGGTTGAAGACCTCCACAGGAGATCCAGCAGAAACCAGTAGGGGGCGACACTGAGACACACCGTTGTCTACGACATAGAAAGAGATGTTCTACATCAGCAAGATTTCACATTAGACAATCTGAGCTGTTCTGCAGTGGAGGAGCAACATTTGGTGGACAGGTGAGCAACAGAACATTTGGTGGACAGGTGAGCAACAGAACATTTGGTGGACAGGTGAGCAACAGAACATTTGATGGACAGGTGAGCAACAGAACATTTGGTGGACAGGTGAGCAACAGAACATTTGGTGGACAGGTGAGCAACAGAACATTTGGTGGACAGGTGAGCAACAGAACATTTGGTGGACAGGTGAGAAACAGAATATTTGGTGGACAGGTGAGAAACAGAATATTTGGTGGACAGGTGAGAAACAGAACATTTGGTGGACAGGTGAGCAACAACACATTTGGTGGACAGGTGAGAAACAGAACAATTGGTGGACAGGTGAGAAACAGAACAATTTGTGTACAGGTGAGAAACAGAACATTTGGTGGACAGGTGAGAAACAGAATATTTGGTGGACAGGTGAGAAACAGAACAATTTGTGGACAGGTGAGAAACAGAACATTTGGTGGACAGGTGAGAAACAGAACATTTGGTGGACAGGTGAGAAACAGAACATTTGGTGGACAGGTGAGAAACAGAATATTTGGTGGACAGGTGAGAAACAGAATATTTGGTAGACAGGTGAGCAACAGAACATTTGGTGGACAGGTGAGAAACAGAATATTTGGTGGACAGGTGAGAAACAGAACATTTGGTAGACAGGTGAGCAACAGAACATTTGGTGGACAGGTGAGAAACAGAACATTTGGTAGACAGGTGAGCAACAGAACATTTGGTGGACAGGTGAGAAACAGAACATTTGGTGGACAGGTGAGCAACAGAACATTTGATGGACAGGTGAGAAACAGAACATTTGGTGGACAGGTGAGCAACAGAACATTTGGTGGACAGGTGAGCAACAGAACATTTGGTGGACAGGTGAGAAACAGAATATTTGGTGGACAGGTGAGAAACAGAATATTTGGTGGACAGGTGAGAAACAGAACATTTGGTGGACAGGTGAGCAACAACACATTTGGTGGACAGGTGAGAAACAGAACAATTGGTGGACAGGTGAGAAACAGAACAATTGGTGGACAGGTGAGAAACAGAACAATTTGTGTACAGGTGAGAAACAGAACATTTGGTGGACAGGTGAGAAACAGAACATTTGGTGGACAGGTGAGCAACAGAATATTTGGTGGACAGGTGAGAAACAGAACAATTTGTGGACAGGTGAGAAACAGAACATTTGGTGGACAGGTGAGAAACAGAACATTTGGTGGACAGGTGAGAAACAGAATATTTGGTGGACAGGTGAGAAACAGAATATTTGGTAGACGGGTGAGCAACAGAACATTTGGTGGACAGGTGAGAAACAGAATATTTGGTGGACAGGTGAGAAACAGAATATTTGGTGGACAGGTGAGAAACAGAACATTTGGTGGACAGGTGAGCAACAACACATTTGGTGGACAGGTGAGAAACAGAACAATTGGTGGACAGGTGAGAAACAGAACAATTTGTGGACAGGTGAGAACAGAACATTTGGTGGACAGGTGAGCAACAGAATATTTGGTGGACAGGTGAGAAACAGAACATTTGGTGGACAGGTGAGCAACAGAATATTTGGTGGACAGGTGAGAAACAGAACAATTTGTGGACAGGTGAGAAACAGAACAATTGGTGGACAGGTGAGCAACAGAACATTTGATGGACAGGTGAGAAACAGAACATTTGGTGGACAGGTGAGAAACAGAACATTTGGTGGACAGGTGAGAAACAGAATATTTGGTGGACAGGTGAGAAACAGAATATTTGGTGGACAGGTGAGAAACAGAACATTTGGTGGACAGGTGAGCAACAACACATTTGATGGACAGGTGAGCAACAGAACATTTGGTGGACAGGTGAGAAACAATACATTTGGTGGACAGGTGAGAAACAGAACATTTGGTGGACAGGTGAGCAACAGAACATTTGGTGGACAGGTGAGAAAAAATATTTGGTGGACAGGTGAGAAACAGAACATTTGGTGGACAGGTGAGAAACAGAACATTTGGTGGACAGGTGAGAAACAGAACATTTGGTGGACAGGTGAGCAACAGAACATTTGGTGGACAGGTGAGAAACAGAACATTTGGTGGACAGGTGAGCAACAGAACATTTGGTGGACAGGTGAGAAACAATACATTTGATGGACAGGTGAGCAACAGAACATTTGGTGGACAGGTGAGAAACAATACATTTGGTGGACAGGTGAGAAACAGAACATTTGGTGGACAGGTGAGCAACAGAACATTTGGTGGACAGGTGAGAAAAAATATTTGGTGGACAGGTGAGAAACAGAACATTTGGTGGACAGGTGAGCAACAGAACATTTGGTGGACAGGTGAGCAACATAACATTTGGTGGACAGGTGAGCAACATAACATTTGGTGGAGAGGTGAGCAACAACACATTTGGTGGACAGGTGAGAAACAGAATATTTGATGGACAGGTGAGAAACAGAACATTTGGTGGACAGGTGAGCAACAGAACATTTGATGGACAGGTGAGCAACAGAACATTTGATGGACAGGTGAGAAACAGAACATTTGGTGGACAGGTGAGAAACAGAACATTTGGTGGACAGGTGAGCAACAGAATATTTGGTGGACAGGTGAGAAACAGAACAATTGGTGGACAGGTGAGCAACAGAACATTTGATGGACAGGTGAGAAACAGAACATTTGGTGGACAGGTGAGAAACAGAACATTTGGTGGACAGGTGAGAAACAGAATATTTGGTGGACAGGTGAGAAACAGAATATTTGGTGGACAGGTGAGAAACAGAACATTTGGTGGACAGGTGAGAAACAGAATATTTGGTGGACAGGTGAGAAACAGAACATTTGGTGGACAGGTGAGCAACAACACATTTGATGGACAGGTGAGCAACAGAACATTTGGTGGACAGGTGAGAAACAATACATTTGGTGGACAGGTGAGAAACAGAACATTTGGTGGACAGGTGAGCAACAGAACATTTGGTGGACAGGTGAGAAAAAATATTTGGTGGACAGGTGAGAAACAGAACATTTGGTGGACAGGTGAGAAACAGAACATTTGGTGGACAGGTGAGAAACAGAACATTTGGTGGACAGGTGAGAAACAGAACATTTGGTGGACAGGTGAGCAACAGAACATTTGGTGGACAGGTGAGAAACAGAACATTTGGTGGACAGGTGAGCAACAGAACATTTGGTGGACAGGTGAGAAAAAATATTTGGTGGACAGGTGAGAAACAGAACATTTGGTGGACAGGTGAGCAACAGAACATTTGGTGGACAGGTGAGCAACATAACATTTGGTGGACAGGTGAGCAACATAACATTTGGTGGAGAGGTGAGCAACAACACATTTGGTGGACAGGTGAGAAACAGAATATTTGATGGACAGGTGAGAAACAGAACATTTGGTGGACAGGTGAGCAACAGAACATTTGATGGACAGGTGAGCAACAGAACATTTGATGGACAGGTGAGAAACAGAACATTTGGTGGACAGGTGAGAAACAGAACATTTGGTGGACAGGTGAGAAACAGAATATTTGGTGGACAGGTGAGAAACAGAACATTTGGTGGACAGGTGAGCAACAACACATTTGATGGACAGGTGAGCAACAGAACATTTGGTGGACAGGTGAGAAACAATACATTTGGTGGACAGGTGAGAAACAGAACATTTGGTGGACAGGTGAGCAACAGAACATTTGGTGGACAGGTGAGAAAAAATATTTGGTGGACAGGTGAGAAACAGAACATTTGGTGGACAGGTGAGAAACAGAACACTTGGTGGACAGGTGAGAAACAGAACATTTGGTGGACAGGTGAGCAACAGAACATTTGGTGGACAGGTGAGAAACAGAACATTTGGTGGACAGGTGAGCAACAGAACATTTGGTGGACAGGTGAGAAAAAATATTTGGTGGACAGGTGAGAAACAGAATATTTGATGGACAGGTGAGAAACAGAACATTTGGTGGACAGGTGAGCAACAGAACATTTGATGGACAGGTGAGCAACAGAACATTTGATGGACAGGTGAGAAACAGAACATTTGGTGGACAGGTGAGAAACAGAACATTTGGTGGACAGGTGAGAAACAGAACATTTGGTGGACAGGTGAGCAACAGAATATTTGGTGGACAGGTGAGAAACAGAACATTTGGTGGACAGGTGAGCAACAGAATATTTGGTGGACAGGTGAGAAACAGAACATTTGGTGGACAGGTGAGCAACAGAATATTTGGTGGACAGGTGAGAAACAGAACATTTGGTGGACAGGTGAGCAACAGAATATTTGGTGGACAGGTGAGAAACAGAACAATTTGTGGACAGGTGAGAAACAGAATATTTGGTGGACAGGTGAGAAACAGAACATTTGGTGGACAGGTGAGCAACAACACATTTGATGGACAGGTGAGCAACAGAACATTTGGTGGACAGGTGAGAAACAATACATTTGGTGGACAGGTGAGAAACAGAACATTTGGTGGACAGGTGAGAAACAGAACATTTGGTGGACAGGTGAGAAACAGAACATTTGGTGGACAGGTGAGCAACAGAACATTTGGTGGACAGGTGAGAAACAGAACATTTGGTGGACAGGTGAGCAACAGAACATTTGGTGGACAGGTGAGAAAAAATATTTGGTGGACAGGTGAGAAACAGAACATTTGGTGGACAGGTGAGCAACAGAACATTTGGTGGACAGGTGAGCAACATAACATTTGGTGGACAGGTGAGCAACATAACATTTGGTGGAGAGGTGAGCAACAACACATTTGGTGGACAGGTGAGAAACAGAATATTTGATGGACAGGTGAGAAACAGAACATTTGGTGGACAGGTGAGCAACAGAACATTTGGTGGACAGGTGAGAAACAGAACATTTGGTGGACAGGTGAGCAACAGAACATTTGATGGACAGGTGAGAAACAGAACATTTGGTGGACAGGTGAGAAACAGAACATTTGGTGGACAGGTGAGCAACAGAATATTTGGTGGACAGGTGAGAAACAGAACAATTGGTGGACAGGTGAGCAACAGAACATTTGATGGACAGGTGAGAAACAGAACATTTGGTGGACAGGTGAGAAACAGAACATTTGGTGGACAGGTGAGAAACAGAATATTTGGTGGACAGGTGAGAAACAGAATATTTGGTGGACAGGTGAGAAACAGAACATTTGGTGGACAGGTGAGAAACAGAATATTTGGTGGACAGGTGAGAAACAGAACATTTGGTGGACAGGTGAGCAACAACACATTTGATGGACAGGTGAGCAACAGAACATTTGGTGGACAGGTGAGAAACAATACATTTGGTGGACAGGTGAGAAACAGAACATTTGGTGGACAGGTGAGCAACAGAACATTTGGTGGACAGGTGAGAAAAAATATTTGGTGGACAGGTGAGAAACAGAACATTTGGTGGACAGGTGAGAAACAGAACATTTGGTGGACAGGTGAGAAACAGAACATTTGGTGGACAGGTGAGCAACAGAACATTTGGTGGACAGGTGAGAAACAGAACATTTGGTGGACAGGTGAGCAACAGAACATTTGGTGGACAGGTGAGAAAAAATATTTGGTGGACAGGTGAGAAACAGAACATTTGGTGGACAGGTGAGCAACAGAACATTTGGTGGACAGGTGAGCAACATAACATTTGGTGGACAGGTGAGCAACATAACATTTGGTGGAGAGGTGAGCAACAACACATTTGGTGGACAGGTGAGAAACAGAATATTTGATGGACAGGTGAGAAACAGAACATTTGGTGGACAGGTGAGCAACAGAACATTTGATGGACAGGTGAGCAACAGAACATTTGATGGACAGGTGAGAAACAGAACATTTGGTGGACAGGTGAGAAACAGAACATTTGGTGGACAGGTGAGCAACAGAATATTTGGTGGACAGGTGAGAAACAGAACATTTGGTGGACAGGTGAGCAACAGAATATTTGGTGGACAGGTGAGAAACAGAACATTTGGTGGACAGGTGAGCAACAGAATATTTGGTGGACAGGTGAGAAACAGAACAATTTGTGGACAGGTGAGAAACAGAACAATTGGTGGACAGGTGAGCAACAGAACATTTGGTGGACAGGTGAGCAACAAAACATTTGATGGACAGGTGAGCAATAGAACATTTGGTGGACAGGTGAGAAACAATACATTTGGTGGACAGGTGAGAAACAGAACATTTGGTGGACAGGTGAGCAATAGAACATTTGGTGGACAGGTGAGAAAAAATATTTGGTGGACAGGTGAGCAACATAACATTTGGTGGACAGGTGAGCAACAGAATATTTGGTGGACAGGTGAGAAACAGAACATTTGATGGACAGGTGAGAAACAGAACATTTGGTGGACAGGTGAGCAATAGAACATTTGGTGGACAGGTGAGAAAAAATATTTGGTGGACAGGTGAGCAACATAACATTTGGTGGACAGGTGAGCAACAGAATATTTGGTGGACAGGTGAGAAACAGAACATTTGGTGGACAGGTGAGCAACAGAATATTTGGTGGACAGGTGAGAAACAGAACAATTTGTGGACAGGTGAGAAACAGAACAATTGGTGGACAGGTGAGCAACAGAACATTTGATGGACAGGTGAGAAACAGAACATTTGGTGGACAGGTGAGCCACAGAATATTTGGTGGACAGGTGAGAAACAGAACAATTTGTGGACAGGTGAGAAACAGAACAATTTGTGGACAGGTGAGAAACAGAACAATTGGTGGACAGGTGAGCAACAGAACATTTGATGGACAGGTGAGCAACAGAACATTTGATGGACAGGTGAGAAACAGAACATTTGGTGGACAGGTGAGAAACAGAACATTTGGTGGACAGAAGAGAAACAGAACATTTGGTGGATAGCTGAGAAACAGAACATTTGGTGGACAGGTGAGAAACAGAACATTTGGTGGACAGGTGAGAAACAGAACATTTGGTGGACAGGTGAGCCACAGAATATTTGGTGGACAGGTGAGAAACAGAACATTTGGTGGACAGGTGAGAAACAGAACATTTGGTGGACAGGTGAGCAACAGAACATTTGGTGGACAGGTGAGAAACAGAACATTTGGTGGACAGGTGAGAAACAGAACATTTGATGGACAGGTGAGAAACAGAACATTTGGTGGACAGGTGAGCAACAGAACATTTGGTGGACAGGTGAGAAACAGAATATTTGGTAGACAGGTGAGCAACAGAACATTTGGTGGACAGGTGAGAAACAGAATATTTGGTGGACAGGTGAGAAACAGAATATTTGGTGGACAGGTGAGAAACAGAACATTTGGTGGACAGGTGAGCAACAACACATTTGGTGGACAGGTGAGAAACAGAACAATTGGTGGACAGGTGAGAAACAGAACAATTTGTGGACAGGTGAGCAACAGAATATTTGGTGGACAGGTGAGAAACAGAACATTTGGTGGACAGGTGAGCAACAGAATATTTGGTGGACAGGTGAGAAACAGAACAATTTGTGGACAGGTGAGAAACAGAACAATTTGTGGACAGGTGAGCAACAGAATATTTGGTGGACAGGTGAGAAACAGAACATTTGGTGGACAGGTGAGCCACAGAATATTTGGTGGACAGGTGAGCCACAGCGCCCTCTGCTGCCACACCTGTGCCTCCTTGGTTCTATGATCCACCAGAACGGTGGGTTCTGGAACCACTGGGCCTGTAATCTCTGGGTTCTTCAGCACGATAACAGGAAACGCTTCACATTCGACTCTACAGCTGTTTATGGTGGAACCAGGGTCTGAGAGGATTTCTGCTGGAGCACCTCTTTAACCTCTGTTTCAGTCCAAGGTTCTGGTTCTTTGGAGAACCTCCTGGTTTGCTATACTGCAAAACACCAGCTGACCATGGCTGATGTTTACAGAACGTCAGACGCTGTCCGGTTCTCCTGACTGAAACCAGAACCCCCCCCCCCCCCCCTGTGTGAGGTTGTTACCGTTGTCGTTTCCTGTTGAGTCTGACGCCGAGCTGCTCTCTGATCGCACATTATCGTCTGGAAGAAGACAGAAAAGCTTCAGGATAACGGCAGGAAGGGTCTGCTTTCCTGTCAGCAACAGTGGCAGCGGTGGTCTGTGGGTTACCTGTGGGTTACCTGTGGGTTACCTGTGTGAGTTACCTGGGTGTGTGTTACCTGTGGGTTACCTGTGTGTGGGTTACCTGTGGGTTACCTGTGTGTTACCTGTGTGTGTGTGTTACCTGTGTGTGTGTTACCTGTGTGTGTGTTACCTGTGGGTTACCTGTGGGTTACCTGGGTGTTACCTGTGGGTTACCTGTGTGGGTTACCTGTGGGTTACCTGGGTGTTACCTGTGGGTTACCTGTGTGGGTTACCTGTGGGTTACCTGTGTGAGTTACCTGGGTGTTACCTGTGTGAGTTACCTGGGTGTGTGTTACCTGTGGGTTACCTGTGTGTGGGTTACCTGTGGGTTACCTGTGTGTTACCTGTGTGTGTGTGTTACCTGTGTGTGTGTTACCTGTGTGTGTGTTACCTGTGTGTGTTACCTGTGTGTGTGTTACCTGTGTGCGTTACCTGGGTGTGTGTTACCTGGGTGTGTGTTACCTGGGTGTGTATTACCTGTGAGTTACCTGTGTGTGTGTTACCTGTGTGTTACCTGTGTGAGTTACCTGTGTGTGTATTACCTGTGTGTGTGTGTGTTACCTGTGTGTGTGTTACCTGTGTGTGTATTACCTGTGAGTTACCTGGGTGTTACCTGTGTGTTACCTGTGTGTGTGTGTGTTACCTGTGTGTGTGTTACCTGTGTGTGTATTACCTGTGAGTTACCTGTGTGTGTATTACCTGTGTGTGTGTGTGTTACCTGTGTGTGTGTTACCTGTGTGTGTATTACCTGTGAGTTACCTGTGTGTGTATTACCTGTGAGTTACCTGTGTGTTACCTGGGTGTTACCTGTGTGTTACCTGTGTGTGTGTTACCTGTGTGTGTATTACCTGTGTGTTACCTGGGTGTTACCTGTGTGTTACCTGTGTGTGTGTGTGTTACCTGTGTGTGTGTTACCTGTGTGTGTGTTACCTGGGTGTGTTACCTGTGTGTGTGTTACCTGGGTGTTACCTGTGTGTGTGTTACCTGGGTGTTACCTGTGTGTGTGTTACCTGGGTGTGTTACCTGTGTGTGTGTTACCTGTGTGCGTTACCTGGGTGTGTTACCTGTGTGTGTTACCTGTGTGTGTGTTACCTGTGTGTGTGTTACCTGTGTGTGTGTTACCTGGGTGTTACCTGTGTGTGTGTTACCTGGGTGTGTTACCTGTGTGCGTTACCTGGGCGTGTTACCTGTGTGTGTTACCTGTGTGTGTTACCTGTGTGGCAGCCTCTGTGCACGGTCCTCTTGCCGTGGTGCGTGTGCGTCTGAGTGTGCGTGCTGTTTTCAGAGTCGCTGTGTTTCCTCAGAGCTGCACTGAATAAAGTTTTTCTGGGTTTGGCGCGCTGACCGTCTTCATCCTGCTAAAACACGAAGAAAGAACGTTTCGGATCAGAACCGGATTACGTCTGTAGACCCCCGGGTCCATTATACGGGGCAGTGAACCAGCTGATGGGCTGAATTCTGCTCTAGGTTCCGCTCTAGGTTCTGCTCTAGGTTCTGCTCTAGGTTCTGCAGTGACGTGTCCAGATACTGACTGGATCAGGACAACAGAACCTTAAACCTTCAGATTTCCCCCGGTTCTGTCCCACAGCCCGTCCTCACGACAATCCTCGACCTGTTTGTGATTCTGTTATCGGTTAGTTCTGTCTGGTCGCCTCAACAGGAGTGTAAATTTGTTGATGTGGTTCTGTAATCAGGTGTGATGGTGAAGAACCATCTGGACCACCAGGCGTCACTTCCAGATGGTTCTTTGTGACGGGACATTCTGAACACAACAAATAACGCCTCCAGTTCTGATCAGACTCCAAACGTGTTGATACCAGAACACAGAACCTGAAAGCTAGCTGGTCCCCAGGTGTCCCATCATCACCTGAACGCACCGTCACGCAGCTGCTCACCTCCACTCGACACTTCCTGTTTCCCTGACGGAACGTCCCACCTCGTCGACGAATGCAGGGTGGCTTCTCCCCCGCCTCCAAGGGGAAGTCACTGGGGACTGCACCTGTCAACTCCTGACCAATCAGAGCGCAGCACACACACCTCATGTTACATCACATGAACTTGCAGCAGCACACCGTGACTGGACCCATCGCAGTTTATTTTCTGCTATGACATCACTCACCGCCTCCTGGAGACAGATCCGCCTGAGCTCAGCCAATCGTGTGCTCAACAGTGCTTGCAGGCTCCGCCTCCTCTCCTGCAGCTCAGCCATTCGCTCTTTTTGCTTCCTGTTTGGACAGGTGAGGGGCTCTGCACACAGGTGAGTCAGATTTGAGATGCATATGAGAAAAGAGATGCTCAAGTGGGACACATGGGAGACAGACAGATTTAACAATAATAATAATACATTTTATGTACAAGCTCTTGTTATAAATTCCAGGTCACTTTACAAATAAAAACTAGAAAAAATAAAATAAAATGAAGCCAAATGTGTTATATGAAGCAGTTCTGAAATAATGAGGCTGACACACAGGTGTGGGGGAGACTATGGAGCTGTCAATGGAGAGAGAATACTACTTTTGTTACTAAAATAATGAGCTCAATAAAATCACTATTTAATTTTAGGAACTTTTAATTAAACCAAAACTTTAATTCTGACACAAGGAGGTGATGTAGCAGAGCTGGAGTCCAGAACTGGGTCTACTGGGTGTCATCTGTGTAGCAATGAAAATGATAGATGTAAGGAAAACATTTCCAAGGGAAGAAGATAAATGATGAAGAGTTGGGGTCCTAGGACCGCCCTGAGGCACAGCAGTGACAGGAAGACAGGAGTAGAACCAGTCAGGGTGGGTGGAAGTGACGCCATGCGAGGATAATCTGCTGAGGGGTACGGCGTGAGAAGTTTTAACACGCACAGCTGAATGCACAACAAACACGCTGGAGACACATGAATGACACAAACTCTAAAACACAAAACACATCCGACAAAAATGCTGCAATTCCAGAAAAAAATGAAAGAAAAATGATGCAAGTATTAAAGACAACAGCAAGTTAAAAACAGCTGCAAACTGTAAAAAACAGACCTGCACCAGACCACTAGGAGGAGTAGAGGGACTTGGTAAAGACGCTGATATCAACGACCTACATAAGCTGATGGATGACACTGTAAACGATTACAGGTTTAAAAAAAAGACACGAGCGAAAACATACCTGAACTTTCTTGTTGTGACGGTAAATTAAATGTCTCGTACTTTAAGTAGACCCAAAGCGCTGCACCCATTCACACCCTGCCGGTGGTGAGCTCTGCTAGCAGCCACAGCTGCCCTGGACCAGACTGACGGAGGCCAGGCTGCCAGACACCGGCGCCACCGGACCTCTGACCACCGCCAGCAGGTGATGGTTAGTCTCCCTGCCTTGCCCAAGGAGACAACGGCAGAGACGGTCGGAGCGCGGAATCGAACTGGTAACCCGCCAATTGCAGGACAAACTCGCTAACTCCTGCACTACTGTCACATCAATGTCTTGACTGAGGGCCGGATCCCGTGTGTCTTGGTGATCGGCTCCCCCTGGTGGCCTGGCAGACCTTTTAGAGCGACTTTGTAGCTTTTTCAACGTGTTGTTTGGTTCTTGCAGGATTTTTCTGTTGCAGTGCCTTTGGTCGTTTGTGGCATATTTGGGCCGAGATTATTCTAGTTGCTACGATCTGATCCCGATTTTCTGTTGTAGGGGTGCTAACTGAAACCTTAAGGAGAGTGGGAACATGTGGGCAAGGAGTGAATAACAGAAGTTATGAAGGGAAGGCGAGACGAGAAGCAGGGCTGCAGGGATAGAGTCAGATTTACTGATGAGGGCTGACATTCCTGACATGTTGGAAAGGGTCTGACGATAGGAAGAAATGACAGATGCTGAGAGAATAAGAGGTACGAGCAATAATAATTACAGGTATGGGTCGAGTACAGGTGTGAAGGTGGCAGAATATTGCTGAACAATGAAAACAACGTTTTAGGGGAACAGTTTGGGTTTTCACTGGAGTAGGACGCCGTTTAAACCATCCGCACAATAAAAGTTCCTCCTTTGTCTCACCAGGTGCTAAAATGAGTTGACCTTTGACCTCCATGGCACGTACACCCCATGTGACCCCACGTCCTCCGTCCTCCTCCTCACTCGAGTCCTGGTTCACCTGTCCACAGACCCTGACTCACCTGTTGAAACACCAACACCAGATCAACAACGCTGGATACCTGCTGGAACGTCTTCAGGTGTTCCCCACCTTCTGACTTCATTGAATCTCCAGAAGTTCAGACCTGTGGCCATCCAACAGGCTGAGCCGCAGCCACAGGTGAGGCGCTCAGGTGAGGCGCTCAGGTGAGGCACTCAGGTAGCTCCCATTGTGCTCTATAGGAGGGTTCCGGGAATTAACCTGAAAGGAAAACCACAGAAGAAGAGGAGTCACAATATCAGAATTAATACAGTTTTAGCGGAGATAATCAGATTTTCCCCCAAACGTCAGTGGAACACGATGTTCTTGCTGACATCAAGTATCAACACTGCATCTGAACTTCACAGGAACCTTGAAGTTCCTCCTCCATCTGTTCTTCATCATCAGAAGCAGAGAGCTTCCTCAGGTCGGCCCCTTTTAGGGGAAAAGCTGCTAGTTCGGACCCACCTGACACCAGCTTGATCTGTCAGTGGAGCAGCTAGGCTACGGTGGGCTGATGCTTCTAGTTGAGCTCAGGATTCTCAACATCAAAACAAAACAACTTCAATCCAAACATGAAGAAAAGAACGTTTATCTACGATCCGTCCGTCAAAAATCAGACCAGAGGTATTCCTCGGTTGTCCGGTGAGCCTGGCGAGCTGCTGCTGCTCCACAAGCTGCCTGGGAACAGGAAACTGGCCGCAGGAAACAGGAAGAAGGAAATGAGTGACGAAGAGTCAGGAAAAGAGCCGAGAGGAAGGAGGGGGACAGGACTGAGAGCCGGGTCAGAAACAGAATCATTTGACATTATTAACCTGAACCGGGTTCTGAATCCACCATAAAACCAACTAAGAACTTTTCTGAGGTTCGCTTCATTTGGCTCTGGCTCTTGAAAGTTCAGTTTGGGTCGGGTTCTATACTCAGCTCTGGTTTGGTGGAGTTTGTCCGGTTTTCTTGCAGATTTCTGGGTCCTGGTCTGAAACAGGAAACTGAGCTTGTCTCCTTCCTGGCGTTAATCTACCTCCTTGAATTGTTTGGAACATCCTTTCAGTTATTTTAAAATAAAAACAGAGCGCAGATTTAAAGCAGCACTGTTACTTTTAGCCACCAGGGGGCGGTAAACCCCTAACTTCCAGGTCTAGCGCCCCTGAAGGCCACTGACAGCACTGCACTGTCCCAGATTTTAACAGCCTCCCTCCGTGTTCTGGAGTCTGGTAGCAGAGCAAACTGAGAAGTCATGGAGTTTAAAGACGAGGCCACATTCCCCTCTAGATACCCTCAGAGTCTCTGATTGAAACGGAGAGAGAGAAGAGGAGGCAGAGCCAGGGGGAGAGGGAGAGGGAGGGGGAGAGGGAGAGGGAGGGGGAGCTCCAGGAGCCGTGGAAGAGAAGGACGGAGGAGACAACAGGTTCCATAAAGGCTGCAGGAACCTCAACAGAGGAGAAGAGCTGACATGCAGGTCTGTGACGTATTTACTGGATTATATTTTGGCTCGAGGATGAGAAAAGCAGAAGGATGTAAGGTGAGCTCAGAGTGCGTTACAGCGGCGCTCTAGGTCACATGACCCATTCAGAGCCGGATCTGCACCTCTCAAGTTTCATAGGCGAGTTTTTGAATGACTCAAATTAAGCTAAAACTTGGGTCAGAACTTCCACAGTGCTGCTTTAATATTCACACAGATCCAACTTACTCCTGAATCTGGACATCAAACTCTCAGTCGGAGCGAAGACAGTAACAGGTGGAAACAACAAAACTGGAGAATGATCTGGAAACCAGAATCTGTGCGTAAATCTGAGACAACAGAATATCGGGTTGTTTTAGGATCCGGTCCAGATAAGCTGTTCTGATGTCAAACACGTAGTGAAACGCTACGGAGAGACCGGCATTAAGCCAGAAGTCTTTCGTCAGTCAGGATTCAGTCTTAAATTCTGGATCAGGAAACAGGAAATAGTCCCAGTGCTGGATTCTCCTTTAAAGGCGCAGTTAATGAGAACCGCACATCTCTGGCTTCACTTCTGTTCTTTCTGATGTTCTGGGAGCCGTCCTCTAAATCTGCAGGCTCCATGGTTCTCATCAGGTTCATTAGCATGCACTGGTGATTCAGAACCAGAACCGTCTGGGTTTGTGGAGGAGCTGCTGCTCACAGTTTCCTCTGGGACTAATAAAGTATTCTAAAATTAAATCATGTTCTTTGTGGCTGCTCGCTGGGGGCCCTGGGCCCCGAGCGGTCCGATCCTAGAATCGGCCGTGCTCGTTGACGTCAGAACCTTGGACCTTAAACTAGAGAAGCAGAAACGAGGAGCAGGTGATGGTGAGCACAGCTCCACCTGTGCACTGCACACCTGTCCTCATGGACCCGCGTATGAATCTTCAGGTCACAATCAGAACCGGGACAGAACCAAACAGGTCCGGCTCAGGCTGGTCCAGGCCAGACTGACCCTGCTGCTGCACCTCCACTTCCTCTACACCGTCAAAATAAAAGCCCCGCCCAGAGATAGCTTTGGGTTCTTATGGAACTGATCCGCAGATTATTAATTTAAAAACAATAATAATAAAAAGTTCAGTTAAATCGATCTGCCGTTAAAAGCTGTAAACTGTGATTAAGAAGATGAACCGCCATGTTTGCCGGTTTAATTAAAGAATAAGTTTAAAATGGTTCAGAGAACGTCTGCAGAGAACCTTCAGTCTGCAGCTCACCATCTGTTGCCATGGTTACCGGCTGTTGCCTTGGTTACCTGTTTTTAACTAAAAAGCTCCTAAACCTGATAAAAAACTAAAAAGCTCATAAAAGCACTTCAGAGAAGGAGAAGAACCGACCTTCAGACAGAATCCAGCAAAATTTTCTGATTAAGGAACCAGAGAGGAACCAGAAGCCCGGGTGTTCTGCTACCAGAACAGTACAGAACAGCCCGGGTGTTCTGGTACCAGAACAGTACAGAACAGCCCGGGTGTTCTGGTACCAGAACAGTACAGAACAGCCCGGGTGTTCTGGTACCAACACACTCTGAGCTGCAGCAGCTGAACTTCATTAAACTCCTCCTCCTCCTACATTTCCCATGATGCATCTGAGTACAGCACCAGCTGCTGTTACTGCCGCCTGGTGGCTCCATTCAAAGTGAAGGCAGGTTCCTGTCTGAGCAGCACCTCGGGAACGGAGAACCTGGAGAACCTGGAGAACCTGGTTACTGTTTGGAATCCTGAAAATCACATTCAGACTTATTTTTCCACCTGGTCCTTCAATGAGTTCAAATTTCTAACACTGGACAGAACCAAAAAGCCCAAAAATGGTTATTTAAAAAAATGAAATAAAAATGATGGAGCTGAGTTAGACTCATAACCATGTTGATTAATAATGAAGCATTATTGGTTGTCATACCATGGTTAGCATTAATTTTTCATTAGCGTCACTGTTTGATAATGACCCATATGACCCATAATTAACATTAAACCCAAATTCTTCCAAAGGGACTGATACCAAAGCCCTCAGACTCTGATACAAACCTTTGAATCTTCACCTTTTTTTATTTTTTAATCTTTTGCATGCTATGATGTGAATAAAACAACGCCACTGTAGCCCTTATTCGTGTTTATCTGTTATGTGTAGTCTTAGCCAGAGTGGCCAAAAAAAAAGTTTAACACGGTAGAACATGAAGAATCTTTGAAATTCGTAAAAACTCGTCGCTGGAGCCAGAACCGGAGACATTAGAAACTCCAAAAGCTCAACCTTTCTCTGCGTTGGAACTTTTATCTGAGCAGCTCATTACGGGTGTTAATCTGCAGTAGGGTTAGGTTACTGGTTACTGGTTACTGGTTAAACCAGGCAGGGATAAACTGAAGCGCCCGCGTTAGATTTAAAGAGACAGCACCAGAACGAGTCGCTCTCAGACGCTCCTCAGAACCGGGGAACTGGAGGGGCTTTCAGGCTACAGCAGGGAGGAAGTCAGTTACCTGACTCCGCCAGATAGATTTGCTCTGCATATCCATCTGGAAACCTTCCGTTGAAGTAATTTTGGGAAGGGGCGAAAATACTGGTTAGCTGATTGGCCTATGTTGGTGATAGACGGGCCAAATGAACCAATCAGATTCGTCGTCGCTCTGTTACGAGCGACGACGAAAACACAACCACAAGCCAAGCTACTCTTGCTGCTGCAGGTAAAGGCTCGTTAGCTCAGCAGAGAAATACTCTGTAATTCCGATAAACTTGCTCGATAGCCACGCTAACGCTAGTTTCATCGGCTGAAGCCGCCATGTTCTTTAGACTGAACTGACGCGCTTCCCGTTGCGTCACACCTCAACCCGCCTCAAAGCCAACGCTGATTGGACGTTCGTTTGGTGAACGGCTCCAAATTTTCTTTAACGGAGAGTAGCCAGACTGATCTGCGAGTGAAACCTTGAAAGCTCGCGAGATCAGGATGGTCTCACAAGGCTAGGAAGTCAGCGCCCGGGGAACAATCTGGGGTTAAGGGTCTTGCTCAGGGACCCAGAGTGCCGGGACCGGGGATCGAACCGGGGACTTGCATCCTTCTGAGTGCAAGCACGCTGCTCTGACCACTAGGCCAACCCCCCCCCCCCCCCACTAGGCCAACCCTCCCCAGAAAAGCAGGATGTGTTCCTTTTAAAGCTCATTTAGCAAAGAAAACCAGCTGTGGTGACGTTCTGGTTCTGGAGATCCGCTCAGTCATGTTCTGCAGGTTCCCTCTGCAGGTTCCCTCGTTCTGCAGGTTCCCTCGTTCTGCAGGTTCCCTCGTTCTGCAGGTTCCCTCTGCAGGTTCCCTCATTCTGCAGGTTCCCTCGTTCTGCAGGTTCCCTCTGCAGGTTCCCTCTGCAGGTTCCCTCGTTCTGCAGGTTCCCTCTGCAGGTTCCCTCGTTCTGCAGGTTCCCTCGTTCTGCAGGTTCCCTCATTCTGCAGGTTCCCTCTGCAGGTTCCCTCGTTCTGCAGGTTCCCTCGTTCTGCAGGTTCCCTCTGCAGGTTCCCTCTGCAGGTTCCCTCGTTCTGCAGGTTCCCTCGTTCTGCAGGTTCCCTCTGTTACATCCAGCAGCTGTTGGATCCGGGTCAAAGTTCTTCAAACCTGTTCTCTCCTCTGGTCCTGGGTTTATTTAAAATCTGGACGTAAATCCGACTCAGTGTTCTGGTTTATTTATCAGTACTCGTCACTTCGGTCTCACAGCAGAACCTTTTGAATGGTTCTGGACTCAGTGCTGAGGTTCCAGTCTGTTCCGAGTTTAACTGAAACTAATGAAAACATTTTAACACTTATTCTTCACAAACTGACCAGCAGAACCAGAACCATGAAACCCAAACAACTTCAAACTAAAGGTCTCCAAGCAGATTGGAACCATCTGTCAGAACCTGCAGGTTCTGAGAAGAACTTATCAGACAGAACCGCAACTATCACCACAAACTGAAACCAAAGTCAGAACTTCCCTGTGAGAAACAGGATTTATCAGAACACTCCTCAGCTTTGACAGAACCTGTGTGAGCCTTTTCAGACCCGGTCCAAACCCAGCGGCGTGTGTTCTGCCTATGAACCCATGAGCACACCAGAGCTTCGGCCTCTCTCTGCAGCAAGTTCTGGGAGTAAGCTGACCCAGAACCCGGTTCTGAAACCGGGTCAGCGAAGGTCTGAAGGGACCTCACAGAGCAGGAGAAACCTCTCTCTCACACACACACACCAAATGCTTGGGGGTGAGAGGTTATTGGCTGGCTGCTGCAGCTCTCAGCCAATCAGAGCTCAGGACGGGCTGTTGGGATTCTGTGTTGTTGCCGAGCAGAAAATACGCCTGACCTACATCCATCACACACACAGAGCTGCTCCCAGGCTCAGAGGCACTGCGGCAGCTCCAGCAACACATCACGGTGGTTCTGATGTGAGCGCGGAACCAAAGAACCGACAAGCAGCACACAACTACACAATGAGAACCTCCATCACGTGCAGCACGGCCCCAGCAGGGACGTTCCACCCGCAGAACCGTCTGCCTGCTGCCGGTTCTGCTGTTCTGCTCACACCGCCGTCGGTTCCAGTCACAAAAAGCACTTTTCTATGTGCTAGATCGTTCCAAGCAGCTGTAGCAGAACCGGCAGGAAAGTCCGGTTCCAACGGATCCGCTCCGGGTGATCAAAGGTCTCCAGGTACCTGTCAGCAAGAACATCCCAGGTGTTGATCAGAAGGTGAGCTGAGAGTTTAATACGGACCAAAGAACTCACTGATTGGCCTCAAAGAGAAACGGAACAACATTCATGGACCGACGGAACCAAGATTGCTGCTTTTGGGTCTAGGAACCCCAGTTTTCACCACAAACACGTTATTAACGTCTTAGAACCACAGTTCCTCCCAGCTGACTAGAGAAACTTTGAATGATGGGTTCTTAGCGCTGCGGAACAACACGGTTGGTTCCAGATATCCTGCGGTACCCGGGTCCATGATCGGTTCTTAGCGCTGCGGAACAACACGGTTGGTTCCAGATATCCTGCGGTACCCGGGTCCATTTGGAACCAAAGGCGGAAGAGGAAACGACCAAATAATGACGATTGGTCCAGGTGTGTCTTTATTATTCTCACAACCAGAGGGGAGGAAATGTGGTTCTATGGCTCCAGTAACTTAAATCTGGCCCAAACCTGGAGCGGAACCATAAAAGTCCAGGAATAATCAGAAGTTTTCAGATAATATACAGTTAAATAAAATAAACACTTGATTCAACATGGCGCCCTGAGAACTTCACTTCCTGGAACCTTTGAGTTTTCAGCTGCAGGTGAGCTCAGATCACCTCTGGGGCAGCAGAGCCCGGCTGCGTCCGGACCTCCAGAACCGCACCCCGGACCTCCAGAACCGCACCCCTGACCTCCAGAACCGCACCCCTGACCTCCAGAACCACAGGGCCTCCATACCTTCAGACTGTGAGCGCTAAGCGGAGATCTGGAGGGATCTCGGTGATCTCCCAGGGAGACGCTGATCAGCTGAGTGTGGTTCTCCACACGGCGCCATCAGCTGCTTTCAACCCACCCTGGTCTGCTTCCATGACGACGCTTTGAGGAACCTCTGGTCCATTTTACCGGTTCCTCCTTTGTCCAGAACACAGCCCGGTTCCTTTACTGATGCTGACTCTTGCCTTGGTTCTCCAGGGACCTGAGGTTCTGCTAAACAACAAGCAGCAGGTCTTCAGATCTGGTGAGAGAACAGTAGGAGGACACGGTGGGTGGGGGGGGGGGGGGGTCAACAAAAAGCATGTTCCGCACCAGAACCCCAGCTAGAACCACCATCAGTGGATCAGAGTGAAATATGCAGACGCGTACGGACAGTCTCCAGGCAGAACTGTGGTTCCTCCATGTTTTCCAGAGAGATACATCATGAAGGAACGCTTTGATGCCCCTGATGCAGGAGATCTTCTGCCAGGTTCCCAGGAAGAGCAGAGCAGGAACATGGAATGTGTCAGAACCTGGACTCTGAACATCAGAACTTCTCCAACAGGCAGGATGGAGGGCCTCCGTCCATCACTGGCAATTCCCTGAAGAACAAATGATGTCACGTTCCTCCAGAACATGACATGAAACATCTCCAACCGCAGCGTTTGATGTTTTTAAGAGATCAGAAGTTGCTTTACTGTCCCACAGTGGAGAAATGCCGGCGTGACAGCAGCAAAGATTTAATAATAATAATAATAATAACCCTGAAGGAGCAGGCTAGTCTAATCTAAAGTTACTTCTACAGAAACACCAAGAAGAAAGAGGGAAAAGTAAATACCAGAGCAAATACTGCATTATTATTGATAATATGGTATAATCAGGTAAAAATAAGATGAAATATTCAAGTTTAAAAGTAAAAAAAAAAAAACAACTGCAGCCTATTTACAGGACTAAAATAAAAAATGTGTGATATCCATGATGGATGTAGCTATGGCAGGTTTAGTACCTTTAGTACCTTTATGGGGGAACCATAGGGGAACCATGGGGGAATCATGGGGGAACCATGGGGGAACCATGAGGGAACCATAGGGGAACCATGGGGAACCATAGGGGAACCATGGGGGAATCATAGGGGAACCATGGGGGAACCATTGGGGTACCATAAAGGGAACCATGGGGGAACCATTGGGGGACCATGAGGGAACCATAGGGGAACCATGGGGGAACCATTGGGGTACCATAAAGGGAACCATGGGGGAACCATAGGGGAACCATTGGGGTACCATAAAGGGAACCATGGGGGAACCATAAATGGAACCATAGGGGAACCATAAATGGAACCATAGAGGAACCATGGGGGAATCATGAGGGAACCATAGGGGAACCATTGGGATACCATAAAGGGAACCATAGGGGAATCATGGGGGAACCATTGGGGTACCATAAAGGGAACCATGGGGGAACCATAAATGGAACCATAGGGGAACCATAAATGGAACCATAGAGGAACCATGGGGGAATCATGAGGGAACCATAGGGGAACCATTGGGATACCATAAAGGGAACCATAGGGGAATCATGGGGGAACCATTGGGGTACCATAAAGGGAACCATAGGGGAATCATGGGGGAACCATTGGGGTACCATAAAGGGAACCATGGGGGAACCATAAATGGAACCATAGAGGAACCATGGGGGTACCATAAAGGGAACCATAGGGGAACCATTGGGGTACCATAAAGGGAACCATGGGAGAACCATGATGGTTTCTACCCAGGACTCAGAATTCGGGGGGCCGCCCCTGGCTTCACACCCTCCCTGTAAAATCAGGTAAAACTGTGGGTCATGTGACCCCAGGCCTGCCCTCTGATTGGCTCTCACTGACTCTGGGTAAAGTTTATGTTCAATCAATCAGCTCATCCCACATGTCAACAGCAGGCACCACTGCTGGTGTCACGTGAGTCTGTGACGTCCAGCAGAACCAATCAGTGATCAGCTACCCCAGCCTCACCTGTCAGGTGTAATCAAAGTGGTTCTGTTCTGGTACCGGCAGCATGTTCATGCAGAGATCCGGACCAGCTGCTGAACCGGACTCCTTCCAGAAACACTGTGATTCCTGCTGCCCGTTAGACCCACAGAACCGGAACGCTCTGGATCCAGTTAACCGAACCGGGCTTTCCCCCGCTTCGGTTCGGACTCTGAGCCGAACCGAAGCGGACCTCACCACCACAACCAACCAGCAAAGGCTCGGCTCCGCGCTTTACCCCGCAGGGAGTTCTGATCCAGCTCCTTACCTGGGTCACCTGCGGCGGCTCTGCCACGTGGTCTGCAGCCCGGTCCAGAGAGCAGAACCTCAGAGTTCTGATCGATCGGCTGCTATCTGATCGCTCTTCATCGTCCTCCTCATCATCCGCAGCATCAGCAGCACGGGGCGCGCTCCCGCCGCGGACACGCACACGCCTCGCCCATGCGCGCACATGTGGGCCAGCAGCCCCGCCTCCTCGTGTTCCGTTGGAGTCCGGTCCGGTTTGCGCTCAGTAAACGCCAACCAGAACCCCTGGGAGATTCTGACCCAAGGTTCTGTTTCCTGCGCCGGTTCGTCTGTCCACGCGGCGCAGCGAGGCTGTTCGGAGGTTCGGAGGTTCGGAACCTGAAGGCTAGTGATCCAAACCCAGAAAAGTCAGAGTGTAAGAAAAGAACCGCAGAAACACCGCGAATAAAATAAAAACAAAGACTAAATCATCCTGAAGCTCCACCCACACGGTTCTGGGTTCGGCCCAAACCTGACTGACATAGGCGTTAGAAACTCGGTGTCTAAAGACTGGACCTGCAGAACCACAAGGTTCGGTTGTGGCCCAGAGATGCTCTACAACTGCATTCCTGAAGTCTCGGACGGCAGAACCTGCCTCAGCCCAATCGGGTCAGAACCTGAAGCTATAATTGACCTTGATTGAAACATTTATCCCACATTAAAATGGTACCGACGGCAGGTCCAGAGGTCCGTGTTTGTGTCCCGGTCCAAAACAGAGGTTAATAACCCGGGTCAGGGGTCTGGTTCGGCCGGAGCAGTTCCAGGATCGATGGTTCTGAGCTCCAGAACCATCGCCGTGGTGCTGAAAGGTAAAGCTGTACTGCTATGGTCCGGAGAACTGGAGCAGGACCAGAAGAACCAGAAGAACCACATCCTGGACCCAAGGAGCTTTCATCTGACAGCTGGGTTTGTTCTTTTGAAACCAGAACATCCGGTCCAGTTTACCTGGTCCTCAACGCTTCCGGTCTTCTCGGACCTTGTGGAATCAGAATCTTCTCAGATGTTAAAGCCTCCAGTTTCTGATCTCCTCAACGTGGTACCACGACGCTGTCCGTCCAGAACCTTTAGTTCTATTAATAACCGGTCCACTTGTCCTGGTCTTGTGGATCATGTAGGAACTTCCAGGTATGACTGAAGCCCGGATCCTGGCTGAAGTCCAAATGGTCCTCCAGAACTTCCTGAGAAGATGCTGTCCACCGTCTTCCCTTGGCAGCGCCTGATCACAGCAGGACGGTCTGGACCGTGCAGGCCCTGTTGGTTCTGCTACATGAAGTTGACCCAGATACACAGGTTCTGGAGGCCCGTCTCTGGATGGTCCGTGATGCAGTAACAGCTTTGTTCTGGTGGCTCCTCCTGATCTTGGACTCTGGTACCTCAGCTGGACCTCCCAGCCGGTCCCTCTTTGCATCCAGAACAGCGGTTCTGGACAGTTTGGTCCGTTTCAACAGAGTCACGTCTTCCTGTGAACACAGGTTCTTGGCCTCTTCTGGTCCTGGAGGTCCTCCAAACCTCCAGGACCAGAAGAGACCTGTCACTGGACCAGAACCTCCAGGTCCAGTAAGCTAAGCGCAGCAGGACATCAGTAGAACGGCCTCGGTTCTGTTGGAGCTTAAATCATCTAAACTCAGCTGTCCTCAGGCCTTCAGGGAGGTTCTGCTTCTCACTCGAGGTACCGAAAGAACCGTCCTAGAACATCTGATCGGTCTGGAGGGCCTGAAGCGGTTCTGATAAATGTGGTGGACTGAAACCATCAAGAACTTTAAACATCAGAGAACCTCAGACCCAGTTCTGATGGTTCTGGACGTGTCAACGACCTTCCTGTGACCGTGACGCTGATCCGGTCAGCCTGTGGAACGCCGAAACCTGCAGAAAGTTCTGGCATGGAGGAAAGGTCCGAACCTCCAGAGGAGACCTGGAGATGATCTTGATGGTGGAGCAGATCCAGGAAATGAAGGAAGAACCGATCCAGTGAGAAGCAGCCGTCAGCAGTCTGGGTTTGGACCAGAACGTGGGATGTTCTGCTGCTGCTCCGGTTCCACTGAAGGTCAAAGAGAACGTCTGATGGTGGAACGTTCCTGCCAACAGCAGCTCCTGATGGAGAACCTGATAAAATGGACCCAATGGTTTGGACAAGTGTTTAGTGAAATGTTTTTTGGTGGCCACGCCCACGGGCCACGCCCACCGACCACGCCCACAGGCCACGCCCACAGGTGTGTGAGAGCGACAGGAACCAGACGCCACACAGCCAGTGAAAAAATGCTCTAAAAATCTTTATTGTTCCAGAGAATATTAAACATCAGCACAATTGGACCAATGAGAGCGTTCCATCATTAACAGAAAGAAAACCCAAGAAAAACTTTTTCATTAAAGTAAAAAAATAATAATTACAGCAGAGCCCCCCCCCCCCTCTTGAAACCCCGCCCCCAACTATCTGAGGCTCCACCCACTAAACACCCAAACTCAAAGGAAGTCCTGACTGAGCGGACTTCACCTGAACACACCTGTAGTCGTTTAGCTCCGCCCACCTCAGGCCAGAGTTCTGAAGGGAACGGATCCTGATGCGGAAACAGGTTCTTGTGTTCTTGAAGTTTAAAGTCAGGAACCATAGAACCAGGAGGAAGGAACCTGTTGTGTTTCTCCACCAGGGCCCACAAACAACCTGAAGTTCTGCATGTTGGTTCTGAAGGAAAACCGTTTGGACCAGAACCTGAATGAATGTCACAGAGGAGCTCCACATCCACATATTCATTCAGAACCGTCTGGACCATCAGAACCGGACCAACAGAACCGGAGCCCCTGAGCAGCTGCCAGGTGGGTTTGGACCATCGACACTATCCTCTGTTGGCCTCCGCTGGTCAATGCGACCAGAACCATGGTCCAGTATCAGTGAGAGAAGGTTCTGGTGGATCTTTGTGTTGGGTGGGTTCTGGTATCTGTCCGTGGCGCCGGTTCTTACATCCCCTGAGAAGCTCCACCTTTCCTCGGCGCCGGTTTGGAGTCTCTGCTGGTTTCTGTGGAGCAGAAAACAGACGTGAGCATCGTGGGCCTCGGCAGAACCCCCCCCCCCGGGCTTCAGGTTCTGACCTTGTAGCCAAAACCCCCCCAGGTTCTGACCTTGTAGCCAACCCCCCCCCCCTCCCTGGGCTTCAGGTTCTGACCTTGTAGCCAAACCCCCCCCCCCCCCCCCCCCCCCCCCCCCAGTTCACCTTGTACCACCCCCCCCCCCCCCCCGGCTCCAGGTTCTGACCTTGTACCACAACCCCCCCCCCCCCCCAGGTTCTGACCTTGTACCAAAACCCCCACCCCCCCTTCAGGTTCTACCTTGTAGCCAAACCCCCCCCCCCCCCCCCCCCCCCCCCCAGGTTCTGACCTTAGCCAACCCCCCCCCCGCCCCCCCCCCCCGGGCTTCAGGTTCTGACCTTGTACCCAAACCCCCCCCCAGGTTCTGACCTTGTAGCTGACCCCCCCCCCCCCCCTCAGGTTCTGACCTTGTACCCAAACCCCCCCCCCCCCAGGTTCTGACCTTGTAGCCAAACCCCCCCCCCCCCCCCCAGGTTCTGACCTTGTACCCAAACCCCCCCCCCCCCCCAGGTTCTGACCTTGCAGCCACCGGACCTGCGTGGCGGGCCCGTAGCCCTTCTGGTTGCGGGCGGCGATGCGGAAGATGACGGCGGGCTTGGTGGTGTAGTCGATGTGAGCGTTGGCCAGACTGGCGGTCTGGACCAGGCAGGCCGGGCTGGAGCCGCAGTACACCCTCATGAAGGCCAGCTGGGCCGGACCAGAACCGGCGGCTTTGGGCTGGCTGGACTGGATGGCCAGGTAAACCGAGTATTCGGTGATGTTACCTGCCGTGACGGCGGGGGGCTCCCAGGTGAGCTGGGCCCCGTCCAGGCTCTGAGGAGACAGCTGTCATCAGGACCGCCACCGACGGGGCGCCCCCTGCTGGCGGAGACGCCGCCCCGCGGGAGCAGGTGGCGTCAGCGCTAACTCACCTTGCTGATCTTGATGGCGCACGGAGCTCCGGGGAACCCAGGGAGGCAGGTTTTGAACGCCGACACCTCGGAGAAGGCGCCGCGGCCGCAGATGTTGATCCCTGCCACCCGGAACTTGTAGGCCGTTCCCGGTTGAAGCTCCACCCGCCTCATCTGGCTGTAATCTGGAACCGACCCAGAGTCTTCCTGCAGGGACAGAACACAGGTTGGCCCCGAGACAAAAACCCCGCCCTAACTGTTATTAGCCCCGCCCCCACGGCCCCCTCTGCAGCGCTCTTACGTCGGCCGCGTCGTCGTCGTAGGGCATGTAGTAGTGCGTGACCACGGCATTGGTGACCTTCATGATGCCGACGTCAAACCAAGGGTTCTCCTTTGGCGCCGACTTTCCCCGGATGTTCTGTTTCTGCAACGCACACGAAGCCAAACTTCAGTTTGTTAGCACCCGCGTTGTCTGAGCACAGCTGCCATGTTGTTGGCGTGTTCTGACTTTTCTAAAGTTAAGCAGATTGTTAGCAGGTTGTAACTGCTGGTCTTGTAAGCATGCAGGTAGCATCTGTTTAAAACATTATGTTGGTAAACGCAACATGTAGCGTAGCGTTAGCATGTTGCTAGCCTGGGTTAGCCTTACTAGCCTGTTTCTGGCGCGTTAGCCTACTGCTAGCATGTAGTCACTTAATCTGGATGGCATTAACCTGGCCTCTGGTAATAAAGTTAAAAATCTTGGTGTTATTTTTGACCAAGACATGTCATTTAAATCCCATATTAAACAGGTTTCCAGAGTTTCCTTTTTTCACCTCAGGAATATCGCCAAAATTAGAAACATTCTGTCCAGGAGTGATGCTGAAAAACTAGTCCATGCATTTGTTACTTCAAGGCTGGACTATTGTAATTCTTTACTATCAGGAAGTCCACAAAATGCAGTTCAAAGCCTTCAGCTGATCCAAAATGCTGCAGCAAGAGTTCTGATGAAAATCAACCAGAGGGATCATATTTCTCCAATTTTAGCTTCCCTTCATCGGCTTCCTGTTAAATCAAGAATAGAATTTAAAATTCTCCTTCTAACGTATAAAGCCCTTAATAATCAAGCTCCATCATATATCAGAGCTCTGATTACCCCGTATGTTCCTAACAGAGCACTTCGCTCTCAGACTGCAGGTCTGCTGGTGGTTCCTAGAGTCTCTAAAAGTAGAATGGGAGGCAGATCCTTTAGCTATCAGGCTCCTCTCCTGTGGAACCAACTCCCAGTTTTGGTCCGTGAGGCAGACACCCCGTCTACTTTTAAGACTAATCTTAAAACTTTCCTTTGTGACAAAGCTTCTAGTCAGAGTGGCTCATGTTACCCTGAGCTACCTCTATAGTTATGCTGCTATAGGCTGCTGGAGGACATCAGGGTCTATTTCTCTCTCTCTGCTGAGTTCTCCTACTGCTCTCCAATCTGCATTGTTTGTTATTTCAGCTTTTAACTTTTGGTTCTCTGTCATTTTTCTCTTCATAGAAGGTACACCTGGTCTGGTCGTTCTGTTAGCTGTGACATCATCAGGGGAGGCAGATCATCCTCTATTACCATCTACCATAGAAAGTACTCCTGGGTCAATGTGAGCTTCTGAGCTTTCTGTGTCTCTGCTCTGTCTTCTCTAACATAGAAAGTACTCCTGGGTCAATGTGAGCTTCTGTGCTTTCTGTGTCTCTGCTCTGTCTTCTCTAACATAGAAAGTACTCCTGGGTCAATGTGAGCTTCTGTGCTTTCTGTGTCTCTGCTCTGTCTTCTCTAACATAGAAAGTACTCCTGGGTCAATGTGAGCTTCTGTGCTTTCTGTGTCTCTGCTCTGTCTTCTCTAAGCCCCAGTGGGTGGAGGCAGATGAGCGTTCACACTGAGCCTGGTTCTGGTTCTGCTGGAGGTTCTCCTCCCTGTTAAAGGGGAGTTTTCCTCTCCACTGTCGCTTCATGCATGCTCAGTATGAGGGATTGCTGCAAAGCCATCAACAATGCAGACGACTGTCCACTGTGGCTCTACGCTCTTTCAGGAGGAGTGAATGCTGCTTGGAGAGACTTGATGCAACCTGCTGGGTTTCCTTAGAGAGGAAACTTTCTCACCAACCTGGAGGATCTGATGGAGCCTGACTCTGGAAAGAATCTTTAGATTACATGATTCATGAAGTGGTGCTGTATAAATAAAATGTAATTGTTATTTTGGTAATATCTGTGTTTTCTGCGTAAACATTGATCGTCTGCAGCCTAAACTTCTGATCTTTTAGTCCCTCAGAAACCGCGGTCTGAGGCTCTGCTGGCTCTAATCTGATTGTCTCACAGTCGTTGGCTCTGTGACGCCGTTGGTGGTCTCCATCCGCGTGGCGACAGCCGGGCTCTTCGCCTGGCCCTCCGTCATCAAAGGGGCGGGGCCAAAAGTGCTGGCCAATCGTGCGACGGCGCTGCTGACGGCCGAGGTGGCGAGCTGGGGCCCGTGGCTCTCTGCGCTCGGGTCGTTCAGGCTGTCGGCTGGAGCGAGACCCTCTGCAACGTAAACCTCATTAAACCAAGCTAACAGGGTCACCTGCTAGCATTAGCACTCTGACACACCTGTGGGCACGCTGCTGGGTTCTGGTTCCTGCTGCTGCTGGACCAGCGCTGCCAGCTCCTGTGGTGTCAGCACGATGCGGACGGCCTGGTCGTCGGATTGGCTAGCTTCACCTGCAGAAACGCACACCTTTAGCCACGGCGGCCTCAGACGCAGCGCCGCCACCGACCTGAGAGCGTCTCACCGCTGGCGCCCGCCGGATACAGCGCCACCTGCTGGGTCAGCGCGTAGGTCAACGTCCTGGAGACGTCCTCGCCTCCGTCCCCCTCTGATGACATCAGCTGCTGAGGAGGACCTCCATCTGACAACGCCGATGACATCATGGCCTCATCGTGCCCTGACTGGCTGTCTGCCACTGTTGGCTCCTCCCCTTCTCCTGTCACCATGGTGATGCTCTCTGAGGACTCCGCCCTCTCAGCACCAACCAATGAGGAGATTTCCTGCAGAGAAAACCATCAGAACCCGATCAGAACCTGATCCGACCACCGAGCTTCAGGTTCCACAGTGGGTTCCTTCTGGATTAGCTCCCGCCCCCCACAGAACCTCCACCTGAGCAGGTGTTTACGGCTGCAGCCAACTGCAGAACCTAGAACCTGGACAAGAACCGCGCAGCGTACGTACCGGCACCGACGGGCCGGGTGTGGGCGTGGCATGCGTTACTATGGTAACCGCTGCGCTCTGAGTGACGGCGGAGGCAGACGAGGAGGCGGAGTCTGGGGGTTCTCCGTGCTCGCCGTCTCCGCTCTGCTGGGCTGCAGGTCGGGAGGACAGGAAGTGATGTCACCACACCCCCCAGAAGTGCCTTAAACACTGCAGGTGTTTCCAGGTGTGAGCGGTTACCTGTAGCGGTGGTGGCGGTGTTGGTGGTGCCGGTCTCATGGGTCTCACAGGGCGGGTTGGAGCACACCTGTGAACGCAGACAGGTGATCACTACACCTGTACCAATCACAGATCAGCATCACCTGCTGTGACAGAGGTCGGCTCACCTGCTGGACCCCTCCCGCTCCAGCGGTGGTGGCGGTGTTGGTGGTGCCGGTCTCATGGGTCTCACAGGGCGGGTTGGAGCACACCTGTGAACACCAGCATTACTGTCATCATCAGGTCTTTACCTCCATGGTCCAACTAGCCTGCGCCGGGTTCTGGATGCAGAACAACTGAAGTTCCTTCATGTGGGGAGCGGTTCTGGATCACAGAACTTCTCCTGAGACGCAGCAGAACCCAGAAACCCAGACCAGTGCCAGAACCCCTGAGCTCTGCCCCGCCCTCCTGCCCCGCCCGGACCTACAGACTGGACCCGACTCGTCTGCAGAGCCGCCATACACCTGTATGGCTTTGGTACCTGCAGTCTCCTCAACCCGCTAATGGTCTTGACCAATATCGACAATTAGGAAGAGAAAGTGGTAGTTCCCCCCCCGGGTCCCGGATCACCTGGATCTCAACCATCGCTGACACCTGTAAGCTGATACCTGTAAGGTGACACCTGTAAGCTGATACCTGTAAGCTGATACCTGTAAGCTGACACCTGTAAGCTGATACCTGTAAGCTGACACCTGTAAGCTGACACCTGTAAGCTGATACCTGTAAGGTGACACCTGTAAGCTGACACCTGTAAGCTGATACCTGTAAGCTGACACCTGTAAGCTGATACCTGTAAGCTGACACCTGTAAGCTGACACCTGTAAGCTGATACCTGGAGCCACCCAGAGTCCACAGAGCATTTTACCTGCAGCTCCTGGTTCATTTTAGCAGCGGTCACGGTGTTGGTACTGGTGGTGCCGGTCTCGTGGGTCTCACAGGGCGGGTTGGAGCACACCTGTGAACACAGACAGGTGATCACTACACCTGTACCAATCACAGATCACCTGCTGTGACAGAGGTCGCCTCACCTGCTGGACCCCTCCCGCTCCAGCGGTGGTGAAGGTACTGGTGGTACCGGTCTCATGGGTCTCACAGGGCGGGTTGGAGCAGACCAGAGTCACTGCTGGGAGACGACAAACACCGGATCACTCCTCTGGCAGTCTACCTGAGTCCTGCAGGTGTTCACCAGGTGTATGAGGGTGCTGCTGACCTGTGGCTGCGTCTCCCCCGGCGTTGGTGGTGGTGGTGGTACCGGTGGTGCCGCCCGGTTCCTCTGACGTAGGAGAGGCCATGATGGAGACGGGCAGGTCCTGGACCAGCGGCTGAGGCTCGGCGCCGCTAGGCGTGGTGATCAGGGTCACCTGTAGACAGGAAACAGCCGTAGGAGGCGGGGCTAGACCAGCCCATTCAGGCCCGCTGCAGCAGAACACCTGCTGCTCTCACCTGTCTGGGTCCTGAGGTGGTGGCGGTTGCCGTGGTAACCTGGCCGGTGGGAGTGGCTCCGCCCATCAGGGAAGTGGAGACGCTTCCTGTTACCGTCCCCAGACCAGAGACCCCTGCAGGCAGGAAACCGTCATCAGAGCCGAGCCCTCCTCACCTGTGCAGGTACACCGACCGCTTACCTGTGGTTCCTTTGACCACCAGCGTGGTACCGGCAGCTCCTGGCGACACCAGTCTGAGTCCACTCATGGGGATGCTTCTGAGGATGGTACCAGCAGTCCCAGGAGCTCCTTTCAGCACCACCTGAGCACACAGAGGGTGAACACCTGGAGACGCCCCACCTGTTGGGTTTGTGAGGACCACCTGAGAGCGCTGCGGCGTTGCCCACCTGTGTGACCCCCTGCTGGCTGCCTGCAGACATCCTGGGGACCGCACTGATCAGCTTCTCGGTTCCCGGAGTCCCCACCTTGGTGGTCAGGATGGTGATCGGACTGCTCCCACCTGCAGGGGGCGGAGCCTGCGTTAGCGAGCCGCCCGACTCGGAGCGGCGGCGGCCCAGGTGTGCGAGGCGTACCTGCTGCTCCCTGCAGAGCCGACAGCGGGATGGTCTTGATGATGGTGGGCTTGCCGGCGGCGGAGCCGGCCTGCGCCGTGCTGAGGATGGCGGTCTGCTTGCCGTCGGCTGACGTCACCAGCTTCAGGATGGTTCCGGCAGGTAGAGCGCCCTTCGCCTGGGGGGGGGGGGGGGGGGGGGTCACGTCAGAACATCTCACCCTAAGGTCCGGCCCAGCAGCAGAACCCAGCAGAACCCGGTCAGTACCTGAAGGATCTGAGCGACCGGGCTGCTGCCAGCCTGCGCGGTAACCACGCCGCTCTGGACCGGTCTGGTCTGGACCACCGACACCATCTTCCCCAGGTTGCCAAGGTTACCGAGCTGAAAGAGAAGCAGCAGACAGGTGAGGTCACCTGGAGGAGGTCCAGAAGGTTCTGAGGACAGCAGGAACCCCCCAACAGAACATGCAAGAACCCAGCTCTGGTTTATGGTACCAGAACTGTTCTTTATGACCCTCATGGAAGTCCGTCCTCAGAACCTTCAGAACCTGCGGAGCTGTTCGGTCCAATTTCGCCCCAGAACCACCGGTCTCTGAGCTTCAGACGAGACTCAAACTGGACACTTAAAATATAACAGAACCAGTACAGAACCAGTATAAGAGCAGATCCAGAAAAACAGACCACAGAACCCAGAAGCCAGTCCTGGTTCTGGTTCTGGTGCGATGACAGAACGAACTGCTGCTAAAGAGGAGAAATGTTCTGTGGAACCAGAGTTCTGGACCTGACCCGGTTTACTCTACTCTACACTGGCCTACTGGACCCAGAACTCACGACCCGATTCCTGCCACGGACTCAGGATGGTTCTAGATTCTTTTTCTGTGTTTTCTGTCCGAGTCCACGGATCGGTTCTGATGCCGAGGACCGGGCCGGTCGGGTCCAGCTATGCTGAGCCTCCATCTCTACCAGAATGACCTGAACAGAACCAGACGAGTTCTGGACAGGTGTCCCTCAGGTGAGGACCAGAACCTCGGCCCGTACGCTGCAGAAACCCAAGCGTGACATCACTCACCAAAGCTCCGCCCCCTCCCAGGCTGATGGGACTGTTGACGATGGTGATGGTCTTTGTGACTCCGCCCACTACCGTGGTCACCACCTGAGGCTGCTGGGACACCGTCACCGATCCCGACTTATGCACCGTGATGATTGGCCGGCTCGCCGTCCCGGGGGCGGGAGCTACTGAAGCCCCGCCCACCTGAGCGGCAGCAGTCTTGAGCAGGCGTGTGGCCGAGTTGTTCACCTGAAACAGAGAGGATGATGTCAGCATCAGGACCGTCAGCTCGTCACCATGGTAACGGGTCCCAAACTCACAGTCGTCACGGCGGCGTCCCCCGCAGGAACGCCAAGGACCGGCGCCGGGGACGGCGGGATCTTCTGAGTGACCGCGGCCGCCGCCGCCAGGGCCGCCATGCCGCTCATCTGAGGACTGCTGCCGATTGGCTGAGAGACAGAAGGGAGGGGTCACCGTGGAAACCCGGCACGTGCAGCAGGTGGGTCACATGACCACGTTAGACTGAGTTAACCACCAACCCCAGCTGATGCCCTTCCTCAGGCCTCTGAGAAAGGCCAGCAGGTAACTGTACAGGTATTGATGGAGAGGTTACCATGTCCTTACTGTCTGACCGGGCTGCCCAGGTACCGCCACTCGCACACCTGCAGGAAGTGTTGCCATGGTGCCGGGGGGTTTGGCCGTGGCCATCTTCAGGACCGCTGCAGAGACACAACAGGTGAGGAAGAAGTACACCTGCACACCTGCCTGCGCAGGTAGACCTACCTGCACAGGCACACCTGCCTGCACAGGTACACCTGCCGGCACAGGTAGACCTGCCTGCACAGGTACACCTGCCTGCACAGGTAGACCTGCCTGCACAGGTAGACCTGCCTGCACAGGTAGACCTGCCTGCACAGGTACACCTACCTGCACAGGTACACCTACCTGCACTTTTGGTGCTTGCAGCAGATGGGAGTCCAGGTGCTGAGGCGCTAGGAGAGGGAACCACGCCCGGCACCAGGACCGCATGGCTGGTTGAAGCTGATGCAGCAGAGGCGGAGCCAGAAGCAGGTGTGGCCGGAATGATGTCGTACTTCTGCAGCTGCAGCAGGTACGTGTCTGCCGTCTTAGACGGCCCCCAACTCACCTCCAGGGAGGTGGTGTTGGCCCGGACCAGCTGCACCCGGGACGGAGCCACAGGGCATTCTGGGAGGAGAGGAACCAGGTGAGAGACGCAGCTCAGACAGAGGAGCGTGTGTGTGTATATTATATATATATATATATATATATATATATATATATATATATATATATATATATATATATATATATATATATATATATATAGATATATATATATATATATATATATCTATATATCTATATCTATATATAGATAGATAGATAGATAGATAGATAGATATAATATACACACATACAAAGTCTGAAATCAATTTAAATGTCAAGTGGTCTGCTGCCTGCCTGTCTGGTGCTTTTACTGCGCTGCCGTCAGGAGGGAAGGGAACAGCGCTGCGTTTCCTGTTTAGCCTCTTTGTTGTTTTATTTAGTGACGTTCCTTCAAACAGCGACTAGCATCAAGTCTAGCAGCTTTCTGTTTAATAGCCACTTTAATGAAAGCACCAGTAGTTCTGGAGTGGCTGTCTTGATGGAGCAGCCATGAGCGCCTTCCTGCTTCCCTCAGCGCTGTCTGACAGGCACAGCTGCTGCTGCCTGGGCCTGGAGCCACGGCAACATGAATCAAAGCTACAGGTGATCCACCTGGATTACACATGCTGACATAAATATGACCTAAATGTAGTTTACGTAAATGTAGTTTTTAAAGAAGTCTCTTCTCTGACAGCTGTTCTGGTAAAACTGAGCGTGGATTCAGGCGACGTATTAAAGGTCATGAATCCCAGAGGAAAGCCTGACAGGTGAGACACAGGCAGGTAAACTGTAGGTGGTTCCTCTGCAGCAGCAGTACAGTGGCGCCCCCATCAGGAGCCATGGAGATGGTGCATCTGTTTCGCTGCGGTTCTGATCCACAGCTAAGTTCTGCTGACTCAGATCAGAGGAGCTAAAATGACATCACATGATGACATCATCGTTTCATCTATCGTGTTGCCGTGACCTGCTGCGGCCCACCTGGCCCGGCCTGCTTTACCAGACGTGCTCACCTGTCTCCAGGTACCACAGGTCCTTGCAGCACACCTGGTTGTTCCAGGCCTTGCGGTACCCGTCCCTGCCGCTCCAGATGAAGAGCCGGGAGTTGATGGCCACGCTGCAGTGCCCCGCCCGAGCTCTGGGCAGGTTCTCCTCGTCGCCGTCCATCAGAACCGTCTCCCAGCACATGCTCTCTGCAGGCACACAGGTGTGAGTGGGCGGCTCTGTGCAGGTGTACAGGTGTACAGGTGTGTACAGGTGTGTGGATGTGTACCCAGGTTGAGGCAGGCCAGGTTGTTGGTGCACTTCCACTCCTTCTCATGAGTCCCCATCTTCACGTCGTCCCCCAGGAGAGGAACCCAGCCTCCAAACACGTACATCCTGTCAGACACACACACGTTCTGCAGCGGTTCTGGACGGGTTCTGTACTGGTTCTGTTGTGTTCTGCACTGGTTCTGGACGGGTTCTGTACTGGTTCTGTTGTGTTCTGCACTGGTTCTGTTGTGTTCTGCAGCGGTTCTGGACGGGTTCTGTAACGGTTCTGTTGTGTTCTGCACTGGTTCTGGACGGGTTCTGTACTGGTTCTGTTGTGTTCTGTACTGGTTCTGTTGTGTTCTGCACTGGTTCTGGACGGGTTCTGTACTGGTTCTGTTGTGTTCTGCACTGGTTCTGTTGTGTTCTGCAGCGGTTCTGGACGGGTTCTGTAACGGTTCTGTTGTGTTCTGCACTGGTTCTGGACGGGTTCTGTACTGGTTCTGTTGTGTTCTGTACTGGTTCTGTTGTGTTCTGCACTGGTTCTGGACGGGTTCTGGGCGGGTTCTGTGTAGGTGGCTGTACTGGTTCTGTTGTGTTCTGCAGCGGTTCTGGACGGGTTCTGTGCTGGTTCTGTTGTGTTCTGCACTGGTTCTGTTGTGTTCTGCACTGGTTCTGGTCGGGTTCTGTAAAGGGTGCCTGTCATGGTTCTGTTGTGTTCTGCACTGGTTCTGTTGTGTTCTGTGTAGGTGCCTGTACTGGTTCTGTTGTGTTCTGTGTAGGTGCCTGTCCTGGTTCTGTTGTGTTCTGCACTGGTTCTGGACGGGTTCTGTGAAGGGTGCCTGTCCTGGTTCTGTTGTGTTCTGTACTGGTTCTGTTGTGTTCTGTACTGGTTCTGGTCGGGTTCTGTGAAGGGTGCCTGTCCTGGTTCTGTTGTGTTCTGCACTGGTTCTGTTGTGTTCTGTACTGGTTCTGGACGGGTTCTGTGAAGGTGCCTGTACTGGTTCTGTTGTGTTCTGCTCTGGTTCTGTTGTGTTCTGCACTGGTTCTGTACTGGTTCTGTTGTGTTCTGCTCTGGTTCTGTTGTGTTCTGCACTGGTTCTGTACTGGTTCTGTTGTGTTCTGCTCTGGTTCTGTTGTGTTCTGCACTGGTTCTGTACTGGTTCTGTTGTGTTCTGCACTGGTTCTGTTGTGTTCTGTACTGGTTCTGTACTGGTTCTGTACTGGTTCTGTTGTGTTCTGTGTAGGTGCCTGTCCTGGTTCTGTTGTGTTCTGTACTGGTTCTGTTGTGTTCTGTACTGGTTCTGGTCGGGTTCTGTACTGGTTCTGTGAAGGGTGCAGCAGTACTTGTTGTTGATGATGGTGGCAGAATGCAGGCTGCGGGGAAGGGGAGGCGTCCCTCTGACAGCTGGTTGGCTCCACACCAGAGAGTCTGTGACATCATCAGGATAACGACCAATCAGGAGACGGTTTCATACAAACAGGAAGCAGCATGTATCAATGGCATAGTCATGTTCTCGTGACATCACCACACGCACAGCTCGTCTGCATTAGTCTTTAGATAAGAAATTATTACTTATATTGATCATAAAATTAAATAATTGTATAATGTATTCATTGTTAAATGTGAGAGGTAATATTTTGTGTTAAATAAATTATAATTTAAGTTCTTTAGCCTTTTTTAACAAAAAAATATTCATACACTACACCACATTTTATTGAAAACATTATTTTTAAACGGCTAAAAAAATATCTAGAAAATATCAGAATTGTGGCTATAAAACCAGAATCAAGCTGTGGCCGCAGTGCATTCTGGGAAAGCGGTCAGTCTGATGAACGCACAAGTCTGCTCTGATGCATGCTGGGTAAAGAGGGCAGGTTCTCGGTCAGCTGTTCTTGGCAGTTGGAACAGTGCTGAGGATGATGATGTCACGAGAACACGAGAACGCTCAGGTACGCGTCCTGAGAAACTGCGTCAGACTGAGCTCCCTGTTCTGTATCCAGAGGCCCACCAGAACCCGGGTCCTGCACAGAGAACCCAACTTCCTCGTGTCGGGGTTTTAATGGCGGCATGAAACAAACTAACCACGGTCCTCCAGGTAGATCCTGAGACTCCAACAGGTAGAACGGGGCTCTCACCTACGTCCAGAACCCACAGATCTCCCAGGCGGCAGCCGTTCATCCCGCCGTAGATGATCAGCCTGCTGACTCCGCCCCTGTTCGTCATCACTGCCGTGTGACTCTCTCTGGGAGGCGGCGGCGGCCCGGTCGTGGCCGGGATCTCCCAGCTGACCACGGTGGAACCGGGTTTCAGCTCCAGAGAGTACAGGTCATTCAGGTACCTGAGGACAGGTGGGCATTCAGCGTGAGGCTCAACGTGCATGAAGGCAGGTGATGGCCAGGTGGTTCCTACCTGGGAATGTTGTTCTTAGGATCCTCGCTGTCATTGGCCAGCCCACCAAACAGATAGCACCGGGAGCCAATCAGAGAGAAGCTGTGTCCGAGCCGAGGGCATGGGGGCGGGCCCTTCTTCGGGGATTTGGCTTTCAGGCGTTTCCACTCCCAGCGGCTGGCCTGCAGGAGATTCACAGTTCGGTTAACGGAGGCCCCGCCCCCGGCCCCGCCCCCGCAGTGACATCACTGACCTGCAGCTCGTACAGCTCGTTGCTGTATTTGCCGTACTCCACCATCCCTCCGAACACCAGCAGGCGCGTCCCGTCGCACACGAAGCCGTAGGCGGCGCAACCCGGCGGGATGTCGCCGCGCACCGCCGGGATGAACCACTGGTTGGTAGCTGGAGGGATTAATTAACCTGATCACATGACCTACGTCTCAATTCAGTTTTATTTCTAAAGCACCGATTCACATCACATCATCATCAAGGTTCTTTCCAAAGTCAGACTCCATCAGATCCTCCAGGTTGGTGAGAAAGTTTCCTCTCTAAGGAAACCCAGCAGGTTGCATCAAGTCTCTCCAAGCAGCATTCACTCCTCCTGAAAGAGCGTAGAGCCACAGTGGACAGTCGTCTGCATTGTTGATGGCTTTGCAGCAATCCCTCATACTGAGCATGCATGAAGCGACAGTGGAGAGGAAAACTCCCCTTTAACAGGGAGGAGAACCTCCAGCAGAACCAGAACCAGGCTCAGTGTGAACGCTCATCTGCCTCCACCCACTGGGGCTTAGAGAAGACAGAGCAGAGACACAGAAAGCTCAGAAGCTCACATTGACCCAGGAGTACTTTCTATGATAGAGAAGACAGAGCAGAGACACAGAAAGCTCAGAAGCTCACATTGACCCAGGAGTACTTTCTATGGTAGAGAAGACAGAGCAGAGACACAGAAAGCACAGAAGCTCACATTGACCCAGGAGTACTTTCTATGGTAGAGAAGACAGAGCAGAGACACAGAAAGCACAGAAGCTCACATTGACCCAGGAGTACTTTCTATGTTAGAGAAGACAGAGCAGAGACACAGAAAGCTCAGAAGCTCACATTGACCCAGGAGTACTTTCTATGGTAGAGAAGACAGAGCAGAGACACAGAAAGCACAGAAGCTCACATTGACCCAGGAGTACTTTCTATGGTAGAGAAGACAGAGCAGAGACACAGAAAGCTCAGAAGCTCACATTGACCCAGGAGTACTTTCTATGTTAGATGGTAATAGAGGATGATCTGCCTCCCCTGATGATGTCACAGCTAACAGAACGCCAGACCAGGTGTACCTTCTATGAAGAGAAAAAGACAGAGAACAAAAAGTTAAAAGCTGAAATAACAACAAACAATGCAGATTGGAGAGCAGTAGGAGAACTCAGCAGAGAGAGAGAAATAGACCCTGATGTCCTCCAGCAGCCTAAGCCTATAGCAGCATAACTATAGAGGTAGCTCAGGGTAACATGAGCCACTCTGACTAGAAGCTTTGTCACAAAGGAAAGTTTTAAGATTAGTCTTAAAAGTAGACGGGGTGTCTGCCTCACGGACCAAAACTGGGAGTTGGTTCCACAGGAGAGGAGCCTGATAGCTAAAGGATCTGCCTCCCATTCTACTTTTAGAGACTCCAGGAACCACCAGCAGACCTGCAGTCTGAGAGCGAAGTGCTCTGTTAGGAACATACGGGGTAATCAGAGCTCTGATATATGATGGAGCTTGATTATTAAGGGCTTTATACGTGGAAACGTTATGCTATCAACCCGGAACATGACGCCATGTGACCCGCCAACAGGAAGAGACTCCACTGCTGTTCTGCTTTAGAACCACACATGGCTCAGATTGGCTGTACTGTCTTCAGCACACGGCGGTTCTACAGCAGAAGAGTACCGGCATCAGTTAGCAGAGGTTCTACAGGGTCAAAGTTCTGCTGATCACCAGATCAGGACTGGGTCAGAATCACAACAAAGACAATGTTCTCTGGGAGCAGCTCAGTAAACCAGAACATAGAACTTCACCAAGGCAGAACAAATCAAAGAACACAGAACATGGAACCATTGAGATCTGCTTTCTAAAGGAGAACGTGGTGGATTAGACCCAACAGAACCTGTAACCAGATGTTTGACCTGGAAATTAATTCTCCAAACAGGCCAAAGTTTTAGCTTCCAGACCGACGGAACACAAGCCCAGGATACAGGCGGAACGGTTCTCCCTGAGACCTAATGTCAACATATGGAAGAGAGGAACATCTTCTGGTGAAACATCAGCAAGCCACAGGAGAACATGCCAGCTGCTGTTTCAGAATCCGATGGAACCAAAGATGAGTGGAACACTGAGATGTCTGTTAGACTCGATGTTTAATTGTGTGTCTGCCTGACACAGAGGAACATCTTTGGTTCCTCAGCAGCTGAGCGGCTGTGAAGAACCAAGTCAGGTACCCCAGGAATGGTCATCTACATGCTGTGAAAGTGCTGTGGAGGAACTACAGGGAGAACCTGAGACTCCATGTGGGATCATGCATGTTCTAACTGGGTTCCCAGAGGTTCTTGGTGGTCGTGGGGGTTCTAGAAACGCTGGTTTCTGTTTTATGACACCGCCTTCTTTGTTGCTCCTGCATTGATCCAGCAGGGTCCTCAGGGCCGGGGGGGCGGTGGGGTCCGGCCGGCCGGCCAGGCGGCAGGCTGGCCGGGGTGGGGGGGGGGGGGCGGCCGGTTCTTTGTCTTCTGGGTTTAACCTTCATTTTCTGGACCTGGTTCTGCTTTAATGATCCGGTCTGAAGACCCAAAACAAAAGCAGCCGTTATAACTGCTACTTGTGTAGTTTTCCTGTCTCCGTGTGGGCGGGGCCGTGTGACGTCACCATTGTTTTCAGTAAAAAGGCGCCATTTTTCACTGTGTCTCTGAGCGGTTAGCGGCAGCTAGCTGCTACATGCTAGCCGCCAGAGTTCCGCAGACACCGGGACCCAGAAACACAAGCACCCACCCCGCGAAACGGCGGAACCGCTCCGGGTTAAAGCCCACGGACCGCTCTTTTCCTCCGCTTTAAAGCCCCCGGTCCGCTCCTCTGCCCAGTCTGAGCGCAGAACCCGACCCAGTGTCCAGCTAAAAGCCCAGAACCCGACCCACTCCGGGTTAAAGCCCAGAACCCGGCTCCGCTCCGGACCCACCTGTATTATAGACGTGCAGCTCGTCCACGATTCCCTCGTTTCCTCCTCCGAACACAACCATCAGCTCCTTAATGGACACGGCCCGGTGCCCGTGCCGGGGTCGCGGAACCGGGCCAGTCCAGCCCAGGACCCGCTTCCAGCGGGGCTGCAGCACAACGGGGGTCTCAGTGAGGGTTTCCATGGACGTTCCTCCGGTCTGATCTAGATTCAGCCGCACGTTAATGGTTTCACCATTGGCTTCCTTTGGACCGGCTGGTTCTGATCCAACCGGCTCCCAAAGAGGTTCCTCAGAGCGGCTAGAACCATTCACTATTCCCCGGGTCTGAAGGCCGCGTTGTCCCGGAGCTGTGCTAACAGCTAATAGCTAGCAGCTAACGCTATTCTTCTTCTTCTTCTACTTGAATTGAAGTGGCGGTTGGCAAACAGTAACTTAGTGCATTACCGCCACCAACCGGTAGGGAGTGTGGACCAGGACAAACAAGCTCAAAACCCGGTTATCAACAAAGAACGAAACTAAATGACCTTATAGCTTACACCTGAGGGACTTTTTCTTAAAATATTTACAGGATTCCTTCACCTATCCAAGGCTCCTTATTAACTATGTTAAATTGTCCCTGATATTTCCTGAAGTTGGCCTCCGTGTTCTATAGTTTCACTTTCCCAATGAGTTCATATCTTCCTGATGTGTTGAGTTAAGTCAAGTTTATTTATAAAGCATTTTTCAGTAATAGGATCATTCAGAGTGCTGTGACAATTAGGCCTGTGTGCCCCAGCTGCAGCCGCTTATTATCCTTTCTTGTATTCTGTGTCTTCCAGCACTCATATCCTGAAGCAGGTACCTGAATGCAAAACTAAATAAATCCTGAAATGTACAGGCAGCCAGAGCTGGGAGGACGAAATGGGAGCAAGGTGCTCATGGGCTGATTAGCCATTAGCATCTGGGCAGCAGAGATTTTGACCCACTGCAGCTAACGTTAGGTATCGGCCATCCCTGCAAAAAGACAGTTGTAGTCGTCCAGTCTAGAGGTGGTAGAACCATACGTCACCCTTTCAAAAAAGAGTGATCTCAAAAAAGTCCTGAAAAATAGTTTAGCATGTTAAAGGGTGACGCATAAAAGAGACATCCAGAAGGCCAAGCAGAGGTAGAGGCAGTGCATGGAGGACCACCTCTGCAGCAACAGTCCAGATAACATTTGGAGAGGCATCAGAACCATCAGAAGTTCTGATGGTTCTGATTCAGAACCATCAGGGACTACCAGCGCAGAGACCAGCGACTGATGATGACCGGCTCTCCCTGACACCTTCAACAGCTTCTGTGACTCTCCAAGCTGCAGGAAACATCTCCCCCAGCCAGAGGAGAACCATCAGCATCTCCTCCTGCAGCTCCACCAGGTGACCTCCTCCCTGAAGAAGGTCACCACCAACCAGGCTTCAGGTCCAGACATGGAGTCAGCCCGGACACTTAGATCATGCTGACCAGCTAGCAGGACATCTGGACATCTTCATCTTCTCCCTGCAGCTTTCCACGCTTCCTGTATGTCTGAAATCCTCCGTTATCGTTCCTGTCCCCCAGAAACCAACCATCTCCTTTGTGTGGAGCAGAACACAGACCCTCACGTGTCGTCTGCTGTTCTCCTGAGAACATTAAATTCTGACCCTGATAAAATCCCACATTTCTGTCTGTGTTTAAAGGAGGGTTGCTGCCACTAATCATATTCTGTTTTATCCACCCCGTGGATTTTATTTCTGGCTCAGAGCTTTATCTGTTTCTCCTGAAATCACTTCTTGACCTTTAACATAGAAAGTACTCCTAGATCAGTGCTGTGTAATTCCTGGTTCTGCTCTGCCAGTCAATGGTTTCCTTAGAAATGTCTCACCAGTCTGAATAAACTAAATTGGAAAGTATGCATTTCATGTTGATCCTGTCTGGATTATATTTATTTACATCTTTCCTTAAACTGTATCTTTTTTATTGTAGCGTGCCTTAGGGCGTATATCATGCAACATCAACTTTTTGGAGCTTTTAGCCATGTTCTGGTGCTCTTCCTTCATCACAATCATGGCCTAAGTGGTGTTTGGTTCATGGATGTCTGAGTAATCCTGGTGAATTCAGCTCTGAGCAGCAGCTGCCGTCCCGGCGGCCATGACGGGTCTAGCAGAGCCGCCATGGAAGCATTTAAGGCTGCATGTGTCACTGTGTGATCGCTTTAAGAGGCTTTAAATAAGGAAGCCAACACTGTTCTCCATCTACAGCAGGGGTGTCAAACTCATTTTGGTTTAGGGGCCGCATTCAGCTTAATCTGATCTCAAGAGGGCCACACGAATTAACTCATTGCAAGATTAAATAGAACTAATAAAAGTGGACTTGTTAATTTTTATATTAAGTTAATTTCACTTTTACACAATATATTATGAATAACCTCAGCGTTTTTAAGAAAAGTATGTGCAATTTCATCAATACTTTTACTCAGTTAAACATTTACTTGTGCATTATGCATAAGAACTGATCACAGTGATTATACAATGTTGAAAAACATTTATTCACATTTTTTGGAACTTAAAAACACTGTCCTGCGCCCCTCGTGGACAATATAGGAACTGCAGATTTTTAATTAAATGAAGTACATGTTTTTTTCAATAATTGTTTTATCATTCTCTTCCTTTTATCTTGTCCACTTGTGAAAGTCAAATCTGATGAGCTCTTTGTGGCATCTTATTGCCACATTGCCAGACAGGACACTGGGGAAAAAAAAAAAAAAAATTTTTTTTTTTTTTTTTATAATGATAATGCATTTAGCCACAGGGCCGGACTAAATTGTTCGGCAGGCCGGATCCGGCCCGCGGGCCGTATGTTTGACACCCCTGCTCTACAGCAACCTTTAATCAGCTTCAGCTCCATCAGCTCTGCTGGCTTCTTCCAGATGTTCTGCGTCCAGCCAGAGGCGACGGTGGAGAGAAAAGGAGTTTGCTGTTTCTTCCATTCACTGAGACGGTACTGAACTCTAATCAGAACCAAGTTAAAACGGACCCAGCACACTTAATAAACCGAACCTGAAGCGGTCCACACAAAGACTGGACCTTGGAATAACGGAACCGTTGGATAGTTCTCCTTATTGTTCTGCAGGAACAAACGGGTTTGGGTTTTCAGTCTCAGCAGCAGATCCAGTTTGTGGTTCTGGTTCCTTGTGGTTCAGGACACAAATCAAACATGTTTTCTTCTGTCTCTTTTTATTCATCATCAAAAAAACAAAGTCACACAAAGATTATTAAACGTGGTTCATCCGATGAACGTACAGGGACCTTCAGCGATTAGATCACACACCAGCAGACATCTGATCGCTCCAGCTTCATGGTGACCACCACCAGACGTTTGGGGGGATTTTAAACAGAACCCTGATGGCTGAGTGAATGACAGTCCAGCAGATCCTCCGTGTTTCCGGACCGTCTTTTTTTAGACGGCGGTTTGGGTTTAGTCAGAACAACGGAACGGTGCCAACGGCAGCACAGGAACCCATCAGGAACGACCAGCAGGAAGATACTCCAGCTCATCGCTTTCCTCTGGTCCTCTGAGCTCCTCTGAGCTCCTCGCTCCATCTGGGGAAAGACGAGGAGAGACAGAATCAGCGACAGACCGGACCTGCGTTCATTCTGCCTTAAGGTACCTGCAGTCCTGCTGGAGGAGAACCCCAGACCTTGATCCAGTCATTTAAACGGACCCCAGACTCAGATGAACAAGAACCTGAAAGAACTGAAGCAACAGTGGGAACTAAAGTGGACCAGAACCACTAAAGCTGCTTTACTATGGCGCCTACAGCCCTGATGATTCCACATCTGCTGCTCATCTACCATCATTATTTACTTTGATATCACAACAAAACCCAAATATGACTGATCGCTTTATTTCTGAGCTCTAACAGGTTTCAGCTATTTAGACCAAATCAGTGTTCTAATTATAAAATAATAATAAAGAAAGATCCTCGGTTCACTTTAGTCTCATGCCTTATGAGTTTTAAAATAAAGGCCTATCTTAAAAATTATCAACATTTTCATTTTGCATGGATGTAATTGGATTGTTAATTTAATCGATATATATATTGATGCATTGTTCCTGGATGGAGTGGATGTTCTGGTCCAGTGTTTCTGGTACCACAGGGTTCTCCAAGCTGAGACACCTTCCTTTAAAAAGGTACATAGCCACATGATATGCTTATAATGTTATCTTTTTTTTTGCGGTTCTAGTGGCTCGCTTTTATTCACAGTAAACTGACAGGAAGGGGAGAGACATGCGGCAAAGGACCGCGGGTCGGACCCGAACCCAGGTCGACCACGTCGAGGACTAAAGGCCTCCAAACATGGGTCGCGCTACGCCACGAGGGCGGCCGTGACATGCTTATAAAAAACACCACAAACCGTTTGATCATGATAAAATAAGGTTTTATACGCCATCTTTGTGGTGTTTTAATGTTCCTTTTTGAGCTGACAGATAATTCCCTCTCAGGCGCGATTAGCAGATAGAAACAGAAGTGGCGCCATCTAGTGGCAGTATCGCAGAACTATCATAATGCTGGTTTGCTTAATTAATAAATCAGTATTAAATAATGTCAGACTGAGCTTGATTCTCTGCAACGCCTCACAGTAAAGCAGCAGCTCAGCGTGATGAAGACCAACGTTATTAATTCAATTAACCGATCTATGGCAACTTTAAGAGCCTGAAATCAGAACATTTAGTCACGTCAGTCAACTCTGCGTCACATCTGAGCCTCGGCAGGTTCAGCGTCCGCTTCAGTGAACACCAACGCTCAGACGGTATTCCCAGAGACATTCCAGGCTTTTCCCTCCAGGAATCAGATTTTTTGTGTTTTTTTTTCCACTGGATCTTTATGCATCATTTTGCTGGGAGATGCTAATAGCCGTTAGCCACTTCCTTGTTTTAACCCCGGCTGAGCACACCCAGTACGTACTTCTGTTAAAATTGTAAATAAACACGAAAGGCATTATTTACTAACAAAATGAGCAAAAACAAAGCGTAAAACGTCAAAATAACAACTAATACGCCTGCAGGAGGTGATAATCTTTCATTAAAACTTTGTATGCAACCAGAGTGAGCTGCTGACGACTAAAAAAAGTCAAATTACGTGGCTAAGGGGGGGGGGGGGGGGGGGGGGGTCTGCGTGTTGTTGCTGTTTTTAAAGCATCATGGACATCAGGACATATTAATCCGGCTAATATCCAAGATAGCGATAAGCTACTAAGACCACCAGTCGGGTTCTGTCTGAGCTCATGGTGCAGAACCTGAGCGCAGGCAAAGAGGGATACCAGGCCCGGTTTCTGGTAGCGCTCAGGAGGTTCTTCCACCATCGTGGTCCGACACAGGAAGAGTCTGGATGGTCCTCCGCCAGCCGACCCACCCCAACGGTCCGACCCCCGAAACAGAACCTCTGAAGACCAGGGACCAAGGTCTGGTTCTGACACAGCAGAACTGCGTGTTTAGGGTCGGGCTAAGATCAGAACCGAGCTCAGGCAAACGTTAAGAGTCCAGATGCTGTTGTTGGAGTTAAAAGACGATTTATTCCCACTTTAGCTTCCTTATAACAGACGATGCAAACGAGCGGCCGAGCGGCGCCGGCTGAGCGGCGCCGGCGTTTCCCGGCCGAGCGGTCAGAAGCGATCTGCCGTTTCCGGGGAAACGCATGGTTGGCTGTGGGATACAGACTTTACACACATTGCACAGCGTGAGTGAGGGTTACGTACACAGGTCCACTAACGACAGCAGTTCTGGGGTTCTGATCCGACCCTCGTCGTACTGACTCTTCTTCTCCAACAGCCGCTGTTTGCTGGGATTCACCAGAACTGAACGAACACAGTCTTATGAACAGTTCATCCCACACACCTGGAGCCACCTGAGTCTGCTGCCACCTACCTGAGAGTCCGGCCGAGGTGGACTGCAGGGACCCGGCCGGGGAGAACCGGGCCGCCTCGCCGGGCCCGGGCCCGCCGGGCTGGGGGGGGTAGTTGTACTGGTCCTCCGTGGGAACGGACGGCTGGCTGAGGCGGGACGCCGCAGCAACGGCTCGGTTCTGATGGTCAGAACCGCAGCCGGACCCGTCGGACCGGAACTGGGAGCGCAGCTCGTACTGAGAGAAGCCGCGGCTTTCGTCGGTTTCACACGGGCCGGCGAGGGACAGGGAGGGGGGGCAGAGGGAGGGGGGGCCGAGGGAGGAGGAGTGGAGCGGGCGAGGAGGGGTGAAGGCCCCGAACGACGAAGAGGAGGAGGAGGAGGAGGAGGAGGAGGGAGGCAGGTTCTGTTGTGACGGCGCCAGCTCGGACAGCTGGTGGGAGACGGCGGTGACGCAGGAGTCCAGGGAGCGGGGGGGTCTGGGGAAGGACTGGGGGGGGGGCGGGGGGAGCCGGGGCGAGGACGAGCTCCTCCTCATCGAGCTGCGCAGCTCCCTCAGTTGGTGGAACACCTGAGGAGGACAGAACCGGTGAGAACCTGCAGCAGAACCCGAGGGGCTCCGGACCAGAACCGCAGACCCAAACTGGGTAGAACCAGGACCAGAACATGGAGCCAAAACCTGACTTCATCTGGGAGAACCTAGCTTAGACTGTCGGTAGCGGTTCTGCCGCCGGGTTCTAGCGGTTCTGACCTCAGTCATGGCGGGTCTCTTCTTCCTCTGCCTGCTGAGACTCTTTCGGGCCAGCGCTGCCACCCGCAGGTAACCGTCAGGCTCAGCGGCGCCGCCTGCAAGCAGAACCGTCAGCTCAACACACAGCAAGAACTCTGAGAACCAGAACCGAGACCCGAGCTCACAGACCAGCAGTCAGCCGTTGGTCCAGGTGTCTCCTCCACGCTTCTGGGCCGGCGCTGTTCGGGTCATCGTCCTCCACAAGGTCCTTCTGCAACCAGAACCACATCACAGCAGTTCTTATGCAAAAACACAAGCAACCTCCATGGAGGCAGGGACCGGGTCGGCGGGTTCTACTGGGTCTCCCCGCCGGGCCCAGCTCACCCGGCGGGTCGGACGGTACCATGGCAGGCGCCTCAGTGTGGGCCCAGCGGCTCCAGGGTGGCGCCGGCCGGCCCGGGGCTGCTGCAGCCTTCCAGAACCGAGTCCAGTTGCTGCGGTTCTGTGACAGATTTATTTCCACTCATCCTCACAAATAACCCAAACGGGTCAAACGGGTCAAACGGGTCACCTTACACCGGGCTGACCCGCCTACTTTGATGGGATCCAGTCTGGATTTAACAGCGCGCTGAAACAAGTGTTCAGTGGACCGGACCGGCCGACCCGGTCTGTAACAGAACCTGAGCGCTGCAGAGCAGATGAGGCTCTCACCAGGTATCTGTCTCCAGACTTCCCGTCCTGTTCCAGAGCTCGCCGCCCCGTCAGAACCTCCAGCAGCACCTGGAACACACAGAACCCCGTCAGGCCCGGTTCAGACAGACCGGCGTTCCCAGCGGCGCCAAAGCCTCAGAATCTCACCACGCCGAAGCTGTAGACGTCCAGCCCCGTGCTCAGCTCGCCTCTCCTCACGTATTCCTCAGGCAGATACGCCAGCGTTCCTCTCACGGTCGTGGTTCTGCCGACGGACTGGGTCTGCGTGGAACAGCCGGCCGGGCCGCGCGGCACGCACCGAGCCAGACCGAAGTCCGAAAGTTTTGGTACCCAGTGCTGGTCCAACAGGATGTTAGAACTGCAGGGGTCAGAGGAAGAGGAGAGGTTCAGTCAGGTTCAGAGCTCATCATAGCACTGAAGCAGCTCTGGTCAAGGTCACTAATGATATTCTCACGGCCTCAGATAATGGACATGGAGGAATGACGAAGAGGAGGAGGAGAACCGGGAGGGTTCCTCAGAGCTCTGATTGGACACCTGCTCCTCGCTACAGACGGTCCACGGTTCTGGAGCCTTTATGGATCAGAACATCGTGGATGAGGTCCTCCTAGAAGACTGGATGGGTCGGTTCAGGGAGAACCGGTAACTACCCGACCGTCAGTCCGCTCCTCTGAAAAGCTCCGGTTCCAAAGACCGCAGCAGTTAGAACCAGAACCAGAACCGGTGATGCACGGTTCCTCCTGGTTCCCCTCTGTAACGATGGGTCCAGTTCAACAATAGCTGGGCGATCAGAACCGGCTAATCAGCTCCTCCTCATCGTGTTCCAGCAGGTCAGCAGAACCTCTGAGAACCCGCTCCCTCCATGTTCCTCCATCAGCGCCAACGCTGCTGCTGATGGCCTCCACCTCAGGAACCAGCCACTGCAAAGGAACTACAAGAACAATCTTCTTGAAATGAGGAGCAGGTAAATAAGATGATCTGCCACTGGACTGAGTATTTCACCCCTAAAATAAGATAATTACACATCCAGCCCCTGAAATCAGTTGTTCCTATTTTAGGTGCAGAAATCTTATTCCATTGGCAGATAATCTTATTTCCCTGCTTAAATCAAGACAAATACACTCATTTCCAGAATATTTTACGTTTAGTTCCCTATTTGCAGTGCACCTGTCTGGAGTTCTGATGCGACCCGGTTTCTGTTCCTCAGAGGATCTGCAGCCATTACGGCTCCTCAGGCCGATGCTCTTTTCCACCTAGATGTCAAACAGGAATATTTCCAGTTTCCACCTGATTCAGGTTGTTTCCATCCTGTTGAAGTTTGTTTCCTTGTTGTTGAGACTCAGTGTGGTTCAGCTTCTTTGTGCGGATTTATAACCTAAAAGCTCAAACTCATGAATAAACATCTGGTTTGCAGCTGCTGAAGTTAAATAAAACGGAGTTGTTATATTTCAGAGGATCTGGGTCAGTTCTAGGCACATTAGCACAGCAGCTCAGACCTTCACATTCATTTTCAAACCTTACACACGAGCCCCGGGTCTCGCACCTTTCTCCATTAATCCTTCCTTCAGTTTTACAAAGTCTGTCAGAACCTCATCCTGCAGAACCTCGGTTCTGGCCCGGTGTTTTAGGAACCATTTCCTCTCCAGACTTTATTCTGCCAGTATCTCGCTGGCTTGTCTAGATGCTTTGCAGGGAAGGTTGACCAAGCTTCATCTTGCTTTTCTTCAGCAGTGGAGTCTTGTGCAGTGATTTGCGTTTTTTAACATTTTAATGGGAAAACAAGTAAAGAAACATAACAGCTATTTCCAGATGTTTGCTGCTCTGCTGTTGGACTCCTGATTATTCTCCTCTGAGGGATGCTTGGCTGGTTTCTGGTGAAATGATGTTCTACTTCCAGATTTTATCTCCAACAGCGCTCACTGGAGCTTAGAAATGCAGCTGTAGCCACAAACACTCGCTACCGTCTTAGCATAGCAGCTTTAGCTAGGCTAATGGTGGCGCGATTAGCATTCTAAGGACCATGGGGACATTTTCTGCAGTTTAATGATGAACTAAAGCTAAAGCTGAGCTAATGAGGATAATAATACAGTATCAAAATGTATTTTTCTTCAGTAATTGTATTTTTATCAGTATCAAGTCTAAAATGTATGTATCATGACGGGACAGGGAAACTCCACGCCACAGAACCAGGATAACACTGTGCATTCTGGGATTTGGAGTTTTTACCAGCTGCTGCATTCATGGTTTGGTGTCTGTGACGTGTGGATAACCTTGCTACAGATATCTGTAGTGAATTTAATTTGATCACTGATGCACATCCTGATCCTGCTGACTGACAGACGGGTTCCTCACCTCTTCACGTCTCCATGGATCAGCTGTTCCTGACCCACCGGGGGGTGGTGCAGAAACTGAAGAGCTGCTGCTGCTCCTTCCACTATACTGACCCGGAGAGCCCAGGACAGAACCACACACGCCTGGAACACACGAGCACATGACTGTCACACAGAAACACGCCTGGAACATACGAGCACATGACTGTGACACAGAAACACGCCTGGAACATGTCTGAAGACACCTGGAACAGACGTGAAGCACGGCTAGAACATAAAGCAACATCAGAGAACACGGTTCACGTGAAAAACCAGAAACTGAGACACAGAAAGCCGCCAGAAGACACCGAAACAGAAGAAGACATGAAGCACACCCAAAGCAGACAACTATAGAGGTAATAAAGACAGAGCGCCGGCCCATTATGCTCCGCCTCCTCCGCCTCCTGTGTGACGGAGGACTGGTCAGCACCGACCCGGTCGTCTCTAAGCAGCTTCCCCAGGCAGAACCGCTCAGGTCTAACGGCTGAGGAGCATCAGCGGCGGGTTCTGCTGCTTATCAGAGAATATCCTAGTTTTAATGGAGCAAATCAACCCTTTGATCGTGGTCAATTAGACTTCTTTCTTTAATATGTACAACTTCTCGTTATCAGAGAACATACATGTGTTTTCTCGCAATTTTGTGAAATTAATCTAAAAATATTTGAGTTTTTGGCCAATAATTGATTTTCTTTAATCTATAATGGACCTAATATGATTTGTTTCGCGGAAACTATTGCTAACAGGTCTTGATGCTGAAGTCAGACTTTGTTAGGTGGCCGTTGATGTAATTAAATGCAGCCGTCATCAGACTGAACGCTTCAGGAAAGACGTCACGCAGCAGCACTGTTTGCAGAAGAAATGGTGAATATAATTGTTTCTAGAAGTGTAAAGTTCTGTTTAAAAAAATAATCTCTCCTGGTTATTATTATTAGAAAGCTGCCGAGCGATGAGAGCCGACAAAAACATGACCGTTCATACGTGTGTGAATTAGCACGGCATGTGGAAAAGACGGAGCTGGGTCACATTTCAGTGTGAACGTAGCGCAAGGTAATAAATAATGTTACCAGAAAAAAAGCCGAAATATGAGAATAAAGTTGTTACAAGAAGTCACACAATTGATAAAATAATAATCTGATGCTGATTTAGTATTTTCTGACTCGTAAAACCAAAACCTAACTTTACTCGACGCTCAACTTGGTTTTAACGGAAGCCCCGCCCATCGAGGCCGCCGCCCGCCGTTATCTCAGCGCCGCAGGGCCAACGGGTCGGGAACCTCTGGGTGACAACCAGAACCGCTGCGGGACTCGGAGAACCGAGGAAGGTTTGGTTGGACGGTTCTTCAGGATCGTCTCGCACAGTTGGACCCACATGGTGCGGCACGCAGCAGAACATCAGGCAGAACATCGGTCCGTTTCCACTGCAGGCCCAGTGACCCGGTCAGACCTTACAGAACCAGTGGGAACACTCAGTTCTGCTGCATATTGGATCTCTTCAAGTCACATTGGCGCCGCTGCCATCTGCGGTTCTGAATCCGACTCGTATCGGACCTTTTCGGTTCCAGTGGGAACCGCTGAGGCAGATTTGATCTGACCCGTTCATCCAGGCCGCTTCTCTTTGAGATGTTCTGGATCCGCTTTGTGTCAAAAATAGACCTGGTGCGTACGTCTGACAGGAGGGCGGCCCGGCGGCGCCGGTTCTGACTGGAGTCAGATGCGGGCGGCGTTTTATCGGACGTTCTGCTGCAGAGGAAAGGAAGCGATAGAGGCGAGTTACTTCCTGCAGCTGGTCCTCCAGCGAGCGGTTCTCCATGTAGCTGTAGATCAGACACATGGCGCCGCCTTCTCCTTCGCTGAAACCCAGCAGGTCCACGATGTTCCGATGCCTGAACCTGAACACAACACACCTTTATCACGTTTGCTCTCAGCCTCCAGAGGACTGCAGCACACAGCTACGCACCTGGACAGGTACTCCACCTCAGCCTGGAAGCTTCCCCTCAGAGTCCAGTCCATGTGGCAGTCCTGCCGACCAGAACCAGAACCAGCAGCGTCACTTTAAACGCCACACAGTCGTGTACCTACATCTAAGGTAAATAAACCGTGCACCTCTGCTGACTGCAGACAGATGGCGCCGTCACGCCGCCGGCTTCACAGCTTCAGATAAAATAATGTGAAGAAGAAGTTCTGGAAACTCCTGCTGGTCCCGCCTGATCCGTTAATTAAGCCCAGACCTGTTCATCTGGGTCAGCAGGCGGCGCCGCCATCATGGGGACGCCAGAACCAGCGGTTCCTCTGGTTCCTCTGGTACCTCTGGTTCCTCTGGTACCGGGGTTCCTCTGGTTCCTCTGGTACCAGGGTTCCTCTGGTTCCTCTGGTACCGGGGTTCCTCTGGTTCCTCTAGTACCGGGGTTCCTCTGGTACCGGGGTTCCTCTGGTTCCTCTGGTACCGGTCTGTTCTGAGCCCAGCAGATTAGATTTCATGAAGTGAGGCTGTGTCGCATTAATCCAGATGTAAGTCCTGGGGGTGCCACGATTTTGGGTCATATCTTCTGTACCGGTACCACATAGAACCCAACCCACTATGGGAACCTTTCAGCACCACAGGAGAGCTTGAGACCCATTTCTCTCCCTCACACACAGGGTCAGCCTCTCTTCTGGCCGCATGCAGAGCTCAGATTAAATGGAAGGAGAACGCATTAAAGGAAAGGTTCCTTTAATGAGGTTCCCCCAAAGATCCGATCCCTCGGCACCAACAGAACAACGCTGCAGCTGTTCAGCGCCAGCAGGACTGGGACCGGTTCTCCATCAGGGAAAGAAACCTGTTTGTCCCTCCGTCAGGGATGAAGAGGTTCTCCTCCTGGACAGAGAGGAACGTTGGTTCCTGTGAAGAGACTCTTCCAACGCTGTTACTGCAGGCAGAACTCAGGCAGCCATGACAGCACTAATGAACCACCGTTAGGCCGATGGTCCTCTTTTGCACATGTTGGTCTGCTATGCAAAGGTTCTGATCAGGTTCTGCTCAGGCTGAAGATGTCTCTTGGAGAAGAAATGTTTCACCTAAGAACCGTCAGTAGGACCTGCTCCACCTTTTTGTTTAAAACATCCTTCAAATGTAATGTTCTAAATTTCTGAGACACTGAAAGTTTTTCCTTCTTTGTAATCCATAATGATCAGAATTAGAAGAAATAACGGGTTGGAATATTTCCCTCCGTGTGAGATGGATCTACACGGGTTTGGCTTTCTGAGATGAGTGACAGAAATATTGAACCAATATTGAATATTGAACATGAATTATTTTCATGGCTGTGATTTGTTCAGACATCCCTGCAGTTCCTCCCTCCACCTGCAGAGGGCAGTAACCGGCTAAGGATCGCAGAGAGCAGCTCTGTGCTGTTCAGGGTGACCCAGCTCCAGCACGCCTGCAGAGGCCTGCCGCCGAGCCGGTCACTGGGTTCAGGCGTGTCGGAGGAGGAGCGACGCTCTGGAGCCGAGCTGGGCACCCCCCCCCCCCCCGGTGTAGCTCCACCCTCCGCCTGTAGAGGGCTGCGCTGCGGTGGGCTCACCTGTCGGAGTCTCTTGACGGCACAGTCCATGTTCCTGAGAGACGCCCGGTAGACGACCCCGAAGCCTCCCTCTCCCACCTGCAGGCTGGGGGAGAACCCTTGCGTCCCATCATGCACCTCTTCATACGTCCAGCAGATGACGCCGGTGAAAGATGGAGGAGCTACATCATGAGCGGCAGCAGCATCAGGAGAGGCGCAGCCTGTTTCCTGTGTAGAAATGATGTCATCAGCTGGGGGTGAAAGCAGGTTCTGGTTCTGATCAGTCTCACTTTAACAGAGTGGACGCTCAGCGTGGGGGGGGGGGGGTCACCTGGGCCTGCTGGTGCTCAGAGTACAGCTCGCCAGGGGGCGGGGCCGGTCCAGGTAGAGGTCTTTCTTCTTTTTTGGCCGAACAATCAACTGCAAAGAAAGAGAGAAAGGTCAGGGACCCGGCGGCAGTCTCAGCCCCCCCACAGACGCCGGGCTGCCCCCCCACAGTGACATCATCAACCAGAGTGTTGCCCAACAGTGATGTCAGCAGCTGCAGCAGCTTACCTGTCGGCTGAGCCGGCGGCTCATATGGAGGAGGAGGAGGAGGAGGAGGAAGAGGAGGAAGAGCGTCACTCCGTGTCCCTGCAGAGAACCAGAGGTCAATGTTAGGCTGCTCTCCGGGTCAAAGGTCAGAGTTCAGAGGTCACGACTCACAGGTGAGGATGACATCACGCGGCCGGAAGAGCTGCAGAGACTCCAGCAGGTCGATCAGCTCGCCAACCCGACCGTTCCTGCTCTCCCATTGGTTCATCACCCAGTCGGTCCGCCTCTCCCTCCGGTCAGCCAATCGGACCGCGGTCTGGTCCTTGAGGACCTCTGAGGCTGCACACAGAACCAGGAAGCAGGTCACTATCCTGAACCGGGCCTCAGGTAACGGATCGGTTCCAGGTGGTTTACAGGTTTCTGGTTCTGGTTCTACAGACGGACAGAACTGAAGCCTGATGAACCGGATCAGGACAACTGTTCCCTCCAAGCTGCGCAGTCTATCCAGCGCAGAAAGAAGCTGAACTGTAAACGTAACAATAGAGCAGGTTATTTTGCACCAGTCAGCAGTTCTGGTCAGACGGTGCCGCCCAGCAGGCGCTGATCGGACGGGCGGGGCGGACGCCCTCACGGTGGGCGGGTGGCGTCCGTCCTGCTGCAGGTCAGCTGTTTGTCTTTCTGGGTTCTTATCTGAGATCATTAGCCATCAGTTGGTTCTTTTCTCCTGCTGTTTGGTTCTGGAGCGCCGCTGCAGTGAGTCCTGTGCAGCGTACGGCTGCTGCTGCGTTCTGACCGCAGGTTCTGACCCCAGGTTCTGACCCCAGGTTCTGACCGCAGGTTCTGACCGCAGGTTCTGACCGCAGGTTCTTGGACTTAGACAACTTAGACAACTTTGTCATTTTTTATGCACAGAGTGCGTACAGAATGAAATTTTGTTGCATACAGGTTGTAAATTGCAGTAAAAATTTAAATACAGTAAAAGGTGCAGCAGTGATTTAAAAGTAAAACAATTGAAATGTAAACAATACAGGAGAAAGTCACAGTGTACAGGTGAGTATTTAAACAAAACATTTGTATGTACAGAAATTTATTGTGCAAGAATGCATTTGAAAACTAAGAGTTCGGCAGCATTTGTGATGCTAGATGGAGATGCAATGATGCAGAATGTGCAAATGTGCGAATGTTGTGCAGAGTTTATGGTTATAGTTCAGCAGTTCAGCAGCAGTAAAACAGTCTGATGGCAGCAGGGAAAAAGCTTTTGCAGAACCTGGTGGACCTGCAGCAGATGCTGTGGAACCTCTTCCCAGAGGGCAGCAGGGAGAACAGTCCACGGTGGGGGGGGGGGGGGGGGGGGGGGGGGGGGGGGGGGGGGTGAGGGGTTCCTGATGATGCTACGGGACACACAGCGCTGAGATGAAATGTCTTTAATGGAGGGAAGAGGAGCCCCGATGATCCCTTCTGCTGTCCTCACCACTCTCCTCACGTTCCTCCAGTAGGAGGCGCTGCAGCCTCCACACCACACAGAGAGACAGCTGGTCAGAATGCTCTCTATGGTGCTTCTGTAGAAGGTCGTGAGGTTGTCCGTGATGTGCACCCCCAGGAACTTGTGCTGCTGACCACCTCCACAGCTGATGATGAGCAGTGGAGCGTGGTGAGGCCGGTTCTTCCTGAAGTCGACGATGATCTCCAAAGCCGGATAAACAGTCGAGCGTAGCAGCAGTTAAAAGTCCAAAAACGCTACATGACCGTAACTCCAACAGGCGCTGGGTAGATGAGAGATTTCTAGCAAGTTTGTTGGCATTTTTTTATTAAAAATCGAATCTGTACGTGCAGCCGCTGCCTCGGGGGCAACGCCGGAAGTATCTGACCGCTGGTTCTGACCGGTTCTGACTGCTGGTTCTGACCGGTTCTGACTGCAGGTTCTGGCCACAGGTTCTGACTGCAGGTTTTGGCCGCAGGTTCTGACCGGTTCTGACCGGTTCTGGCCTCCCAAAGCGCTTCACCATGCATACACACCCTGACGGTGGTGAGCTGCCAGCAGCCACTGCTGCCCTGGAGCTGCACACAGAACCAGAGGCTGGAGCTAAATCTCACTGCAGAAAATGGAAATAATTTAATTACAATAAAACTTTAACTCTGAAAGACGTCCACGTGTCACACATTCAGCTCTTCAGAACCTAAAGCGCCTAAATCACTTCTAAACTACGTCATCTAAGTTATTGCTGTTATTTTAGCCATGTAAGGTGTTATAAGCAGCCTCAGTGATCAGAACCAGAGGTCCAGTCAACGATTCGGGGAACCATGGTGATAAACTGCTTAAATCAAGGTTCTGACAGATGTTCCAGATGTTCCAGATGTTCCAGATGTTCCCTCCTTTCAACTGAAGCTTTCCGGAAACTTCAGTTCAGATCAGCCCAAAAAATATGAAAATCTTTATTCTGCTGGACCTGCTGCAGGAGAGGTTCTGGAGCAGGTCCGGTCAGGTGTTCAGGCTCTGGAGAAGGTCTGGTCAGATGTTCAGGTTCTGGAGAAGGTCCGGTCAGATGTCCAGGTTCTGGAGCAGGTCCACTCAGGTGTTCAGGTTCTGGAGCAGGTCCGGTCAGGTGTTCAGGTTCTGGAGAAGGTCCGGTCAGATGTTCAGGTTCTGGAGCAGGTCAGGTCAGGTGTTCAGGTTCTGGAGCAGGTCCACTCAGGTGTTCAGGTTCTGGAGCAGGTCCGGTCAGGTGTTCAGGTTCTGGAGCAGGTCCACTCAGGTGTTCAGGTTCTGGAGCAGATCCGGTCAGATGTTCAGGTTCTGGAGCAGGTCCGGTCAGATGTTCAGGTTCTGAAGAAGGTCCACTCAGGTGTTCAGGTTCTGGAGAAGGTCCACTCAGGTGTTCAGGTTCTGGAGAAGGTCCGGTCAGGTGTTCAGGTTCTGGAGCAGGTCCACTCAGGTGTTCAGGTTCAGGAGAAGGTCCGGTCAGGTGTTCAGGTTCTGGAGAAGGTCCGGTCAGGTGTTCAGGTTCTGGAGAAGGTCCGGTCAGATGTTCAGGTTCTGGAGAAGGTCCACTCAGGTGTTCAGGTTCTGGAGAAGGTCCGGTCAGATGTTCAGGTTCTGGAGCAGGTCCACTCAGGTGTTCAGGTTCTGGAGCAGGTCCGGTCAGATGTTCAGGTTCTGGAGAAGGTCCGGTCAGGTGTTCAGGTTCTGGAGAAGGTCCGGTCAGGTGTTCAGGTTCTGGAGAAGGTCCGGTCAGATGTTCAGGTTCTGGAGAAGGTCCACTCAGATGTTCAGGTTCTGGAGCAGATCCGGTCAGATGTTCAGGTTCTGGAGAAGGTCCGGTCAGATGTCCAGGTTCTGGAGCAGGTCCGGTCAGGTGTTCAGGTTCTGGAGCAGATCCGGTCAGATGTTCAGGTTCTGGAGCAGGTCCGGTCAGATGTTCAGGTTCTGGAGAAGGTCCGGTCAGAGAACCAACCAGAACCCTGATGGCTGCAGACGGAGCTCTTGCTGCTGGGATTCGTTTTATTGTTTTAAGCTAATTCTACATGAGGAACATCATGTGGATGTTCTCTAAGGAACATCAGGAGAACACCAGGAACCAGACGGAGGTTCTGGGGAACCAGCAGCAGAACATGAACGGGTCTCAGACGAGCTTTTAAAGCAGAACGTCAGACAGAAAACTGCATTTCCTGCGGTTCCGCTTGGCGTTCTCAGGAAGTTCCTCTTTCCAAGTTTAGCTCACTTCATGTTGCGGTCCAGATCAGGCATGCAAAGCGCTTTCAGAACCGAGCAGAGAACCCGAGCAGCGTCCCCCATCAGCTCCACTGTATAGAACTGTTCTGGGTTCTGCTCCACTGTATAGAACTGTTCTGGGTTCTGCTCCACTGTATAGAACTGTTCTGGGTTCTGCTCAGCCTGGTTCTGAGCGGATCAGACCACCGGCACCAGGAGGCCGTCCACAGACGTCGTGGGACCCGATGTTCTGGTCGCTGTGGCTCGGTCCGACGATGAGAAGAACATCTACAGAGTTCATCCGCTTCCCTCATGAGAACAAGAACCGGTTCTATGCCAGGACCGCTAGGACCCAGTCCATGATGTTCAGAACCAGAACCAGAACCATCGGCGGTTATTTATAAAGCATTGCTGTGTGCAGTTTGGTGATAAAAGCCACGTCTGGTTTTTAGATGTTTCATCAGGCGACGAGTTTCCCACCGAGACTTTTACCGTCCTTATCGCCATGGTGATAACGTTCTCTCTGCTGCTGAGAACCGGCCTACAGGAGCCCACAGCCCACCTGTCCATCTGACACACCTGTCTGACACACCTGTCAGACACACCTGTCCGTCAGACACACCTGTCCGTCAGACACACCTGTCCGTCTGACACACCTGTCCGTCTGACACACCTGTCCGTCTGACACACCTGAACTGTGGCTAACTGGACTTAGCGGTACCGTGACCTGCAGACACATTTGGACCCATCAGAACTCCCAGTATGCCACCCATGTGGTCGTATCGTTGAATTAGTTTTGTTCTCTGATACTTTTGTTTAACTGTCACAAATAAAACCTTAAAAGATCCACACTGTAAAGCACAGAACCAACGACGTCTGGCTCACAGGAGACGATCGGACCGGGTCAGCGGTACCAGCCAGTGTGGGGAAGTTCAGGCGGGTCAGAGGTAGAAACAGAAAAACTAAAAATAAGAGACAAAACGGAAAATAAGGCTTTGGTTCTGTTGGTGTTTCACTGCAGTCGACCCGTCCATCTTTGGTTCCACCAGAACCGGTCCGGACACAGACCCCTGTGGGACACGACCCGTTATCTGGGCGAGATCTGGTTCTGGGCTGGTTCTGGGCTGGTTCTGACCCATCCGCACACATGAAAACAGACTGGAAAATAAACCAGAACCAGTAGAACAGCTCAGAACTCTCAGAACAGATCAAAACGGACCAGAACTTAAAAACAGATCAAAGCCTGCAGAGCTCAGGTCCTACAGAACCGGCCCGGCCCGCTTCTAACCGTAGGCTGAGAACCTGACTTCTGCTCAGAGCTGGAATACTTTTCATCGTGACTCAGACCGGTTCGCTCTAAAGATGCAGTTTCAGTTCCTATTCAGACAGAAACAGGGAAACCAGCGGGGGGGGGGGGGGGGGGGGGGGGGGCTGAGGTGAGTGACTACCTGTGGGCGTGTCTACCTGCTCTGAGGTGAGTTACTGTGGGTGTGTCTACCTGCTCTGAGGTGAGTGACTACCTGTGGGCATGTCTACCTGCTCTGAGGTGAGTTACTGTGGGTGTGTCTACCTGCTCTGAGGTGAGTGACTACCTGTGGGTGTGTCTACCTGCTCTGAGGTGAGTGACTACCTGTGGGTGTGTCTACCTGCTCTGAGGTGAGTGACTACCTGTGGGCGTGTCTACCTGCTCTGAGGTGAGTTACTGTGGGTGTGTCTACCTGCTCTGAGGTGAGTGACTACCTGTGGGCGTGTCTATCTGCTCTGAGGTGAGTGACTGTGGGCGTGTCTACCTGCTCTGAGGTGAGTGACTACCTGTGGGCGTGTCTACCTGCTCTGAGGTGAGTGACTACCTGTGGGCGTGTCTACCTGCTCTGAGGTGAGTGACTACCTGTGGGCGTGTCTACCTGCTCTGAGGTGAGTGACTGTGGGCGGTCTACCTGCTCTGAGGTGAGTGACTACCTGTGGGTGTGTCTACCTGCTCTGAGGTGAGTGACTACCTGTGGGCGTGTCTACCTGCTCTGAGGTGAGTTACTGTGGGTGTGTCTACCTGCTCTGAGGTGAGTGACTACCTGTGGGTGTGTCTACCTGCTCTGAGGTGAGTTACTGTGGGTGTGTCTACCTGCTCTGAGGTGAGTGACTACCTGTGGGCGTGTCTACCTGCTCTGAGGTGAGTGACTACCTGTGGGCGTGTCTACCTGCTCTGAGGTGAGTTACTGTGGGTGTGTCTACCTGCTCTGAGGTGAGTGACTACCTGTGGGTGTGTCTACCTGCTCTGAGGTGAGTGACTACCTGTGGGCGTGTCTACCTGCTCTGAGGTGAGTTACTGTGGGTGTGTCTACCTGCTCTGAGGTGAGTGACTACCTGTGGGCGTGTCTATCTGCTCTGAGGTGAGTGACTGTGGGCGTGTCTACCTGCTCTGAGGTGAGTGACTACCTGTGGGCGTGTCTACCTGCTCTGAGGTGAGTTACTGTGGGCGTGTCTACCTGCTCTGAGGTGAGTGACTACCTGTGGGCGTGTCTACCTGCTCTGAGGTGAGTTACTGTGGGCGGTCTACCTGCTCTGAGGTGAGTGACTACCTGTGGGCGTGTCTACCTGCTCTGAGGTGAGTGACTACCTGTGGGCGTGTCTATCTGCTCTGAGGTGAGTTACTGTGGGTGTGTCTACCTGCTCTGAGGTGAGTGACTACCTGTGGGTGTGTCTACCTGCTCTGAGGTGAGTTACTGTGGGTGTGTCTACCTGCTCTGAGGTGAGTGACTACCTGTGGGCGTGTCTACCTGCTCTGAGGTGAGTGACTACCTGTGGGCGTGTCTACCTGCTCTGAGGTGAGTTACTGTGGGCGGTCTACCTGCTCTGAGGTGAGTGACTACCTGTGGGCGTGTCTACCTGCTCTGAGGTGAGTGACTACCTGTGGGCGTGTCTATCTGCTCTGAGGTGAGTTACTGTGGGTGTGTCTACCTGCTCTGAGGTGAGTGACTACCTGTGGGTGTGTCTACCTGCTCTGAGGTGTGTTACTGTGGGCGGTCTACCTGCTCTGAGGTGAGTTACTGTGGGTGTGTCTACCTGCTCTGAGGTGAGTTACTGTGGGTGTGTCTACCTGCTCTGAGGTGAGTTACTGTGGGTGTGTCTACCTGCTGAACGTAATTCCCAGGGTTAGGGACCCAGGTGGGTCAGACGGACAGGTGAGTCAGACAGGTGGGTCATACAAAGAGGTGTGTCTGACGGACAGGTGTGTCAGACAGGTGGGTCAGACGGACAGGTGAGTCAGACAGGTGGGTCAGACAGACAGGTGAGTCAGACAGGTGGGTCAGACGGACAGGTGAGTCAGACAGGTGGGTCAGACGGACAGGTGGGTCAGACAGACAGGTGAGTCAGACAGGTGGGTCAGACAGACAGGTGAGTCAGACAGGTGGGTCAGACAGACAGGTGAGTCAGACAGGTGGGTCAGACGAACAGGTGGGTCAGACAGACAGGTGAGTCAGACAGGTGGGTCAGACGGACAGGTGAGTCAGACAGGTGGGTCAGACGGACAGGTGAGTCAGACAGGTGGGTCAGACAGGTGGGTCAGACAGGTGGGTCAGACGGACAGGTGGGTCAGACAGGTGGGTCAGACGGACAGGTGGGTCAGACGGACAGGTGGGTCAGACGGACAGGTGGGTCAGACAGGTGGGTCAGACGGACAGGTGAGTCAGACAGGTGGGTCAGACAGGTGGGTCAGACGAACAGGTGGGTCAGACAGACAGGTGAGTCAGACAGGTGGGTCAGACGGACAGGTGGGTCAGACAGTCAGGTGAGTCAGACAGGTGGGTCAGACGGACAGGTGACTCAGACAGGTGGGTCAGACAGGTGGGTCAGACGGACAGGTGAGTCAGACAGGTGGGTCAGACAGGCCGAAGCAGCTGCAGTCATGGATAAATGGCTAAATCGTCCTGCTGCGTTCAGTCCCAGAAAGGAAAAGAGGCCAAGTCTAAGCGTCGGCGGTGCAGGAAGCCTCTTTTCTTTATCCACTTCTGCTTCTTTTACAGGAAGTCCTGGCAATAAGCGACACCAGAACAGCGAACGCTGGGGAAGAGTTGGTAAAACCTCCAACTGTCAGAATGTAAGTCAGAAGAGAGAGCAACGATGAAGGCTGCGACTGAAGCCAAGCATCAACTTCTAACGCCTCCGTATCTCTGCTGGCAGATGTGAGCGTTCTGGATGATGCTGTGAAGATGATGAACTTCAGCCAATCCCAGACTCTTTGTCAGAGAGCGGCGCACAGCAGGAAGCGTGGGAAAACGCTGCTGAGGCTTTAGCAACTCTGCAGCCAAGAGGAACATCTGGACCTGCTGCTGTGGAGGAAGCCAGGTGGAAATATCCAATCACTTTTTGTATTAATCATATATTTTTATTAAAGCAGGAAGAGGTACCCCAGTTTTAAATAATAGAGTTAAACTGTGTGGGCTGGAGTACAAAGGGGATGCAGGGGTCACTCAAGGCTATAAATTCACCCAACTTTCTTGTGGGATACCAGGCAAGTAAGAGCCACAGAGGTTTTATGGTGGCTTAAAGGTTTACGGTAGGTTATGGTAAAAGATTTTTTTATTGCTCTTTAATGTTTATCCTGGTAGAATCCCAGAGACACCTGGTAAATTCATTAAAAGGCCAACTCCTTATCTGACACTGGATTCTCTTTTGCTGGTGAGAAGACGAGCACAGAGTGTGTATGTAGCCCCCCCCCCACACTCACTGAGGGGCCCGGCTAATAGCTTCCCCCGCACGTGACGTCACCGTCTCAAGAGCAACGCCCCTTTTGCCGCTTAGGTAGGGCATACAGGTAGAGAACGCCCGTAGCAACCAGCTATTACACGCACAACAGAACCAGCGATATGACCGACTTTACAGCCGTTAAACTTTCCCAAGACGATGTCCCAGGCACACGGATTACTGGTCGCACTGTGGAAGAACACACCAACCTTCAGCTCAAACGATGGCTTGAGGTTCGAGGGCTTAAAAAGACTGGAAAACGGGCCGAGTTGATGAACGGTAAGCTTTGTTTTTTTTTTCCTGCGCGGCGATCATGGCAGCGTCGGCCGTTTTTTTGTTTGCAATCACCGTCCAGGAATGGGTATATGTTTAATGTTTGTCTCATTTGAAATGTTTTTGAGTAAGCTATCCTGGTAGCAGGCTATCATGTTAGCGCCTGCTACCATGATAGCCTATATGCTGTCATGGTAGCAGGCGCTACTTTATTAACATGTCGGCCACCAAAATACTCTTACCTTGACTTGATGTCGCTGGAATTGGGTCAGGATGTTCTTCGGTTGTGCCCTTTCCTCCGACAAAATGCTTGCTACATATGTACTTGAATTTGGTAACTTTTTCCGGGTTGAACTGTTGTGTAGGCCGACCGCACCGGTGAACCCAGCGCACACATTTCTCCTTGGCAGTCTTGAAGAAAACATCCTTCATATGCGGCCGATCAGCGTAACTCGAGTCGCTGTTGCACGTTCCATAGCAACAATGTTTAAAAACCATGGTTTTAGATTTGGAAAAAGCAGTCGTTTACCGAGTAAAACCAAGGGTAACGCACGTCTCTTTTACAGCAAAACAGCAACGGACTATGCAAGTTTGCCCCACTGCGTACCACGTGATGTGACGTTACGTTTCTAAAAATAGCTCGCGGTACGCCTTTAGTAGATCCACGCTTAGAGCCGCCACGGGGGATGGGGGGGGGGGGGGGGCAGTGCTTTACTAAAATGGGGTTTTAGGAATGTGTGTCTCCACTTGGAATTGGAACTGTTTGTATCGGCTCGCGTCAGCAGTTTGATGGCTGTTTTAAGACAGTTTATGTATAAATTTGTCATTTAAACGAGTCCAATAATAGAATTATCAAACTGTTGACTAATGTTAAATATAGTGCAATAAAATATAATTGCCTTTTTAATGGCTATGAATCTTTTTTATTGTACTTTTTATTCATTTTTGTAATTTAGATCTTGAGTCTGTAATAAAATCTATCTATAATTCCATTTATAATAAATATGTTGATTCCAAGTGTTTTGTCTCTGGTAATTGTTTTCTTGCTGCTGAATCTACGAACCGGGTGAGGCGGCCGCAGTGAGTGAGACAGGGAGATCGACAGGGCGCCTCGTCAGCGGCTCACCTGGTGGGCGGCTCACCTGGTGGACGGCTCACCTGGCATCCTCACCGACGTGTCTGTCAGACTTACTGAGCTCAACCTGACTTCAGGGGAGGGAGTCCCTGGAAATGTGTGACATCATTAAAGGATTCACTAAAAGCTCAAACTATGGCAGAGAACAGGTGAGGCGGGGGAAGAGGCGCTTCCATGACCTGGCGGCCATCTTGCTGCCCGGGCTCCAGATGTGAGACTGGGAGGAGCACATCTGTCCAGCATCTGCACTGATCACTGGGTGATTGGCTGTGAGCTCAGGTGTCTCACCTGAACCCTGAAAACCAGGTGAAACTGATAAAGTGGATCAGAATATTGTTTTTGGTCCTGATTTGTCAGCTTTAGGCGTGTTTATTGGGACTTATTCAGAAGAGCTCCAGGTTTTTGTTAAAAAAAGGAGATTTCTAATTAGATTTCTAGGCTTAAGGTTATCTCGTTGTTTAATTTCAACTGAAAAGAATAAAAGGCCTGAGAATGAGATGTTCAAGTTAAGCAGATTAAATAAATTATTTTAATGTTACAATCCACTGTCTGTTCTAACTTTGACTCTCGGTACCGACCAGGTTCCGTCTGCCCACTTCACGACTCTCCGCGACAATGAAAGAGGATTTCCGTCCCACCAGAACCAGAACCAGAACCTCACCGATCACGAGACTCGGCCGGTAACGTCACCTGCAGCACGTGACCCAGGTGTAAAATTCTGCAGCGGTTCTGCGGGTTCTGGGTGTGGTACTCACCGAAGCGGGTCCAGTCCAGGTCCAGCAGTCCATCCATGACCCGGCAGAACTCCCATTGGACCGAGGGGGGCAGCTGGAAGAGAAAGTAATCCCGCAGGGCTCCCCCAGACATGGTTCCGACACACCGGACCGGGTCACACCAGAACCAGCCCGGTTACTCCCAGAACTGACAAACTTCAGAACTTCTGAACTGTAGCAACTTCCGTTCACCGCGCGCACAAGCTGCACGCACTGAGAGCCGCTTCCGGTGTGACCCGTCAAATCAAAAGCCCGGTACCGACAGGTAAAAGGGCCGCACTGAGGTGATTTCAGAACATGTTCTGGTCCAGGTGAGCTGCCAGTAGAACCAGCGAAGCAAAGCGGGAACCTCAGGGCTGGTAGCAGGATGGACGGGTTCTGTCAGAACTATCAGCTTTGGACCTCGGTTCTGGAAAGGTTTCAGACTCCAATCAGGAAAGTGTGAACATTTTAAAATGCGGGGAACCAGCAGCAACCAAGTCTGGCCACAGGCAATAATGGGTCAGAACCAACGGCCCAAAGCAAGAACGGACAGAACCTCTGTGACATTCTGCAGGTTTCTTCTCTGATGTAAACAGAACCATCGGTTCAGAACTTCAGAACAGGAACATTTCTGGAGCAACTCTGATCTGGATCCTGAAACAGAACCCTGGCCGGTATCGCTGGGTTTTATTCTGGTTCTGACCCACCACCAGATCAATTGTCCTTGTCCGTTTGAACACATTCAGACTTTCTGCACTGGACCAGTTCTGCTGGGTTCTGGCTGGAACGGAACCACCGCCTCCAGTTGGAGCTCCGGCTGAGAGCGCAGAGCTTTTATTTTGTGACCGGAAGTGCCGAGAGAAGACTTCCTCTTTTCTCTGTTTGCAGGAACTCATTTCCAGTAAATGCGTCTGCAGACACGCCCACACAGAGCAGCAGTAGCCAGGTTCTGGTTCTTTAAAGCTCTGCTGATCCCAGCCAGGTTCTGTGGTTCTGATCAGGTCCGAATGAGACAGAAACAGATGTAAGCGCTCTCGTCTATTTCTCTCTGGCCTTATTATGACTAATATCATCCCTGCTGTGATTTTACCTTTTTATTGAAGAAAACTTTCAGAGGAAATCCGTTTTTTCCTCGGAGAACCCAGCCTGTTCCTAATGACGTCACGACTTTTCTTCCTGTGGAACTTTTTATTGAACAATTTCAAATGACAAATTCGAACAATATATGCACAAGTAAACATAAAATGTCATCCCAAAAAGCTGGTAAGAAGCAGAATGAAACAAACAAATAAATAAAACGGCTTCAGGTGCTAATATTTCTGAAAACCTTAAATTATTTTCCCTACTAAAGCTGCTACCCCACCCCCCCACCCCCCCCCCCCCCCCCCCCCCCCCCCCCGACCCCGGATAAGAGGAAGAAGATGGACGGACGGACGGATTATTACACAGGAGTTCCACATCTTTGTTTTGACAAGTAATAATTTAACATCATTATATTAAAAATGCGGTACCACATTTTTTGTTAACTATTCATAAATTTTCTCCCAAAAGGACTTAACCAAACAACAACTGTAGAAAAGATGTTCTTGAGTGTCTAAATCTTTTTGACAAAAGTTACATACATTACTATCAAACTTGAACCTTAAACTTTAAAACTACATGGATAAATATAATTTATAGTTTTAAAGAGAACTTTTTTCATCTTTGGTAACAAAGTGTAACAGGTGGCACCAGTAGGTGTCACTCTCCATAGGCTGAGCCTCTATAAAAGGGGAAGCTAGTAGGGTGGTAGCCAGGAGTTCACTTCCTGTGTCTGGGACCAGGGGTGTGGTCGATCCATACTGTTGGCTGGCTGGGGTAGGTTGGGAGGAAAATGGTTTTTAAGTTTATCTTTCTCAATATGTTTTTTGCTGATTTGGTGTTTTTATACAGGGCCGCATTAACAGTATTCCAGTGGTAGCGTTACCTGGGCGTGTGGTTGTTCGACGCCGCAGGTAGGCTTTTACATTTACTGTTTGGGTGTCACCTGGGCGTGTTGTTTGATGCCGCAGGTAGGCTTTTATATATGCTGTTTTAAGTGATGCAGGTAAGCAGTGTTTTTAATGTGGTTAGATTGGATTAAAGTGTTTTAATGAGTATTTGGTAATTTTGTATTTTTGTTTTGACAGGGTTGTCACTGCTTCCTGCTGTCCTTTTAGAGTTTGATTTTCTTTTCTGTTAGTCTGCCTGGTTTGGATTGTTTTTCTTTTTGAGTACTTGTGAGGGTGGACTAACAACTTTGCATTTATTTTGTTTTCTTTTCACTTCCTGTATGCTTATATTCCTGCTACATTTTATATATTGGCACCTGTATTTTATTTATATACAATAAAGCTTGGTAAAATTAACATTCTTTTGGTTATGTTTCCCTTTCGGTCACAGTAACCATAAGCCGGTGTCGTGAAGCATTAAACTCTCATTTGCCCAAAGAAACCCCACTCTCGGACCTGTAACATTTGGCGTTGTTTGACAAACAAGTACGGGAAGTTTTTGTTTTTTGAGTTGTGTGTGTGTGATTTAAGTTATAGAGGACAGCAGGGGCAGTTGGGCGAGAATTCCCGCTGGTGAGGAGGCATCAATATGGATGTATCCAGTGGCGCTGGAGCTGGGGACGAGCTCGACAAGCAGGCCATGTCTCAACGAATACAGGACCTGGAGCGCCAACTGGCAGCCTTAACAGTAGTGGGCTCGGACTCAGAAAGACCAGCAACATCTTCAGGAGCTACAGAAACTGTAAGGCACAATCCTGTTATTTATGTGCAGCAGGACAAGAAACTGCCACTATTTTCCGGGAAACTGGATAGTGTAGAGTCGCAGACTTTGGACGAATGGATCGAATTGATGAGAGACTATGCGCAAACAAGAGGAAACACAGAAAAAGAACGGGCGCAGATTATCTACGAACATCTAGAGGGTGCTGCCTGGACTGAAAGTAAATTCTTAACAGCAGCCCAAAAGGAAAATGTGGAATGTATTTTTGGTGTTCTTAAAGAGGTTTATGGTTCTATGCATTCAAGAATTTCACTACAGCGTAGATTCTTTAACCGTAGGCAACTTGAAGGAGAGTCATTGATTGATTATTCTTATGGACTTGATGGATCAAATAATAAAAAATGATGTACAAGCAGCCTCAAACTCCTCTAAGGACCTGCGTGACCAGTTCTGTGATGGTGTGAGAGAACAGGCTCTTAGAATGAGACTGAGAGATTTGATTGATGTTAATCCAGAATGGACCATTCGTGATGTTAGAGGGGAGGCCACAAGGTGGATGGCACAACACGAACATCAATCATCTAAACACAAATCTAACAGTCCAGTTCTCAATGTAATGTCTGCCTCTTGTGAGAGTTCTGTCTCCCGTCCTTCCGAGTATGGGGAACTGGTCTCTTTGTTGAAAGCTCAGCAGGCCCAATTGGAACTGGTCATGAAGGCTCTGACCCCTCAAACTTTACCTCCCCCTAGAACTCGCAATTTTCGTCTTAGACGAACTGCTGATGGAAAACCTATTTGTTTCAGATGCGAAAAGAGTGGGCATATTGCCAGAAATTGTACAGCTGCTGTTAGTACTGATCTGAAACGAGCTAGTCCTTCCGAGCAAACGGAAAACTAGAACCCGCCAGCGTGCAGAGCCAAACATTGGTGGGCAGTTTTCGTGGCTCCGTTGTCAATACATCAAGTGTATGTAATCTAGTTGGTGAGTGTCTGCAGGGGGAGGTGGATTTTGCTGGAGTGAGGATAAACTGTTTGTTGGACAGTGGCTCTATGGTAACCACTGTAACAGAGACTTTTTTCAAGAATAATTTTGCCCATTTGTCTGAAAAAGAGTTAAAGGACTGTGGTTGGTTGGGTTTAAAGGCAGCAAATGGGTTAAAAATTCCCTACCTTGGCTATGTGGAGCTTGATATTGTTGTGCTGGGGGTGTTACTTCCTCGCCGAGGTGTATTGATAGTCAAGGATCCAATGGACAGTTACATGAGACAAAAGAAATTGGATGTACCGGGTGTTTTGGGGATGAATGTGTTTGACCCTCTTTACCGTGAGCTGTATAGGCAATGCGGCTCTGACCTTTGGGAAGCACCAGTACTCAAGGAGGTGCCACAGGGATGGAGAAGAATGTTGAGATACTGTCAAATGATGGAAGCGATGGTCAACTCTCCCAGCCCTCTTCAGGTCAGGGTGCAGGGTAAGAAACCTTTCTGTGTTCCGGCTGGAAATCTCTGTTATGTACCAGTGACATGCCCACAGATGCCTTTACACCAACCAATTGAGTTGGTTGTTGAACCTCTCAGTCCTGAGGAGGGCAGTCTCCCAGAGGGATTATTGGTTTCACCTGCTTTAGTGAAAGCAGAGAGGGGAGGTACTTTCATTCCTATTACTAATGTAGGAAAATCTGATGTGTGGTTAACACCCCGTAGAGTTGTGGCCACTGTTCAAACTGCTACTCTGGTGACAGATGATTCAAAAATTCAGGTTTCAGTTGATTCCCATAGTTGTACGGCATTTGTTGCTAGTCATGAAACTATTGTACCTAACATAGACTTGAACTTGCCGGAGTTTGAAAATCTGCAGGGCAAAGAGAAACAACAGGCGAAGGAATTGTTGTTAAAATACAACAAAGTCTTTGCCAGAAGTGAGCTGGATGTGGGTAGTACAAATTTAGTAACCCATGAGATCCCCCTGCTGGATGAGACACCAGTGCGACAACCTTATCGACGCATTCTCCCTTCTCAGTATGATTTAGTTCGCAATCATATTCAACAGTTACTACAAAGTGATGTTATTAGGGAAAGCAGTAGTCCATATGCTTCACCAATAGTTTTAGTGCAGAAGAAGGACGGAACATTGCGTATGTGTGTGGATTATAGGCAATTAAACTCTAAAACCAGGAAGGATGCATTTCCTTTACCCAGAATTGATGAGTCTTTGGATGCTTTGGCGGGGGCACAATGGTTCACGACATTAGATTTGGCAAGTGGGTACAGTCAGGTTGAGATGGCTGAGAAGGACAAGGAAAAAACAGCTTTTTGCACTCCATTTGGGCTTTTTGAGTTTAATCGCATGCCTTTCGGATTGTGTAACGCACCCAGTACTTTTCAGCGCCTTATGGAGCGTCTGTTTGGGGATTGCCGTTACCAGTCGCTGCTGTTGTATTTAGATGATGTAATCGTTTTTTCATCATCTGTTGAACAACACTTGGAAAGATTAGATCAGGTATTTTCCAGGTTAGAAGCCCAGGGGCTAAAGGTCAAGTTGTCAAAATGTCATTTTTTCCAGAAGAAAGTTAAATATTTGGGTCATGTAGTATCAGAAGAGGGGGTCTCTACTGACCCAGACAAGGTAGCAGCAGTACGAGATTGGAGGCAACCTACTACGTTGGCAGAACTTCGTTCATTTTTGGGGTTTGCCAGTTACTATCGGAGGTTTATTTGTGGTTTTTCAAACATGGCTTCCCCTTTAAACCGTCTTGTTGCAAGGTTGCTTCCTCCTGGGAAAAAGGGCAAAACCCCTAAGAAGCCCTTGGGTGGCTTCTGGGATGAGGAGTGTGAGCAGAGTTTTTGCAAGCTCAAGGCTGCATTGGTAACAGCTCCTGTTCTTGCTTACGCAGACTTCCAGAAGCCATTTGTTTTGGAGGTAGATGCCAGTCATGCAGGGTTGGGAGCAGTACTCTCTCAAGATCATGGGGGCAAATTGCGCCCTATAGCGTTCGCAAGTCGTAGTCTGAAGCCCACCGAGCGGAACATGAATAATTATAGCTCTATGAAGTTAGAGTTGGTTGGTCTTAAGTGGGCTGTTACGGAAAAATTCAGAGACTATCTGTTGGGTAATAAATGCACGGTCTTCACAGATAACAACCCACTAAGTCATCTGGCTACAGCAAAGCTTGGAGCAACAGAGCAGAGGTGGGTTTCTGAGCTGGCAGCTTTTGATTTGACTCTGAAATACCGTCCGGGACTTCAAAATGCTAATGCAGATGCATTGTCCCGTCAATATGTCTCACACAGAGAAGGAGAGGCTGGCTCCGGTTTAGATGACGAGTTTTCGGGTGTACAGGAGGAGATCAGTGTGTTACCCAGTCTGTCAAACATTGACCTCTGTACATTGCAGCGCAAGGATCCTACCATCGGCACTTTTATGCAATTTTGGACCAGGGGTAGGAGGCCTGATGCTAGGGAGAGGAGTGGACTTAATAAGGCCACCCGGAAATTGGCACAGCAGTGGAATCGGCTTAGGGAGCGAGAATCGATCCTTTGTCGCTGCACTTACGCGCCTGATGGGCAGACTGAGGTTGAACAGTTTGTGTTACCTCAGTGTTTGCAGGAAGGTGTCATCCGGTCACTTCATGATGATCACGGCCATCAGGGGGTGGAGCGAACTTTGCAGCTAATCCGTTCACGGTTTTATTGGCCCAATATGTATTCAGATGTAGAAAAATGGTGCAGAAACTGTGAAAGGTGTGTGGTGTCAAAAGCACTGTTGCCAAAAGTTAAAACCTATATGGGCACAATCAAGGCCTCTAGACCTAATGAGATTCTGGCAATAGATTTTACAGTTTTAGAGCCTGCTACAGATGGTAGAGAAAATGTCCTTGTGATGACTGATGTCTTTTCAAAGTTTACGCAGACTGTTCCCACGAAAGATCAGCGTGCTAGCACTGTTGCAGAGGCACTGGTGAAGCACTGGTTTCAACTTTTTGGGCCCCCAAGCCGGATTCATTCCGATCAAGGACGAAATTTTGAAAGTAAATTGGTTCAACAGCTCTGTAAATTGTACGGAATCGAGAAAAGTCGCACTACCCCTTATCATCCTGAGGGGAATGGGCAGTGTGAGCGTTTTAATCGCACCTTGCATGACTTGCTTCGAACTCTTCCACCTGAACAGAAACGCAAGTGGCCCCGGCATATTTCCCAAGTCACCTTTGCATATAATACCACAGTCCATCAATCTACTGGCATGACTCCCTACTTTTTGATGTTTGGTCGGAAACCGCAGTTGCCTGTGGATTTGTTTGTGGGATTGAGTGCAAATGATGGGGGTCTTGACCTGCCCTTGGAAGAGTGGGTCGAGGAGCACCAAAAATCACTAGATTCTGCTTATGAGATGGTAAACCAAAAAGTAGAGAGCAGAACAGCTCAGAGAAATCAGGATGTGGATGTTGCCCCAGATTTTCAGGAAGGAGACCTGGTGTATACCAGAAATCATTCAGTAAGGGGTCGCAGCAAAATTCAGGATTTTTATGACCCAGTTCCATATAGAGTAGTTCACCCACCTTTGGATCGAGGGGTAGTCTACTCTATAGCGCCTGTGGGTCAGGAAGGACCCCTTCGTCAGGTCCACAGGGTCGAGCTTAGAAGTGTCCCTGAAGATAGCGGGGTGGACAGGGGGCAAGAGAACGGTTTGGAAGATGCACAGACAAACATTAAGGGGGAGGATGAAATGGTGGATTTGTCTGAGTCTGATGTTCGACCAGATAGTGAGATTGGTGGGGCTGGTATTTTAGAGGGTGCGACTTTGGGTGTTCAGCCTCTTTCAGGCCAGGAATCTGCTCAGGGGATTGACACAGCCATCGCTCCTGAGCCCAGGAGGTCAGCTCGGAAAACAGCAGGACAGCATTCCAACCCTTTTAGACTGCCCTGTTCCGTGCTGAAAAAATGAATTTTGTTTTTGGGTAACAGTTTTTTGTGTACATCGTCGGGTCGCCAATGCATTATGAGGGGGAGGAATGTAACAGGTGGCACCAGTAGGTGTCACTCTCCATAGGCTGAGCCTCTATAAAAGGGGAAGCTAGTAGGGTGGTAGCCAGGAGTTCACTTCCTGTGTCTGGGACCAGGGGTGTGGTCGATCCATACTGTTGGCTGGCTGGGGTAGGTTGGGAGGAAAATGGTTTTTAAGTTTATCTTTCTCAATATGTTTTTTGCTGATTTGGTGTTTTTATACAGGGCCGCATTAACAGTATTCCAGTGGTAGCGTTACCTGGGCGTGTGGTTGTTCGACGCCGCAGGTAGGCTTTTACATTTACTGTTTGGGTGTCACCTGGGCGTGTTGTTTGATGCCGCAGGTAGGCTTTTATATATGCTGTTTTAAGTGATGCAGGTAAGCAGTGTTTTTAATGTGGTTAGATTGGATTAAAGTGTTTTAATGAGTATTTGGTAATTTTGTATTTTTGTTTTGACAGGGTTGTCACTGCTTCCTGCTGTCCTTTAGAGTTTGATTTTCTTTTCTGTTAGTCTGCCTGGTTTGGATTGTTTTTCTTTTTGAGTACTTGTGAGGGTGGACTAACAACTTTGCATTTATTTTGTTTTCTTTTCACTTCCTGTATGCTTATATTCCTGCTACATTTTATATATTGGCACCTGTATTTTATTTATATACAATAAAGCTTGGTAAAATTAACATTCTTTTGGTTATGTTTCCCTTTCGGTCACAGTAACCATAAGCCGGTGTCGTGAAGCATTAAACTCTCATTTGCCCAAAGAAACCCCACTCTCGGACCTGTAAAATGAGAAGAATCTGGTTCTGATTCTAATGACGTCCGTTTCTGAAGACGTGTTTACTGACATATTTCTTTTTACTGGGAAAGAAAAAATTTCATTATTCATATGCTCTCTTAACATTTTATAGTTGCATTAGGAATCCATAAAGTTGTATTTATCTCTACAGAGAGAGGGAAACACGGGAGTTACATCAGAAAACTGAACCGTTGCTTTAACCAGATTTAACCTGTTTCTGTGGACAGTCAAACTAAATCTTCTTTTAAAAGCTGCATAATCTAAAATATCACTTTGTGTCCATTAAGTGGCCCAAACTTCCTTTCCTCCCAATCCTTACGGATTTTCTCTTATGTAGAATATATCTCTTCTGCCTGTGGAACTTCCTGTGGAACTTCCTGTGGAACTTCCTGTGGAACTTGGTGGGTCAGGGGTCCATCTGGAGCAGCACTGGGCGGGGGGATGCTGGGTCCACCCAGAACCGGTCAGGACGGACGCTCCTCGGAGAGCGGCTCACCTCAGTGACGTGTTTTTTGACAGTGGGGAAGTTGGAGTTCCCGCAGAGAACCCACGCGTGTAGAGAACATGCAGTTTCTACACGCGTGTAGAGGAGAACATGCAAAGTGCATGTAGGAAAACCCCAGGGCGCAATTACAGCCCAGAACCTTCCTACTGCAAATAAATGGTACCAGAACCAGAAACGGTACCAGTTCCAGAAACGGTACCAGCTCCACCTCAAACCTTGACTCTAAATAGACTCTGCTGCCATCTGTTGTTTAAATATGGTACTGCAACAAACGGACAGAGGACTCTAAATAATAATAATAATAATCCATTCATCCATTTTCTGACCCGCTTAATCCCTCATGGAGTCGCGGGGTAATAATAATAATAATAATAATAATGTATTTTATTTTATTTTTTAATTTTTTTTTTGCAGCAAGCAGGTCCTGGGTTCAAGTACACCCCTGGGTCTTTCTGCATGGAGTCTGCATGTTCTCCCTGTGCATGCGTGGGTTCTCTCCGGGTACTCCGGCTTCCTCCCACAGTCCAAAAACATGAGTGTTAGGTTAATTGGCTTCTCCAAATTGTCCTTAGGTGTGAGTGTGAAAGGTTGTTTGTCCTGTTTGTCTCTGTGTTGCCCTGCAACAGACTGGCTACCTGTCCAGGTGAACCCCGCCTCTCGCCCAGTGAACGCTGGAGATAGAACCAGAACCCCCGCGACCCCATGAGGGATTAAGCGGTTTGGAAAATGGATGGATGGATATTTATTTTTATTCTGATATAGGTCTAAAAACTCAGGTTGAGACAAAATACCGGAAACAAAAAAATAAAAGACAAAAATAAACAACAACTTTCTGCAAAATGTTCGAAACTATATTGAAAAGGTGTTTTGACAGCTGTAATGTGATTGGTCGGTTGGAGTTGTAACCACCCTGACTGATGCGTGTCCGGTGAAGGATGCTGGGCTGTCCAGGTTGGGCTCGAACTTGTCCAGAACAGAACTTTACGCGCGGTTTGAAACGACGTGTCGGAACCGTGGGAGGTCTGTGCCGATGACAGCTGGAAACTAAAGGCGGCTCCCAGCGGCCGGATGGTTCCACAGGGTTACTGGGAGGGAGACAGGTGACCAGCAGAGGTTCTGCAGCTGGAGGAGTTTCTCTTCCTGAGGTCACTCAGAGGAGGAGCAGGTGGAGATGAGGAGGCAGGCCGGAGCAGAGTGATGGAGGAAGCCCTGGAGGAGGTGAAGGAAGAACATCCCCGCTGATTTCTGAAGGAAGCAGCTGGAGGGAAGGATAATTCCCGAGCGGTCCCTGAACGCCTCAGTTTGCTCCGTCACAGGGTTCAGCTCTCGCGGGATTACGCCGCCCATGTCTGCTTGGCTGAGCGGCTGTGGGCTGAGATCTCGCGGTGTTTTGATACTGACGGAGTACAACGGAGATGTTTGGAGTTTTTTAATATAAAATTATTTATTTAAATAAAAATGGCCGCCGTGGAGCGCGGAGCGGACAGACTGTAAGTGTTTTTATCTTCCATCCTCCCTTTTCACGGCTTCATGCTCAGCTTCAGCGCCGCCGTTTCCTCCGCACAGCTTTATGACACAAAGTGCGCAGATTTCCTCCCCGGGCCGTCTCCGCGGAGCGGGGTTAGCGGGAATAACGTCACACAGTCAGCCCGGATCGAGGCTCCTCAGAGCCCCGCTGTCGGAGCTCCGCGGGGCCGCTCCGGGCTCCGCGCTGCCCGGGGAGGAGCCGCGCAGGCCGGACATAGCAGCGGGGGTGTTCCGGGGAGACCGCGGAGGCTGCGGGGCTGCAGCTCCGTCACGGCTAACGGGCTAGCTGCTGCGAGTACGCGCACATGCACGCGCTCCTCTATGACCCGGGTTACCCCCCCCCCCCCCCACCAGGTAGCTCAGCGCTAGCAGCGAGAAAGCTGCTCCTGCCGGAGTGCCGCTGAGCAGCAGCGCGCGCGTACGTGAGCGCGCGTGCCCCCTGTGGTTTCAGTGTGTAAGCAGCTCACTTCCTGTTCCGGTAGAAGCTGTTTCACCCGCAGCCTCAGCACCAGCAACAACAACAAGGGTCCAATTTATTCAGAACCAGTTCAGAACCAACTTTACACACAGACCCGATTGGCCCACAGAAAAATCTGATCCGTCCAATCACAGAGACTTCCTGCTCATCAGGTCCGGTTTATGGTAAAAAAGTTTCCAAAGAACCGTATAAACGGAACAGAACCAGCAGCAGCTGAATCTGAGGCTCAGACAAAGAAGCTGAAGATCCTTTGAAATTCTGGGACGGGTTCTATCGGGTTGTTGCGCTCACAAACCAAGTGGCTGAAAAGTATTCACCCCCAACAGATCTATCCAGTTCTTTTTTAAATCAATTATTAGGGAAAAAAGATCCAAACCAACCTAAACACAACCTGTCTGAAAACACCAAGTAGGCCCAACAATCTCAGAACCAGAACTTTTTGCCCCGATCTAAAGAAAGAACAGATGACAATCAAAATCTGATATTCATCAGTCTGGAAATGGTTCCAGATCCATTTCTAAGACATAGAGGCTGCAGAGAACCACAGTTAGAACCATTATCTACACATGGAGAGAACATGGAACAGATCAGAACCTTCTCAGGAGAGGCCGACCCACCAGAACTACTGCAGGAGCCCGTCAACGACTCAACCAGCAGGTTCCAAGAGAAGGCAGAACAAATCTACAGCTCTGCAGGCCTCACCTCCTCACTGGGTCAGAGAGACGGGCCAGAAATGGCCTCCATGGGCCGAACCGGGACCAGAACCACTGCTGACCCAAAAGAACACAAAGGGCTGTCTCATATTTTCCAAACACATCTTGATGATCAGGACTTTAAGAAAAACATCCTGTGGAATGACGAGACAAAAGTGGACCGGTCCTGTTACACTTGGATAAAACCCAGAGCATTTCAGAATCAGAACCTTCAGTCAGGCATGGTGGTGGAGTGTCATGGTGTGGGCCTGCTTTGCTGCCTCAGCACCTGGAGGACTTCCACAGCAGTGTGGCTCCAAACTCCTCCACAGTGATGTTAAAGACTCAGAACCAGTCATCAGCTGCCTCTGCCAGGGGAGGACCCATTGGGTCTGGGGCGTGAATACTTTCTACACAGAACCCGGTTGGTTTGGAGAGATCTTTATCCTTAATAAATGAAACCATGATGCTGAAACTTCTGTTATCGTTTGGATCTGGATCCGTTTAAAATCATCAGCCAGATTTTTATTGTAAAACAGCCAAACTAGTTTCAGATGTGGTTGACCATCTGCAGAACCTGGTTCTGGTTCTGGTCAGTGGATCTTTTTTTCTCAGCCTACCTCTGAGTGACATCACATAAGACCTCTGCTCCAAGTCCAACTTATTTAGTCTCGTTTATCAGCTGAAGAACGCGTCTAAAGTCTGAAAATGGGCCCAATCTGTTGAAGGATGCGTCTAAAGTCTAAAAATGGTCCCAATCTGTTGAAGGATGCGTCTAAAGTCTAAAAATGGTCCCAATCTGTTGAAGGATGTGTCTAAAGTCTTAAAATAGGCCCAATCTGTTGAAGGATGTGTCTAAAGTCTTAAAATAGGCCCAATCTGTTGAAGGATGCGTCTAAAGTCTGAAAATGGGACCAATCTGTTGAAGGATGCGTCTAAAGTCTAAAAATGGTCCCAATCTGCTAAAGGACGCGTCTAAAGTCTGAAAATGGGACCAATCTGTTGAAGGATGCGTCTAAAGTCTAAAAATGGTCCCAATCTGCTAAAGGACGCGTCTAAGGTCTAAAAATAGGCCCAATCTTCTGAAGGATGCGTCTAAAGTCTGAAAATGGTCCCAATCTGCTAAAAGACGCGTCTAAAGTCTTAAAATAGGCCCAATCTTCTGAAGGATGCGTCTAAAGTCTGAAAATGGGCCCAATCTGTTGAAGGACGTGTCTAAAGTCTGAAAATGGGCCCAATCTGTTGAAGGATGCGTCTAAAGTCTGAAAATAGGCCAAATCTGCTAAAAGACGCGTCTAAAGTCTGAAAATGGGCCCAATCTGTTGAAGGACATGTCTAAAGTCTGAAAATAGGCCCAATCTTTTGAAGGATGCGTCTAAAGTCTGAAAATAGGCCCAATCTGTTAAAGGATGCGTCTAAAGTCTAAAAATGGGCCCAATCTGCTAAAGGATGCCTCTAAAGTCTAAAAATGGGCCCAATCTGCTAAAGGACGCATCTAAAGTCTAAAAATGGGCCCAATTTGCTAAAGGACGCGTCTAAAGTCTAAAAATGGGCCCCATCAGCTGAAGTACGAGTCTAAAGTGTAAAAACGGGCCCAATCTGCTGAAGGATGAGTCTAAAGTCTAAAAATGGGCCCAATCTGCTAAAGGATGCCTCTACAATCTGCTAAAGGATGCCTCTAAAGTCTAAAAATAGTCCCAATCTGCTAAAGGACACATCTAAAGTCTAAAAATGGGCCCAATCTGCTAAAGGACGCGTCTGAAGTCTAAAAATGGGCCCAATCTGCTGTAGGATGCGTCTAAAGTCTGAAAATAGGCCAAATCTGCTAAAAGACGTGTCTAAAGTCTGAAATGGGCCCCATCAGCTGAAGGACGCATCTAAATTCAAAAAATGGGCCCAATCTGCTAAAGGATGCGTCTAAAGTGTAAAAACGGACCCCATCTGCTGAAGGATTAGTCTAAAGTCTAAAAATGGGCCCCATCAGCTGAAGTACGAGTCTAAAGTCTAAAAATGGGACCAATCTGCTGAAGGACACGTCTAAAGTCTAAAAATGGACCCAATCTGCTGAAGGACACGTCTAAAGTCTAAAAATGGGCCCAATCTGCTGAAGGACACGTCTAAAGTCTAAAAATGGGCCCCATCAGCTGATGCACGAGTCTAAAGTCTAAACATGTGCCGAATCTGCTGAAGGACGCGTCTAAAGTCTGAAAATGGGCCCAATCTGCTGAAGGATGCGTCTAAAGTCTGAAAATGGGCCCAATCTGCTGAAGGACGCGTCTAAAGTCTGAAAATGGCCCAATCTGCTAAAGGACGCGTCTAAAGTCTGAAAATGGGCCCAATCTGCTGAAGGATGCGTCTAAAGTCTGAAAATGGGCCCAATCTGCTGAAGGACGCGTCTAAAGTCTGAAAATGGCCCAATCTGCTAAAGGACGCGTCTAAAGTCTAAAAATGGGCCCAATTTGCTGAAGGACGCGTCTAAAGTCTGAAAATGGGCCCAATCTGCTAAAGGACGCGTCTAAAGTCTGAAAATGGGCCCAATCTGCTAAAAGACGCATCTAAAGTCTGAAAATGGGCCCAATCTGCTAAAGGACGCGTCTAAAGCCTAAAAATGGGCCCAATCTGCTAAAAGACGCATCTAAAGTCTGAAAATGGGCCCAATCTGCTAAAGGACGCGTCTAAAGTCTGAAAATGGGCCCAATCTGCTGAAGGACGTGTCAAAAGTCTGAAAATGGAAAAGAAGAAAGGAGAGCAAAGCGATTAGCCTGGATGAAGAAATGCGTGGTGATGATGACATTTAGATCGTCCCACAGCATGAAAATGTTTGAACGCAGCTTATTTCCATCCTGGTCATTACTCTGATGTGCTTGTTGACCCTCCAGTGGTTTTACTACCTTACCTGTCTGCCATTAACGCGCTCTCACCTGTCAGCATCCTGCTGCTATCAAGCGGTTGGATTTGGCAAAATAAGCCACATGAAATGGAGAGAAAAGGGAAAAGCAAAGGGCAGCGCACCTGTGCAGCTCTCTGGGAGGAGTGTTGGCAGGTAAACTGGTCCCTGGGTGCCGGTGCAGATCCAGGGACTTTAAAGCGTCTTCCTGCAGGTCAGTGCGTGTTGTTCTCTGCGCGTCTTGGTGCTTTCTGCAGCCGCCTGGTGAGAAGCGCTGCGTGCAGCGATGAGGAGAGGAGATGCATCATGCAGGCACACCTAGACCACCGTTAGGCTGCTCACCTCATCATGCAGGACAGGAAACACTCAATCAGCTCTTATTCTCTCTGTCCAGGTGCATCAGCCAATCACCTCTTATTCTCTCTGTCCAGGTGCATCAGCCAATCAGCTCTTAGATATTCTCTCTGTCCAGGTGCATCAGCCAATCAGCTCTTAGATATTCTCTCTGTCCAGGTGCATCAGCCAATCAGCTCTTAGATATTCTCTCTGTCCAGGTGCATCAGCCAATCAGCTCTTAGATATTCTCTCTGTCCAGGTGCATCAGCCAATCACCTCTTAGATATTCTCTCTGTCCAGGTGCATCAGCCAATCAGCTCTTAGATATTCTCTCTGTCCAGGTGCATCAGCCAATCACCTCTTAGATATTCTCTCTGTCCAGGTGCATCAGCCAATCAGCTCTTAGATATTCTCTCTGTCCAGGTGCATCAGCCAATCAGCTCTTAGATATTCTCTCTGTCCAGGTGCATCAGCCAATCACCTCTTAGATATTCTCTCCGTCCAGGTGCATCAGCCAATCATCTCTTAGATATTCTTTGGACATTTCTCCTCCTTATTCAGCATTATTCAATATTTTATTGATATTAACTATCCTCAATAAAATTATGTATAGAGTCGCACCTTAAACTGTCGGGCTGCCGAAACAAATGAATTTCCCTTTATGGGGATAATAAAATTGATCCTATCTGCATATTAATAATTGCATGATTGTAAAAGAAGTTTAAGTTGTCATTTCCTCCTCTCTTTAGGCTAGTAATTCTCAAATAGTGGGCGAAGGACTGACAGGGGCCTTTTTCCTTCTTCTCAGACCGTTTGGTCTGAAGCTGCAGTAGGAAGAGGTTCTCTAATCCTCAGAGCAACGTGTAGAACGCTCTCCTTTCACTCCACTAGAGAGCTTTACCATTTGTTAAATTACTTTTATTCAGGGAAACCGGAAGGGACCTTTTCCCCTTAAAAGCTGCTAGAAATCTAACTAAATCCATCAGATTACTTCTGACTTATATGTTGGTGAGTTGATTTTAAACATTGTAAACAGCTGTTGTTTCATGCTTATTCTCTACATTAGCACCTAGTTAGCATTATGTTAGCCGGGTTTAACAGGATGCTTTCAAACTGATATGTGATATACTACACTTTGCAAAAAGGAGTGTGCTTGGATGCTTGATCTTAACGGCACTCTGCTACAATATGTGGATGATTTGTTAATCTGCGGAAATACATCAGATGACTGTCATCGGGACTCAAAGCTCTACAAAGATTAGCAGAAGTGGGACAAAAGGTCTCTAAGCAAAAACTACAGTATTGTCAGCCACAGGTAGATTACCTAGGAAGGCAAATATCACAAGGAACCATCGCCATTATCGTCATTTCACCTTCTCAGCTGGAAGGTGTCAGTGAAGCGCCAAATCCACGGACAGTGGGCGACATGACGACGTTTCAGGGACTGGAACAGCATCACTCAGGGAAATCAGTCGCTGAAAGCAGCGTTAAGATGGTCAGCTGAAGCCACAATAGCTTTAGAGACACTGAAACAAGAGATGCAGGTGTTGCCAAACTACAACAATTTTACCTTTATGTAGCCAACAGGAAACACCTACGTCTCTCTCAGCTGTACTAATGCAAGAAAGCTGTGCAGGACGATGAAAACAAGCCATTGCTGATTACAGCACCATGTTACCAAGGACTGGCAGCAGTCTACTACGCTAATGAAAAACATACGCCACTATACTTTTAAGTATATAAAATATAGTTTAGAAAAAGTAAACATCAAGTACTCATTTTAAGTATGAAATAAGTATACTTGTAATACACTTGAACAAAGTACTTTTTACTAAGGCTCTTTATTCAAGAAATAAACCCCTTGTGGTTAAAAAGTCTGATTTAAATCTAGTATAACTTTGGTTATGTGTTCATATGATTTACTGTGAAGGTCTTAATTTGTGGTTTGAATTTGTGTTTATTGAGGGTTATTAAATACTAAAGGTTTATGACAATCAGTGCAACCAGAACTGGTTTTTAATTATTCAGAGCACAACAGCCTCACTGCATTAATGTAGCTGTGAAAATATGTTGATAAGTAACATTAATAAACTCCCGAAAGAGTATAAAAGTTAATGTAACAGTAATTTGTCTTTAATATTAATTGCTTGATATTATTTTCAGCACATTTTCTGCTCGTCTATTTTACATCTGTTTTATGGATAAAGTTCCTGTCTAGCTAAAACTAACGTGTCGTCTTTCCAGAGAGAGAAGCTGCTGTGTTTAGTTTCATGGTTTGTTCTGACTGCTGGGACGTGGCAGGCTAAAAATCTTTTAGACTGTTGTTAATATCACATAGTTTATAAAATGTAGCGATGTTGAACAGTTCTAATTGTTGTTATAAAACGTATTTAACTGTTATAAAATGTAAAAGTGATTCTGGGTCATCTTCAGAGTGACGGTTTCAATGCATTAAGAGAGAAAACAATAAAAGTTTAGTTTCTGACCCGTTTTGTTGGGCTGGGGGGCTGAAACCGTTTCATTCTTCAACGAAAATATCTGAGAACCGCTGTTCAGGTGGAGGATCCGCCAATCAGCTGTCTCTGTTCAGGTGGTTTTCCCTAAAATGGCGCCACTAAGAGCTACTTTTAGTCTGAGGAATCTTTGTGAATACGGGCCTGGTTGTGTCAGTTTTCTCAGGAAACCCAGCAGGTGACTTTCTTGCAGCCGTCGCTCCTCCTGGAGGAGCGTGGAGCCACGGTGGACAGTGGCTGGCTTTGGAAATGGACTGGACTCATAAGGCGCTAACGTGCACGCATTCACACACCATATGCAGATCTGTTGGCAACATTGTGTCGTTGACTTTGCAGCAATCCCTCATACTAAGCATGCACGTAGCGAAGGTGGAGAGGAAAACTCCCCAACAGGACAAACCCTCCAGCAGAACCAGAACCAGGTTCAGAGTGAACCGCTGCCAGACCGACTGGCAGAGGCGTGGCCACATGGTGGCACCTGCTACCCCTGGAACCTGATTGGTCACCCCAACCCGTCAGGTTTGCTGTGTTGCTAGATGTAGCGCCTTTCCAGAACCAAATTTTATTCAGAGAACACGCTGGACCGGCTAGAACAGGACAAGGACCACTAGAACAGGACAGGAAACTGGCTAGAACAGGACATTCTGATGAAGTTATAACTTTTTAAAAGTTTCTTTAGCAGAAAAGTATAACAAATCATCAAATCACAAAAACTATAAAGTCAAAATGAAATAGTTGCTGCAGGGCTGAAGCTTTTTAATGGGAGATAAAACATTTTAAGACAACATAGAAAAGTAGTTATTATAGACAAAGTCGTTATAAAGTCAGTGTAATTTGTGTTTGATGGAAGATATACTTTAGATGGGTTTAATGTCGGAGCATGATTGATCTAAATTGATGAGCGTTGTACCATCCAGAGTTCCTCGTTTTCATCCACATACTGGGCAAATAAAGCTGGTTCTAAATAAACGTTAAGCTGATGACAGACGTGCTCCAAATAGGCCTTTTGTCGCAAGCATTTCAACGTGTGGATATATTTACTGTGAATTATGAAGAAGTTTAGAACCTATAGAAAGTTTTCATCTACCGTTGGGAAAATACGGCGCAATTTCTTCAGATATACGCAAATTATTGTGAATAATAAATAGTTATAGTAGCAAATAGTTGGCAATCCTGGGATGCAATAATGGGGAAACTACAGGTAAGTGATGAGTTATTTGCTATATTTCGTGCTTAATAATTTAAAAGCAAGTACTTTCTATGTTAAAGATAAAGAGCGTATAGAAGCCGTAGATCCTTTAGATCCTTTTGTAAAAGGTGCTTCTAGTGGAACTCGTTACACCGGCAGTAGCCTGAAACAACAATGATTTGAGCCGCCACCTTGGACGGCAAAACGTTCCATGATTCAGTACATTAAAGGTAGCACAATGAATATTTGTACCTGTGTACATTTAAAAAAAGATGGACTATATCTTTATCTTAAATGTATTTTTAATTAATCCTTTATTTAAATAGATAAAAGACCCATTGAGATCCAGAACTCCAGGGTGGCTGGGGCCTCAAGTGAAAAGGGAGCTCAGATTTCAAAATTTCATACTAAATGTTGGTGGTAGCGAGAAATGTAGAAACTTGCAGCTCACCAAAACTTCTGCTGTATAAAACCGTGTGTAGTTGTGTCACCATACACCTTCCCTTTAAACATCCTGATTTGCAGAAAATTTAGCGCAGCTGCAGGAACCGCATGGACCGCCCCCAGTCCACCTACAAATAAATATACAAAGTGGTATCAATAACCAGAAGGCACCCACCATGTGTCCAAGTAACCGTGGCAAAGACGTTCAGTAAGGCAAAAATGAGAAGAATTTCACTGCATATGAAATAGAGATCTCAGTGTCTGAAGTGGAGGCAAGAACTTTATTTGGTAGAGTTTCCTCCTAGTAATAAAATGTAAAAAATATAGTAGGAGAAGGAGGCAAATGCTGTGAACATGACAGGAGCTGAATTCCCCCCCCCCCCCTTGCCTCAAGTAAGAAATATGGAGCAATTTTTGTGTCAAATTCAAACTAAAATGGTAAATGGACTGAACTTATTTAGCACTTTTCCAGTCATTCTGACCACCCAAAGCTCTGTACATGCCATCTAGCTGCTATATTAAGCTCCATTAAAGCTTAATGGAGCTTCGGTCTGTAGAAGCGGGACCTTTGCTCGACTTCCCCGGCCTAGCTGCTCCTGTGGGGCCTGTGCCGATTGCAGTGGGCGACTTCAGATCAGCCCTCCTCTCAGCTCAGCCTGGCTGCAGACGAGGAGACTGATCCACGCCGTCTCGAGTAAGCTTTCCTGCAACAGCTGAGAAAAATCACAAGGCTGGTTTCGGTGTAGATAGAGTCCTTACTCCGGCATCTGGTTATGCAGAAGATAGACTGCAGACTTAGCTTCGATCCAGCCTGCAGTTCTTTGAACTCCAGTCATGTCCTCCGCTCTGCAGGGGAAGAAGAGAGTGTTCTCCCCAATGCGGCTCCAACGAGCAGCGGGAAATGAGAGCCGTTTTCTGTGGACAGCAAGTCTTTATGCAATGAGCATGATCTGGAACAGCAAAGAGTCACTGGGCTCCTGTGGACGAGAAGACTCGTCCACAGATTCCGAGTTCATGATTGGCAGAGAACTGACCCTAACTATGAAGAACTCATTATAGTTTGAAGGTTTCTCTGGCAGGAGAGAGAGACCCACAGCTGTAGCTTCAGATGTGAGACGTTCTGGCTCCATCTTACTAACACTAAACAACAAACAAGTTATTAAAAAGCTTTTTATGTTTATGTACGTTTATCTTTAAAGGTACATTTTGCAAATACTTATTTGTGTGTGTGTAGAAACAGGTGCGCAAGTTGACCGTTCAACATGCGGCTTATGACAACACTGTGGTTTCAGTGTTACGATGCTAAACCTTTAGGAATTACTAGCTCTGTAGCACCAGCTTTAGGAATTGCATTTAAATGGTAAAAATGATAAATGGACTGAACTCATAAAGCGCTTTTCCAGTCATGCTGACCACCCAAAGCGCTGTACACTACAGCCACATTCACCCAGTCGCTCTCACTAACACACTCATACACCGAGACGCAGCTCGCTAGGCAGCTTGGGGTTAAGTGCCTTGCCCAGGGGCACATCGACATGTGGCAAGGGGAAGCTGAAATCAAACCCACAACCTTCTGATTGTCAAACGACTGCTCAACCCATCAAGCCACAGTCGGCCATTTAGAGCAAGGCTTGACCTTCTTATGAATTACTAGCGTTTTAAGCTTATGCTCCTCACCTTTCTTTTAAGGGTAATTACCCTTTAGCTTTCTGAGCGCCCTCTGCCCACACCATCAGGATGGGACCTCAGATTAACTAGCAGTTAAATCTGGAAACAATGTTGTTCTATACAACACAAAACAAGCTCTTAAAATGTCTTATTAGACGAATATGCAGAGGCTCTTAGGTTAGATATTTGAGCATCTAACTCCTCTGGACCGGTAGTTAATTTTGAAAATGCATAACTGTGGACTTTTCATTTAAGAATTTGTGGTTTATGCAAACATGAGGATAAGTCACAGCATCTGGACTCAGATGTGCAACAACATTTGGTTCAGACAGTAAGATTAACTTTACAGTTAAATCGACTATTATGCTGTTGGTTACACCAAACAACTTTATTGATTCAAGCATTTGAATTTAAGCTTTTTGTAGTACAGTTTATCATCACTTAACATGTAGTTAACTTTTTTTCAATCGTCTAAAAATGTCACAGGTGATAATTCTCATATGTTTGCAGCGCAAACTGTTTATGATCGCCCACCCAGGGACGCCAATTAATATGCTATTACACTGTTTTAAGTTATTTAGTATTTAACAAATAACTCTGCCTGTCAGGTATTGTCTGGTGAATATCAGCCCAAACAGCTGATATCAGGACAATAGTTGAAAGGGATGATTTGAGCTCTGGTGATCTTTTAACACCAAACTCTGCACACATATAGAGTAAAGGAGTGACAACTTTGAGTTCAAGAATTTATTAACAGAGAACATCACTATAAAATTCTGCTTATCTGAATTAACACTATATTTCAATCAACAAATCCTCTCTACAAGGCTAGTCAAACTTTATTAAAACTACTAAGCAAAATTAAGATAAAAATAAGATAAGGAATTATGTATACACAAAAAAAAAACAAAGAACACAATAAATTGACATTAATCTTAGATATGCTTATTAATGCTGTAATAATGCTCATAACACTATTGAATGAAACAAACATAATGCCTTATGTTGAAAACAAACTGTAGTTGAAAGAAATGTTATCTGGAAGCTAATAGCATTATTCTAGCGGGAGCTATGCCCGTTAGCTCAGTCAAGCTTTAACACTGTGAAACCCCATTAAGTAAACCATTCTAAATAAACCATTTAACTTTTCCTGTTTATTTCACTGCCAAACCTCTCCTGTTGTCTCTGGTTGTGGCGACGAGCGTCTTGTTGCCAGTGAATTACTCTGAGGAAAAGCTGGTTAACTCAGCAACGGCAGGCGGCTATTACTCTGGCGTCTGGTTATGCAGAAGATAGACTGCAGACTTAGCTTCGATCCAGCCTGCAGTTCTTTGAACTCCAGTCAGGTCCTCCGCTCTTCGGGGGAAGAAGAGAGTGTTCTCCCCAATGCCGCTCCCCCGAGCAGCGGGAAATGAGAGCCGTTTTCTGTGGACAGCAAGTCTTTATGCAATGAGCCCCCCCACCCCCGGTGCCCGGAAAGGTCTCAAATTTCTTTGTTTACAACTCAGTCTGATTTTTCCTGGCTTGATTGCACAACAATATTTATTACATTTTTTGTTTTGTGTCAGTCTGTTTTTGTAAGTCAGCCAGAAAGAACTGTGGGGCCATTTCTAATAGTAAAGAGACTGGTATAGGACCAGAATGCACTGGGGTAGACCTACGGGTTTTCTACCAGAGCAGGGGAAGCAGCAGAACAATAGAAAAGTGGATCTTTATTTATTGCTTGCCAAACTGGATAAACTGTAAAGCACAGCTTTCAAGTTTTGAACATTGGAGTTATTTTGCCTTCTTTTGCTTATGTTCAAATTACACCCACAGTGGAGCAGTAGCTCATTGATCCTTAACGTTTGGTCACCGCTACAAAAGGTTTAGCATAATTAATTTCTTATCCACACAGAGTCAAACACAGTTTGTTTTCATAAACAATTAAGATACAACACATGTCCAGTCGAGAGGACGCAGCACAGCTGAAAAGGCTGTAGTAGGAATGCTGGGACCATTGGTGTTGCAGTGACACTGCCAAAGAAACGTGCAAAAACACCAGGCGTTCGCTGAGCAGGCAACTTGTGTAACATAAACACAGCACCATGGCGGGGGATCAGACACAGGGGACAGGAAAGGATCAGAGGATGCTACTAACAGCCACAACAAAAAGCTGCAATACAACATGGCGTCATGTTCATGCCCTAAAAGCCACCGATGTCTGAATTAAACCAATTCTGCAGAGCAGAGTGGGTGATAATTCCTCCACAGCAATGTTGAAGACTTGATGGCAGCTGTTGCTGCCAAGGATGGGACCGTCAGTTATTGGGTTTACGCAGTAATTGCTTTTCACAGTGCGTTTGGATTTATTTATTTTAATCAGTAAGGGGTAAATACCTTTTGCAGTACTGTCTGTTAGTAGAATCAAGAATTATTAGTTAGCTGAAACCAGAATATGACAAAAGTTTATATTTACACTGCCTTTAAGTTATATTCGTGATCTCAGGTTGAGATGATGAGATGCAATATTAACAGACACATGATCATATTTTTTCCAGGGAGGAGGGACAAGAAGGTGAAGAGGGAGACTCCCAGCCTTCAACCAGACAGAGAGACAAGTCACACAGTAAGACAAAGAAGCCTCGTAGGGAGCGTCGCCCAGGTGACCAGGGAACCGAGACGTTGGCCTTGACCACATCTCAAGCTGCCAGTGACCAGCCACAGATGGGGGTGGCTTCACAAAGCCAGGTACAGAACACGTGGAGAGCTGAAGATAAGAAGATAGCACCCACAATGATCTTCAGAAGCTTTTATTCATCCTTCATGTAGGTGTTAGAGCCTGTAGCAGGACCCTCGGAGCAAGGGTCAGAGTCTGCAGCTGGCAGTGAGTCTGCTGGATCTCCCAGACAACGGCGGTCCGTCATTCGAGACCGAGGGCCAATGTATGACGATCCCTCACTGCCAGAAGGTTGGACCCGCAAACTGAAACAGAGGAAGTCTGGACGGTCTGCGGGGAAGTTTGATGTCTACCTAATCAAGTAAGTTCTGATTAACACGACGATTGTTTCCTATGAAGCACGAGAGTAAAATCACATATGCCAATAACACTTTGTTGTTTTTGCTCTGTAAAGCTCAGAGGGAAAGGCATTTCGTTCAAAAGTGGAACTCATTGCCTACTTTGAGAAGATTGGTGACACAAAGACTGATCCAAATGATTTTGATTTTACCGTCACTGGCCGTGGAAGCCCTTCCCGTCGTGAAAAGCGTCCTCCAAAAAAAACGAAAGTGGTGAAACCATCAGGAAGAGGCCGAGGGCGACCTAAAGGTACAGCGACAGGGATACAGAAGTTACTTAAGAGTCACCAAAATGTGAACAGCTTTTCATAAGTGGTTTTGCAGTTGTTCTGTGTTCATCTCTTCTGTTTGTGTAGGGAGTGGAAAAATGCGTCAGGCCACTGAGGGTGTGGCCATGAAGCGAGTGGTTGAGAAGACTCCAGGCAAACTGCTGGTTAAAATGCCTTTTGGAAAGGCTGAGTCCTCTGGAACCACATCAAAGGTAAGGCTACTTGTTTAGTCCATCACCTGGACATTTTTCTGATACCACATTTTTTAGTAACCTCCATAAGCTTTAAAGGCTAAGCTTTAAAATCGACCTGTGTCACTGTGTCTGTGATCATCTCTACAATAACAGTATTGAAACGTATGGCTGTTAATGATCTGGTCTTCCCCCTGCAGGGAGTGTCACCTACCGCAGTGCCCAAATCCCGTCCAGGCAGAAAGAGAAAATCAGAGCAGGAACTTCCACCTCCACCTCAGGCCGCTCCTAAAAAACGAGGGAGGAAACCAGGATCAACCTCTGCAGCATCATTGGTCACTGCTGCGTCCACATCCTCAACCACACTGTCTGGTAGCTCGACAGCTGCAAGCTACACTGCAGCCGCCATCTTGGCTGCTGAAGCCAAACGGAGAGCGGCAAAGGAGTCTTCCACTAAACCTTCAGTCCAGGAAACAGCCCTACCAATCAAAAAACGCAAAACAAGAGAAACTGTGGAAGAGATGGAGAGTTTTCAGGCTCCATTGGTTACAACTGCTGAGACTGGAAGCACCAGTACAGCAGAAGAGGAGGGAGGTAAAGTGGAGGGAGGTCCAAGCTCAGATCCAAAGTCCACATCCTCTGTTGGAAGCCAATTGGAGAAACAACCTTCTACTTTGGATGAAAGTGAATTGCAAGGACACAAGGCCCAGAAGGCCCAGAAGCACAAGGAAAAAAGGGAAACTGGAGATAGAGGAAGCAAAGTCATGGATGTTAGTGAAGATGAAGGAGGGGGTGCAAGGAGTAGCAGCAGCAGTAGCAGTAGCATCATCCCTTCGAAAAGCCACAAAAGGAAGGAACGACAACCTCATAAACACCATCATCACCACCACCATCATCATCGCCACCAACAGCACTCTGATTCACCCTTAGATCACCCGCCTCCCCCTCCTCCAGTTGCTGAACCACCTTCTAGCCTACCCAGACCTCACGTCGAACCCCAGATTGTGCCTCATCTAACCTCTGAACAAAAGACACCCCCCAAACCACACCAAAAGTCTGTGCCTCAGCCCCCTCCTGAATCTGTGCAACCTGTCCCTCAATCACCACATCAGTCCCATTCCTGTCCTCATACCGAATTACCCAGTCAATCCCAAACCCATATTCTGCAAGTACCCGAGTCGTCCCCCACCGGGCACTTACAGGCTGAACCATGGCCCCAGCAACCCCCAGTCCAAACCGTCAGTCAGTCATTGTCTACAAACCAGACAGCCCAGTCACAGCCTACACTCTCCACAGCCCATAATCGAAGCCAGCATCAGACTTTACATGCTCCACCTCAGTCCTTACCTACTCTACATTCTCAGCCATCTCAAACCAGGCATCCACAATCACCTGCCCAGTCCCCCACAGCACTCCAGCCTCAAATCCAACCTAGACATTCATCTCATACCCAAGCCCAGTTTAAACAATCCCACCCTCAGACATCAATTCAGCCCCAGCTTCAATCGCAGCCAAGTATTCAGACACAACCTCAGTCACAATCCCAAACCAGGACTCCAACCCAATTTCAGTCTCATTCACAGACAAGAATCCAGAGGCAACCACAGTCTCAATCCCAAGGGAGAATACAAACACAAGGTCAAAGTCAACCCCAGCCTAGTTCCCCAACACAAGGTCAAAGTCAACAACAGAGCAGAACACCAACACAAAGTCAAAGTCAACAACAGACTAGGACCCCAACACAAGGTCAAAGTCAAACCCAGCCTAGGACCCTGACACAAAGTCAACAACAGACCAGGACCCCAACACAAAGTCAATGTCAACAACAGACTAGGACCCCAACACAAAGTCAATGTCAACAACAGACTAGGACCCCAACACAAGGTCAAAGTCAACAACAGACTAGGACATCAACACAAGGTCAAGGTCAACAACAGACTAGGACCCCAACACAAAGTCAAAGTCAACAACAGACTAGGACACCAACACAAGGTCAAGGTCAACAACAGACTAGGACACCAACACAAGGTCAAGGTCAACAACAGACTAGGACCCCAACACAAAGTCAACAACAGACTAGGACCCCAACACAAAGTCAAAGTCAACAACAGACTAGGACCCCAACACAAAGTCAAAGTCAACAACAGACTAGGACCCCAACACAAAGTCAAAGTCAACAACAGACTAGGACACCAACACAAGGTCAAAGTCAACCCCAGCCTAGGACACCAACACAAGGTCAAAGTCAACAACAGACTAGGACCCCAACACAAAGTCAAAGTCAACAACAGACTAGGACACCAACACAAGGTCAACAACAGACTAGGACCCCAACACAAAGTCAAAGTCAACAACAGACTAGGACACCAACACAAGGTCAACAACAGACTAGGACCCCAACACAAAGTCAAAGTCAACAACAGACTAGGACACCAACACAAGGTCAAAGTCAACCCCAGCCTAGGACACCAACACAAGGTCAAAGTCAACAACAGACCAGGACACCAACACAAAATCAGAGCCAACCACAGAGCAGTCAACCCCAGCCTAGGACACCAACACAAGGTCAAGGCCAACCACAGAGCAGAGCTCCTGTTCAACATAATCCTCTCTTGCAATCTGGCCAGGCGATGCTGCCTCAGACACATATGAGGCACACCTCGCAACACCATCTCCAAACTCCATACAGAGCCCTGCCCAGTCAATCTCACACCCAGTCACGGCCACCAGTTTCCCAGTCCCACACACAACCATGCTATCAAAGCTTTCAAACACAACTGCATCCCCAGTCCTCCTCTCAGCACACAAGGCTGCATGCGCAGAACCTCTTTTCTCATCGATCATCGTCATCCAGTCAAACCCAGCCCAACCTCATCCCTGCACAGCAGAACCAGAGTGAACAGCCCCAGGACCTGAGCACCACACGGCCTGCCCAAGAAAGCCAGTTCCGAAGAAGACAGGCCAGCGTGGAGGGCACCAGGATGGAGGGCAGAAGGGAGCTGGCCCCAGCTTCAGACAACAGAGAGGCTTTAGGAGGCGAAAGAGGGTCAAACAGCACATCAAGGCCTTCCAGCTCTGTGCCAGCAGGACCTCCAGGAGTAGCAGGGTCCAGCCTTGTGCCTGGAGCAGATGGTAGGGCTCGACTGAGGATGGACCCAGAGGCACCAGGTGATAACAAGGAGCTCAGAGACATTGTCCCACAGTCCACTGTCCCCTGTCCCAGTTGTGAGGAAACTGTAGAGTCACGAACAGCTGTCAGTGAAAGAGTGAGCTGATCAGTGGTCAGGTGGAAGGCAGGCTGTTGGCCGGGCTTTGACGGAGGTATATGGATCTTGTTCTGTTTTCAGACAGAAGCTGCAAGGACTGTCCCAACTTCTACTGTTGGGTTCTCTTTGTAAAGTTGGAGACTGTACAGTCAGCTTGGCACTGAACGACTGCTCGAGAGGGGAACGAATTGTGTCTTTTTCTAGAAAACAACAAACGAAAAGGAAAAAAAGTGTGTGTGTATATAATCTAAAGGCAGCTGTTGCATCCTGCTAGTCTCCGTAGGGAGGTGGGGAGTAGTTTGGAACTAAAAACTGACGCTTAACAACACATTACTCTGTTAAAATGTTGCTTCCGGAATATAACCTGTTTTTTATTTAGTAGTTCATTCATTTGTCTTTGTTATACAGCTTTAAAAGTAATATTAACAATGGCCCTGACTCTAACACGACCCATGTTGACTGACAGTCCCTTTCTCAAACCACTCCTCAAAGGAAAGTCTACAAGGGGATGCCGAGTGGCGTTTTGCACCTTAAATCGGTTTCTTAGAAATTCCATTGTTTATTTTCTTCAATGTTTTCCATGAACCCCAAAGTGAGCTGATGCTTTCATTAGTGTTCTCAGTTCTTGCACTTACCCTGGCCTATTGCCATTTTGCCTGACATGAAATGTAAGAAAGTTCTCGACCCTCTTCCAGATTTCCCTAGATACGCCGTGAATCTGGAACTAGCTAGGACCCTAACTCTTCACAGCCACAAAACTGAAGAGTTCAGGATTTCTCTCGGCTGATTTAGGAACCAATGAATCCGGTAGAAAACAGAAGTCGCTCATTGGAGTTTCAACATTTCCAATTCAGCCAGTTCTTCCAGGATTTTTCCTAAACTGGTCTTCATGAACTTGTTTGTTTCACTCATATTTTGTTTCTAATGTAAGCACTTTTGATATCAAACCAAACCCATGCCTACAGTAGCTTTATTTGAGTTATTTTAATAATTGAATGTGTGGAAAAGGACCCCTTCTTAATGTGTCTTTATGTCAGATGTCTGGAACAGTTTGCACATGTCAACTTTATACAACCAACCCCCTGCATGTCGCTCAGAGACCCTGCAGGCCTTCAACCACAGCCCATGTACACATAGGCCAACCTGGCTCGCGGTCATGGTCCAGGTTCAGGTCTAATAAGGAAAATGGTTCAGGCGGACTTGGATGTGCAGATGCAGAGAGAACTGTGAGGCTTCCACTTCAGATCAGAGAGTCACAGTTTGGCGGTGTCAGGATCCTCTATAAGCTGCACTCATGACATCTTTAAATGATTTTATTAGTTCTGGAGTTTAACCGGACTTAAAGTGGCAGAACTGATCCACAACATAAAACAGTATAAAATGGACCTGGTAACAGTCCTTAACCTACAACCTGATTTCCCTTTGCTCCTCCTCATCTGGATCACTGGCAGAGTCTGTACCAGGACTGTTGCTGATGACATGTGGAGTCCTTACACGCCGATTCCTCTTCAGGTTTAAAGCTGAGTTCACATAGTGCAATGTTTCAGACGTCCTAAACTGCAGACAGAACGAGCAGGAAGTCTTAAGCAGTAATGTTTGGTCTATGGTTGTTCAGAGTGACCGTCTGACCAGCAGCCTATTCTCACCACCAAAGACGACCTGCAACACAGGCAGAATGATTGAGGAAACCCTTGCAGACTCTGAATATTGTAATTGCAGAGAAATCGTCTTTGCTTTCTGCCTATTCATCGTTGGGCTAATATCTCTGACGTTTGTGAGGAATATGTTTTTCATTAAGTCTTTTAAATCTTCCATCATTCAGTGCAGGGTGTGGCACATAAAGTTTTTCTGGAGTTTTAAAATCAAGACCCAGTGTTTGGTCTTCAAGACTCATGAGGACACAAAGCCCGTGGGAAGAGACAGGAGAGAGAATTAAAACCCCAAAAGTTTTAAAGCTCAACCAAAGCCAGAGAAAACTCACCTTGCCTGCAAGATGAATTCTCCTGGAATTTGTGCGTTCACAAACACACAAGAATCCGTCTTGTACCGCTCCAGCTTCAATCGTTTGTGTCTGAACTAAAAACAGTTCGAGCCAATCACGTTGCAGTTGAGCCCACAGCCGCACCAACACAAACATGGCAGCCCAGTAGGACGCACGCGTAGCTGTAAGAATCCACGATACCGTGATTGGCTAAAACCAACCTTTGGCAAGCGGGAACTAGGCGTCGCTTCGCCCAATCAGCTGGAAAGTTCTCCTGAATGTCCATCTTTTCCCCAGACGGGTCCAATGGGAGCAGAACCAGATTGACAAAGTGCAGAACTTAGAGTGGTGCATGTTGTCAACCTGGCTGGCCTGGGGTCCGTTCTTCGTCCGTTGATAAAAACATCCGAGATCAAATGAGACATCCAAGATGATTTCATCCGGCTAATCATGATCCGGCTAACTGGGTTCTTCGAACACACCTGTTGTTTACGATTAGTATGGCTGGATTGAGTTATCTGAGACAACTGCGCGTTCATGCGTTTGTTTAAAAGGGGAAATGTATCGATAGTAGAAACAATGATCAGCAACGCTGCTATTGGCTGTTCAGCATGAACAAAGAACACCCACAGTTTTTCTCCCAATCAGAACAAGAGCTTTAATGGAAGGTTATGATGAATTTGAGTCATTAATTAAAACGACAGGGAACACCTCAAAGTCTGTTAAAGCCAGGAGAGAGGGCCGGCAAACAGTAGCAGACAAATTAATGCGTAAATACTGTCCATGGTAGATGTTTCTATCACTTTCTACAGTATGAATTATTGCATTTTAATAATTTCATATTTCCTTTGTTCTTTTATGTCAGAGCCTCCACGGGACCCACTAGAACATGGGAACAAGTAAAAGTGAAATACAAGAATATTCTACAAAATGGTAGCCTTTAATTATTATACTTTATTTTAAAAAGCCACTTGTTATGTCAAGAGATCCAGATTTCGGTGTCATTCCTTAGACGCTGGTAGTAAAGAACACGTGCAAACTGGGAATTTAAACAAAAAAAATTCTTTATCTATAAAAAATTAAGTTCTTCCTTTTCCAAGTCATCCACAGTTTACAGGGTAAAACTGTATTGCTCCGTGTCTAGATAATCCATCCATAGTTTTTTTTTCTAATACAATATACGGCTCGACAGGAAGCTAACCTTTCAAAGTAAACTAAACTTCACAATAAAATGGCCTGAACAAATCTTCTTACTGAATATGATAAAAATAAAAAGCAAACCATCATACAAATAACTTAAATATTTCCTATTTATGGCTCTAACACCACTTTTTCCTCTTTAAAAGCCACTGTTAAATGATGTGTTTGTCTGTTTATAACAGCCACCAAGAAAATCTCTATACAATTACACTGTCGCGCTGCGCTAAAGGTTCCTGTCTATTGCGCAATACGTGATTAATTCATAAAGCTCTAAAATTATTCTTGCACCTTCAGCAACAGGTTGCTGTCGTAAAAATGGACATGGCTACGGCAGACTTCATATCTCCTCCGCTTATAAAGCTGCGATCTAATCTTGTTTACATGAAATAAGCCTGCTCACGAGCAGGTTTAAGCTGGCGCACATGTTGCTATGACAACAAGTCCAGGATGAGTTTCGAAGAACCAAACAATCCAAGATCATGCCAAATCGTCAACAATCAAATCCAGCTAACTGAGTTAGCGACGTACTGAGAACGGACCCCTGGTTAAGAGTAGCAGGTCTGTTTGGACAATTTTTCCAAACGGAGCATGCTCAGAACCCCATACTGCATATGAGACAAACTGTTCACAAAATCCTCATCCATAGTCTAGAGACATGGAACTCCATCGAATGAGGGAAAACATTGGATTACTGCCAGGAACTTTTCCAGAAACCAAGGTTGTTTGTGGGCTTTTAACTAAACCACCATCATTTTGACTGGATGAACCAGAGCCATTCAGGTACCTGGAAACCTGCTCTGATAGGGAGACTCCCCTGAAGGTTCAGGCTGGAGCTCTGTGGATGGTGAGTCTTGAATGTTCTCAGTATTCTGTTCCAGTTGTCAGTGTAATCCCTTCTATAAGTCATACTTTAAATTTAAACAGGAATGAAACGGCAGAACCTGAGCGAGCCTCTGGATGATTACACTCTAGAACATCAGTAAAGTCTCCAGACGTAGTGGGAGTGAGGAACTGTAACAGGTTTTAAATGAATGGCAGACTTTCAGGAAATAAACTGTGACGTTTATTTAAGTGAGGCTCCTGAGACTTCCTGTTAGGACCCTGTGACTCTCCGACCTGAACCTCCCAGTCTGTCTTTATATTGGACACGACGGACCTGGCCCGCTGTGAGTCCCGTGCTCACTTTAGGGTACAAAGATCTCTACGTACGCAGCGACCCATCTGCTGCACCCCACTACAGAAACGTTCCTCTGTAACTGGGCCCACTCCACAGGACTTGACCCGGCACAATCTACAGTAACCAGCCACCATATTGCATGTTCCAGAGTTTAGTGCCTATATTAATAATAATGATTATAATATTGTGCGTCTTGCCAGAAGCCACCATGTCAGCCGAGCCATGTTGTGTTTCTAGACCTTAGTAGTAATAATGTGTGTGGTGACTTCATAGTTGCTAATATTGAGGATGAATATTCTGCTTTTACTCTGGTTCGAATTCAGTGAAACTCCAGATTACACTGTCGCTGTAGAAAAAACTAGTTTTTACCTGTTTTCTTATTTTTCTTTCTAACTAAAACCATTTGTTGTCCCTGACATGTCCTTGGTCTCAGTGTTTGACTTCTCTTCCTCACCCACACAACTTCCTGCTGCTCATCTTCACGGCTGTTGCAGAGTTCCACCTTTTACATCTGCAACAAACCAACCATCCGGTTGTCCGACGTTCCACGTGTTCTGAATGAGGGGTTCTAAGATTTTACACAGACCTTTAGGTACAATCTGGGTTAGAACAGTCTGAAGCTCTTCTGCTTTTAAAAATTGTTAACAGTTCTGATTTCACACATTGATCTCCATCTAACTGCATCTCTAATCACAAACATATTTAAGTCTTAGAAACATGAATGATATTTATAGTAAAAAACACAAGCAGCAATAACTTATGTTTCTATTAATAGGCTGTTGCCTTTTATTATTTAAATAAAAGACAATAGCTGTTAAATCTTAAGCTGTATTTAATTTTCTGTTGTTCTTAAACTCAGGATTCTTCACACAACGGTATTATTGAACATGAAGTAAAAGCTGAAATAACAACAAACAATGCAGATTGGAGAGCAGTAGGAGAACTCAGCAGAGAGAGAGAAATAGACCCTGATGTCCTCCAGCAGCCTAAGCCTATAGCAGCATAACTATAGAGATAGCTCAGGGTAACATGAGCCACTCTGACTAGAAGCTTTGTCACAAAGGAAAGTTTTAAGATTAGTCTTAAAAGTAGACGGGGTGTCTGCCTCACGGACCAAAACTGGGAGTTGGTTCCACAGGAGAGGAGCCTGATAGCTAAAGGATCTGCCTCCCATTCTACTTTTAGAGACTCTAGGAACCACCAGCAGACCTGCGGTCTGAGAGCGAAGTGCTCTGTTAGGAACATACGGGGTAATCAGAGCTCTGATATATGATGGAGCTTGATTATGAAGGGCTTTATACGTTAGAAGAAGAATTTTAAATTCTATTCTTGATTTAGCAGGAAGCCGATGAAGGGAAGCTAAAATAGATTGTCTACAAGGTTAGATTAAACTCATAGGTATGGTAAAAATGGTCAGACAGGACAGAGGTATGAGGAAATGTGTTCCCACAATCAATGCCATATATGTCAGCACAAGGTTCAAAGTATAGAGACAAAATCAGGAAGGTCTGCATATTTTTTGGGCGAAACCAACTGAATCTAAGATGGAATTAAAGGGGCATGACAATAAATGTCATTTTTCTGTGGCTTTGGGAGTATAATATGATCTGTTGGTGAAGATTCTCAGTCATCCAGGTCATGATCAATTAAAAAAAATAAAATAAAAAGGTTTAAAACATAATAGGCCTTCTATTCTGAAGACGTTTTGCTTCTTCTCCTAAATTGTAATGGTTTTTACTGATTTGACCCACATGCAGAACTCACTTCGTAGACAAGGGAAAAGTTTAAGTTTATTTGATTGGTTGAGTAATCAATCTGGAATCAGGAACACAGAAACGGGTCTTCAGCTGCACACAGGAGATGACAGGTGAGGTTAATAAGTGTCGATGGATCTTGGAATATTTGGAGGTTAGCTGGAGAGGTGATGGTAACAGCCAGGGAGGAACGAGTGGGGCCTGGGAGTCTGGTTCAGCCAGAGAGAGGTGAGTCCGACCCGTTAAGGCTTGTATGAGGAACACGATGGAGGGTGAGCAGGGCTCGATCTCAGGTGAGTCCAAAGAAACAACTTGAATTTGTGTGAGAAACTCTGGAACCAGGAACCGAACTGGAGCAGAACCCAGTACTCAGGAGTAACCTAGGAAGTAGGAACACACAAGGTAAGGCTGATGGTTCTAACAGTCAAGACCGACACCTAGAGTCACACCACACCTGTTAACACTCAGGTGAAGAACAGCAGGCAGGATCCTAAAATACTCCTTTGCTGATGAGGCTGGATGGGAAACACCTGCCTTCACGCAGCCACCATGCTGCTGACGGCATTAGTGGACGAATACCAGACTGCAACACCCAGAGTCTCCAGACCCCGACGCAAATATGGTTGTAGCCAATCAGAGAGAAGACAACAGGCAGAGCTGCATATCATTACCGTACCCAACCCTTTCACTGAGGAGGTAAATCTGGCCTGATGGCACAACCCCCACAAAAAGATGACTTTGTTTTTTCATGTTATTCTTTGGAGAATGTACATTTGCAGCAATATCAACTATATTAAATAGTTTATACAGTGATGTATATGCTGACAACCCAGGGTCCGGACCAGGAAGCAGAGCCGTAGTTTAACACACCTCTCTGCAGCTTCTGTACTGTTACCCACCCATTATCCTATTGAGACGGTGTCTTTCCCACGGCCAAAACCGAACAGATCAAAAACTGATCTAAAAGGAACAAATCATAAAAATCTAATACAAATCAATACGGCTCACCTTGAACCTAAAAATAGAACCATTAAATGTGGTCTAATAAATATGAGGTCTCTCTCTCCAAAGACTTTGTTAGTTAACGAATTGATTTCTGATAATCAGATTGATTTGTTTTGTCTCACAGAAACCTGGCTACAAGAGGACTACGTTAGTATAAATGAGTCAACTCCCTCCAGTTATTCAAATTTCCACATTCCCAGATCTTTGGGAAGAGGAGGAGGAGTGGCAACTATCTTTGCAGTCTGATTTATTAATTAGTCCCAGGCCAACTAATAACTTACAGTTCTTTTGAACATTTAACCCTCAGTTTCCCTCATCCAAACTGCAAAGCAATAAAACCTCTTCTGTTTGTTGTTTTGTATCGTCCACCAGGCCCTTACACTCAGTTTTTGGATGAGTTGTCAGATTTCTTATCTGATTTGGTGTTAAATACTGATAAGGTTATTATAGTGGGTGATTTTAACATTCATGTTGACACAGAATGTGATAACCTTAGTGTAGCCTTTAAAACTATCCTAGATTCAATTGGTTTTGCTCAAAATGTGCATAAACCGACGCACTCTCGGCTCCATACTTTAGACCTTGTTCTGACATATGGCATTGATTGTGAAGAATTAACAGTATTTCCTCACAACCCTGTCCTATCTGATCATTTTTTAATAACATTTGAGTTTAATCTAACTGAGTTCTCCACCCCCAAAAGAGGGTTCCATTATAGTAGATCTTTATCGGATAATGCTGTATCAAAACTTAAAGAGTCTGTCCCCTTTTTAATATCCTCCGTATTGCAGAAATGCCCTGCAGATAGCAGCAATGTTGTTTCTTCCAATTCACAAATAGATGTCTTTGTAAACGGTATGACTTCGTCATTGCGTTCTGCATTAGACAATGTAGCTCCCTTGAAAAAGAAGGTGATTATTCACAAGAAGCTGGCTCCTTGGTTTAATTCAGAGCTGCGTTCCTTGAAGCACAATGTTAGGAAATTGGAGAGAAAATGGCGCTCTACACACCAAGAGGAATCCTACCTAATCTGGAGGGACAGTCTATTGTTGTATAACAAGACCCTCCGCAGAGTTAGAGCAGCGTATTTTTCATCATTAATTGAGGAGAATAAAAATAATCCTAGATTTCTCTTCAATACAGTTGCCAAATTTACACAGAGTCACAGCTCTGTTGATCCATCCATTCCCTTAGCTCTTAGTAGTAATGATTTTATGGGATTCTTCATAAATAAAATTGATGCCATTAAAAATAAAATAATTGGCATCCTCTCAAACATGATTACCTCGTCCTCAGTAAGTGAGGCAGCATTGGAGGAATCTTTAGAATCTGCGCAGTGTCTGAACTGTTTAGAAGCAGTAGAGCTTTCTGAGCTATCTAAAATTTTAGCTTCATCTAAACCTTCTACCTGCATGTTAGACCCAATCCCAACCAAGTTGTTTAAGGAGGTATTCCCTCTGATCAGTGGTCCTATTTTAGACATGATTAATCTATCCTTAGTAAATGGATATGTACCACAGGTTTTTAAAGTAGCTGTTATTAAACCTTTACTTAAGAAACCATCTCTTGATCAAGATGAGTTAGTAAATTACAGACCTATATCTAATCTTCTTTTCTTATCTAAAATTCTTGAGAAAGTAGTTGCTAATCAACTATGTGAACATTTACAAAGTAATGACCTACTTGAGGAGTTTCAGTCAGGCTTCAGAGCTCATCATAGCACTGAAACAGCTCTGGTGAAGGTCACTAATGATATTCTCATGGCCTCAGATAATGGACTTGTGTCTATACTTGTCCTGTTAGATCTCAGTGCTGCATTTGATACAGTTGATCACAATATTCTCCTACAAAGACTTGAGCATACTGTAGGGATTAAGTAGAAAGCATTAGGCTGGTTTAAATCTGATCTGTCGGACAGATTTGAGTTTGTTCATGTTAATAATAAATCTTCCTCAAACTCTAGGGTCACCTGTGGAGTACTACAGGGTTCAGTCCTTGGACCAATTCTCTTTACTATATATATGCTTCCAATCGGCAAAATTATCAGACAGCATGGGATTAATTTCCACTGTTATGCTGATGACACTCAGCTATATTTATCCATAAATCCTGATGAATCCAATCAGTTACTTCGACTGCAGTCATGTCTTGATGACATCAAAAGCTGGATGACTTTAAATTTTCTGCAATTAAATTCTGACAAGACAGAAGTTGTAATCTTTAGACCAGAGTCCTCAAAAAATAAACTTCTTAATCAATCACTTAATCTGGATGGCATTAACTTGGCCTCTGGTAATAAAGTTAAAAATCTTGGTGTTGTTTTCGACCAAGACATGTCATTTAAATCTCATATTAAACAGGTTTCCAGAGTTTCCTTTTTTCACCTCAGGAATATCGCCAAAATTAGAAACATTCTGTCCAGGAGTGATGCTGAAAAACTAGTCCATGCATTTGTTACTTCAAGGCTGGACTATTGTAATTCTTTACTATCAGGAAGTCCACAAAATGCAGTTCAAAGCCTTCAGCTGATTCCAAAATGCTGCGGCAAGAGTCCTGATGAAAATCAACCAGAGGGATCATATTTCTCCAATTTTAGCTTCCCTTCATTGGCTTCCTGTTAAATCAAGAATAGAATTTAAAATTCTTCTTCTAACATATAAAGCCCTTAATAATCAAGCTCCATCATATATCAGAGCTCTGATTACCCCGTATGTTCCTAACAGAGCACTTCGCTCTCAGACTGCAGGTCTGCTGGTGGTTCCTAGAGTCTCTAAAAGTAGAATGGGAGGCAGATCCTTTAGCTATCAGGCTCCTCTCCTGTGGAACCAACTCCCAGTTTTGGTCTGTGAGGCAGACACCCCGTCTACTTTTAAGACTAGGCTTAAAACTTTCCTTTGTGACAAAGCTTATAGTTAGAGTGGCTCATACCCTGAGCTATCTCTATAGTTATGCTGCTATAGGCTTAGGCTGCTGGAGGACATCAGGGTCTATTTCTCTCTCTCTGCTGAGTTCTCCTACTGCTCTCCAATCTGCATTGTTTCTTGTTATTTCATCTTTTAACTTTTTGTTCTCTGTCTTTTTCCTCTTCATAGAAGGTACACCTGGTCTGGCGTTCTGTTAGCTGTGACATCATCAGGGGAGGCAGATCATCCTCTATTACCATCTAACATAGAAAGTACTCCTGGGTCAATGTGAGCTTCTGAGCTTTCTGTGTCTCTGCTCTGTCTTCTCTAAGCCCCAGTGGGTGGAGGCAGATGAGCGTTCACACTGAGCCTGGTTCTGGTTCTGCTGGAGGTTCTCCTTCCTGTTAAAGGGGAGTTTTTCTTTCCACTGTCGCTTCATGCATGCTCAGTATGAGGGATTGCAGCAAAGCCATGTACAATGCAGATGACTCTTCCTGTGGCTCTACGGTTCCCCAGGAGTGAATGCTGCTTGTCGGGACTTTGATGCAATCAACTGGTTTCCTTATATAGGACATTTTTGACCAATCTGTATAATATGATTGATTTGATTTTGTAAAGTGCCTTGAGATGACATGTTTCATGAATTGGCGCTATATAAATTTAATTAAATCTAATTGAATTGAACTGATGTTGGGGGCTGCACAGTTGATGCGTGGGTTCTCTCCGGGTACTCCGGCTTCCTCCCACAGTCCAAAAACATGACTGTTAGGTTAACTGGCTTCTCTAAGTTGTCCTTGGGTGTGAGTGGTTGTTTGTCCTGTCTGTCTCTGTGTTGACTGGCGACCTGTCCAGGTGAACCCAGCCTCTCGCCCAGTGAACGCTGGAGATTGGAACCAGCAACCCCTGCGACCCAATGAGGGATTAACCGGGTCAGAAAATGGATGATGTCACCACAGCTTTAAGGTTATCACATTCTGTGTCAGCATGAATGTTGAAATCACCCACTATAATAACCTTATCAGTATTTAACACCAAATCAGATAAGAAATCTGACAACTCATCCAAAAACTGAGTGTAAGGGCCTGGTGGACGATACAAAACAACAAACAGAAGAGGTTTTATTGCTTTGCAGTTTGGATGAGGGAAACTGAGGGTTAAATGTTTAAAAGAACTGTAGTTATTAATTGGCCTGGGACTAATTAATAAATCAGACTGAAAGATGGTTGCCACTCCTCCTCCTCTTCCCAGAGATCTGGGAATGTGGAAATTTGAATAATTGGAGGGAGTTGACTCATTTATACTAACGTAGTCCTCTTGTAGCCAGGTTTCTGTGAGACAAAATAAATCAATCTGATTATCAGAAATGAATTCATTAACTGACAAAGTCTTTGGAGGGAGAGACCTTATATTTAATAGACCACATTTAATTGTTTTATTTTTTGGTTCAAGGTGAGCCGTATACCTTACATGTTATTGATATTTTAGTGTCTTGATCCATTTATATTAGTTTTTGATCTATTTGGTTTTCCATCCATTTTCTAACACGTCTGTCCCTGTTGGGGTCCTGAGGGGTGCTGGTGCCTAACGCCAGCTGTCATTGGGCGAGAGGCGGGGTTCACCTGGACAGGTCGCCAGTCTGTCGCAGGTTTGAGAGAACTATTCCCCTTAATATAAAACTTTAAATGACATCATATCAGAACCATTGGATCAGGTTTCTTAGAGGAACCTTTTTCATACCGCAGTGAGACCTGCAGAATGTAACAGAACACGTAATAAAACAGCTGAGATTCATGTATGGCAAATGTTCATTTGAGATGAAGAACGTTAGACAAATCACATCCAAAGACTGATTTAAGCCCATTTAAGCAAGGGCTGAACGACAATTCAATAACAATATATATCGATCAATAGACATATATCAATTATAGAAAAAAATGCTCAATAAAAAATTCAGTAGAATAATAGTTTTTCTTCCTTTTACATTCTAACCATGTCACTTATCCTCCCAGCCAATCACAACGCAGACCCAGGAACCCAGCTCCGCCCCCTTCAGAGAGCACACATTCTTATTTCTTTTTGAAAATCTTTTTCTTTTTGGTAAAAAGTTGGTTGAGTAAAGGTTGAGTTTGAATTCAGTGTTTGTATCTAAAAATATGTTGCTATGGCTGGACTTAAAATATATGTTTTAAATTTGTTGATAATTTTTTTTTTTTTTCTTTTTTTTTTTTTTTTTTTTTCTCTTTTAAAAAAAAAAAAAAAAAAAAAAAAAAAAAAAAAAAGGTGGCGCTGTGTTTTAAAAAAAAAAAAAAAAAAAAATTGTTGATAATTATCAAAATCAATTAATATGATTTATATTTGATCAATACGCTTTTTTCTATATGGTCCAACCCTAATTTGAACAGAAATATTAGACGTTAAGTGGCTGAGTCGGTGTTTGAAACAACTTCAACTTCCACATTTCTCCAATCAAAGAGAAGCGTGTTGTATTTCCGGTCATGTGATTTTGCTCATCACCTGTTCACAGGTGTGGTAGGTGCCATTGATTGCTTGCGGGGAGTCAGCACGCGCCCTGAATGCCAACACCAGAGCCGCCCTCCCGTGACACTGAGCAGGTGAAAACGCAGCGCTCTGATTGGCTGAGCTGACGGCGCGTGAGGATGGAGCGCGTGGCTGCCTTGCTGCTGTGCAGCGGCCTGATTCTGGAAGTCTCTGTGGGAACCGAAGCCATGTTGGGTTTCGGGTCAGTCCCAGACCCTGAGCGGGGCAGGATGGAGCTGCGGCGGGTGCAGAACCTCGCCGCGCAGCCGCAGTTTGGGGAGTGCTGGACTCGCGCTTTGGAGAACCTGGAGACGCGCTGCAAGGAAATGACGTCAGAGAGCCAGAGCCGCCTGGCGCTGCGCTTCACTCACTGTCACCTGAGCAGGTAAGCTGCGGCTGACCCTCCCATCCCCTGATCGGAACCAGAGAGAATCCCTGTTCGGCCGAATCGCTGCCGCTTCGCGCTCCTGTTTTCTGAATAAACCGGAACCAGAATCCGGACTTGAACTGGTCCCGACCCAAATCTTCTGTCTGTGTTAAACACCTGTGGCGTCTCTGCATGTGGGGCCAGTGGGGCCACCAGGTGGCGCTGTGGAGCTCTATGTTCACAGTAATCAGGGGACAGGATCGGTCTTTATAGATTAATATTGTAAAAAGACAGATTCCCTTAAAATCCTATTATAAACATTGTGTCTATATATAGACATGTCACATCAGCAATGAGCCGATGTCACATGTGAATTTCTCTAATGTGAGATCAATAAAGCCTATCTCATCTTATCTCATCTTATCTCATCTCATCTCATCTTATCTTATCTTATCTTATCTTATCTTATCTTATCTTATCTTATCTCATCTTATCTTATCTTATCTTATCTTATCTTATCTTAAGTCTGCCTGATAACTAAAGGCTCAGCAGCTAAATCCTCCTCAGGCTCTTTAATATCGGGGTCCACCAACATTTGCCTAAATAATGAACATCTGGAATCTCAGTGAGCATGCCCAGTACGCTCTCAGTGTTCTGATCGACCAATCAGAACGCTGGAAATGTTAATTTTGCTGGAAAGAGTGAGATCGTCTAGTGATGGTTGTCCTTGGTGGATCATTGAAGGATTGATGTGAATCTTTTCTGTCCAATACATGAACATTATTAATTAGCCTTTATTTGTAGTTTTATACATCAACATTAAATTACATTTAGCTTATATAAAATGGTGTTTCTAGTGTGTTTATACTAATTTATCTTCATTTAAAATTGATAAGTCAGGCTGTGTTAATCACTGAAAAATTAGCTGCTGCTAACAGGTGTTGAGTTTTTGTGCCCCGCTGAAGTCATGGTGTCAGAGACGCCGCTGCTAAAGGCATTGGTTCTGTTGGACTTACAGCCCTGATTCTGACCTCCTGATCCTGTGATCCATTCTTCTTGTTCTGAATCTGCAGTTCACTGATCCGACTCGCCTGTTACAGGTAGATGCTTGTTCTTGTTTGCTGTGTTTTTCTTTTCAAGAACTAAGTCAGGAAATTCTGCTTTGCATTAAGAGAAGGAACAGGAAACACGATGGAATCTCCAGAGAGACTTCTGGTTCTGATGGACTCCACTCAGTCTGAGTGAATGGAGGATTTGGGTCCCTCGTTCTTTGAGAACTGTATTTAACCAGGTTTCATTAACTTTGGAGTCGCTGCACCTGGTGGTTCTAAAGGTTCTGAATGCCTGTGGTTTCTGCAGCGCAGGCAGGGACTTCCCTTCCTGCCCTGAGGGGTCAGAGGTCAGCAGGTGTACGGCCCGGATGGACCCGGTGGCCTTTAACGCCTTCACAGAGTTCTTCACTCACACTCACTCCATCTGCCACTTCCTGCAGTCTGAGGCCTGGCAGAGCCGAGCAGAAAGCACCATGTACAGGTGAGCAGCTGCAGGTAAGGCTGCAGCATCCCTGGGTCGTGTCTTACAGGTGCAAACAGGAAGTCTTCCCCACCTGTCTGAGTTATAAATTCACCTTTTCTCCATGTGTTTTATGCCTTTATGTTAACAGGTTCTTTCTGGGTTAGAACAAAGATAAGAAATAACGTGGGCTCTGCTAAAATTTATTAGAAAATTAATTCACGCATTTTAAATGTTTTATTTATGACGTCTTTTATTTATTTTGGAATGAGTTCATCCATTACGGAGGACCAATTCTGCCATGATTAAAAATGGAGAAATAAATAAGCATACAAGTAAATATACTAAGAGTAAAAAATAAATGTATAAAAATAATAGGCAGTAATCGTACGATGAGACAAATGTGTATATATCGCTTAACTTTATTTATTCACATTAGTAATTTATGTATTCATCACTTATTTTTCATATTCCTACAAAATGAAAGCAAACGGCTGCCTTTCTATGAACGTGTCCTTTATCAAAGATAGACTCTCAGTCCATCCACTACTTAGCCATAAAGGAAGCGTAAGATTGGCTCAGGTTGGTGATAAAATGCAGAGAAACAAAGCTGGATGAAAAGCTTAAAGCTACGTTTACATGGACAAAAGTTATCGGAATAAAAATGCGTCATTAAACAAGCCAAGCAGAATACTGTGATGGGATTAAAATCAGTTGGAATGAAACTGTAATCTGAATGAGACGAGTGGATTATGCTGATAATCTGATCAACCTGCTTATATTATAAATTATTCAGAATGTGGCCAAATGACGTAAACGTGACGTATTTCCGCGGTGGTGGAAATACATCAGGCAGCAAAACTGTCGAGGCTTCTGATTCAACCTGTTTGAAAAAGATAAGAGCTCCAAATTGTTGATTACTCAGCAACATTCATACAGTAATTAGAACATCGTCCAGCCTGGGCGCTCGCAAGACAAACTCCTATAAAACTGCTTTGTTTACTGTTTTTGTGATTCAGCAAAGACGGAAGTTCTTCTTCTGTGTTTTAATTTATTTATTTTAGGGGAATTTGATAGCTGGGCGTGTCAGTGGTTCTGTTCTGGATAAAGCCAGGCCCATAGAAACAATCTGATTATTTAATCTGAATACGTTTTAATCTGATGGTGAGATTGTGTGCATGTAAACCTAGCTGCTGTCATGGATTATTCCCAGACTAAACAGACGGAGCGTTGACTCTTACCAGAGTGTGATTGCTGCAGGTTCTCTGGCATTTAGAGTTCAGCGCTCCTCATTTTTTCTGCTGACGTCGGCCTCAGATCGGCTTTTAATCCGCTAACTTTCTGCTAGTTCAGTGCCACCAACCTGCTGGCAGTCAGCAACACGCTGATGCCTCCAGACTCTGTTCAGTCTGCAGGAGTCTCTGAGAACGCGCTCCTTGTGTTTCAGGCTGACGGAGACCTCAGCAGGTGTTGCTGAGCAGCTTCAGGCCACCAGACAGATGGCCAATGACCTGATGGAAGCGCAGACTGACGCCTTACAGGCACAAAAAGAAATCCTGTCCAACGGAGAGCAGCTAAGAGTCACCATGAGAGACTCTACGCAGGGTAAAACTGCTCCAACAGCCTACGAGACTGCACCCAGGGTAACAACAACCCAGACAGGCCAAACTCCCAGAAAACCATTCTCAGCATGAGAAACTCTAATAAACATGGAACTTATTTGGACTCCATGAGCTTTTTCAAGCAGTGAGAAATAAAATCTGGTTCCAGTCTCGTTTTGCTCAGAGAACAACCTTCAGGATGTGGGACTCTTCACTTTGCTGATGGTTGTCTCCTGTCTCAGGGCTGCAGGCGCTGTTCTCAGACCTCAGCAGTGTCTCCAGGGAGCAGCAGGTGGCGCTGTCTGAGATCTTCAACAGAATCTCCTTCATGCAGAGCTTCCTCCTCATGGAGGCCCACAGTCTGAGCTCCTGCTGCTACAACGCTGCTGCTCTCTGCACCGCCTACCTCCTCACCTCCACCCCACGCTCCTCCAGAGCCAGGTAACCCCCCCCCCCCCCCCACACCCCCCACCTGCACCAGCAGCAGGGGACGCTGGTTCCTCTGCAGAGTCTGGAAGGTTTTCATCAGTGATAATGAACCCGGTGGTTTAAATTATTCCTGATGTTCCTGCAGCAGAGACACGAGGCAGTGCCGGTTTCTACCAGCAGGGGGAGCCGGTGAACTGTTAATGAGGTCCTTCCAACAGGAAGGTGTCCATCTTAAACTCTTAGACTAAACTTCCTGACCGGGGGGGGGGGGGGGGGGGGGGGGGAATCATGAACCGTTTACTGCTAACAGGTGGAACATCTGTGGAAAAATAAAGGAGAACCTGAGAGTCTGTTCTGGTTGATCTGACGGATCCCAGCAGAACCAGAACCGGCCAGAGAGGTGGTGCTGATCTCCTGCTGCTGATCATGTCTTGATGTTCTGTGTTCAGGTTGGTGCTGCTGGCTTTGGTGTGCCTGAACTTCTACTTGGAGAGGAAGATCTACCAGTTTGTTCTGCGCTCCCTTCACCCGGAACACCTGCACATGGTCAGTGTCTCACCTGGGGCCTCATTTCCTGCTAAATCCTTCAGGTACGTCAGCAGATGTGAGCTTTAGTTAATGGCAACACTGACGGTCCACATCTGACAGCATGAGGACGTTCACAGCTCAGAGGCCCGGCTAGCAGACGGCTCACACCTCCAACAACCTGACGTCTTCATCTCAGCCAGAAAACCTCTTTGTCTCTAAATCACCTTGCTGCCCTCTGAAGATCTGATTAAATCAATCTTTGAGGGAATCTTGTCTGAACTGGAGTTTAGAAAAATGCTTTCAGCAGTTTTTCTGGCCAAAAGCTGCAGAATCGTTCCCAGGCAGGTCTTGATGCATCTGGACCTTTGCAGGATAACGGCGGCATACGCTGATTTAGCTCACCTGCACCAGGTGAGGTGCTCAGGTGTGTGCTGTGTGTCCAGGAGCTGGTCTCGGCGTATGTGGGCGTGCTGCGGCGCGTCTCGGTGGGCGTGGCCGTGTGTGTCCTGCTGGTGGCGTGCGTTCGCTACAGAGACCCGGTGCAGCAGAGCCTGCAGGTCCTGCAGCAGCTCAGAGAGACGCACAGGAACCTGCAGGAGGCGCTGCAGCTCGCAGGTGACTGTCCAGGTGAGACCAGGTCAGGTGCATCATGGTCTGGGGCTTACTGGAGCTTCTTCCTGTTTTCAGAGAGATTAACAAAGGAGAAGAAGAAGCTGGAGGACTGCGGGCTGCATGTAGAGGTGAGGTCAGCAGGAGGCTGCACACCTGAAGCACCTGCTGCCGTCTGACCTGCTCCACCTGCTGGTTGTTTTCCAGAGGAGCAGAGAGGAGGAGGAGGAGCCCACCGCCATGACATCACCTGCTACAGACTCCTCCCACCTGTCTCAGCCTTCAGGTGAGTGAACCTTAGAGGCGGGCTGAAGCAGGTCACATGATGTGTTCATGTTCCTCCTTCCATCCATGGGGTGAGAACCTGGTGGAACGAAGGAGCGCCCAGGTAACGCTTCCTGTTCAGCGCCGCTAAATCAAAGATTTTACCGTAAACCGCTGCAGGTTGGCTGCACCTTTACCTTTGATGCCTCGTTAGTTCTGAGGTTAACGGACCGCAGGACGGGTGGCGCTGATAGAACCTGAGGAACCGCTGAGGGTTCTCTGGGTTTGTCCTCAGGTTCCGCTGACATGTTTATCTTTAGCTTTTAGACTAAAGTCTGTTTTACATTTAGATAAAAAGCAAATTTTCCTCTGACCCAGCGCCATATTCCACGTTTAGGCCTTTTACTGAATGATGCATGAATAATTATCTTTTATAATTATCTCGGTTTGTTGCAACGTTCTTTATCCAAAACGTTTTCACTTTAAAATGCAAACGTGAATATTTTGTTAAAATGTAAAACCTAATCAGAGTAAAAGTAAATCATGTGAATGTTCTCCGGTTCCGTCAGTAGATGTTTATCTCCTGACTTCCTGTCCTCCTCCCAGGTTCTCCTTCAGCTCAGAGTCTCCGCCGCCGCTCCACTTCCCATCATGCATCAGTCCAGAGCCCAGGCCGGCGCCCCGCCCCCTCCTCCCCGCTGGTCTACAGCTTCCTGGTGGAGGACAGGAAGGTGAGCGTTGGTCTTCAGACGTCTGGTCGTCAGTCTCACCAGAAACCCTAACCCCCCCCCCCCCCCCCCCCCCCCCCCCCACCACAGCCTCGCTACAGCCTGAGGAGTCGCCGCTCAGACCGCTGAGGGACGCCATCAACTTCCTGTCGCCATCAGCTTCCTGCCGCCATCAGCTTCCTGTCTCCATCAGCTTCCTGTCGCCATCAGCTTCCTGTCTCCATCAGCTTCCTGTCGCCATCAGCTTCCTGCCGCTGCAAATGATTTTAGTTTAATTTTTCTAAAGATTAATAAAATGTTTTTAGTAATCTGTCTGATGCTAGCATGCTGCCCCCTGCTGGACTAAAGCTGAACCCCCCCAGGTGTTTTCTGGTATCCGGTCCGGTGCTGACCGAGCCATCGGTACCGAGCCGTCGGTACCGGACCGTCGGTACCAGACCGTCGGTACCGGGTTCAGGCTGGAGGGGATTCATCCAGCGGGTCGTTCTGGGTCTCTGAGTTTAATGTGTGTGAAAGAAAATCGTCCATTTGTAACATCAGTCTTAGCCGTGTTCTGATTGGCTGATGGCCGTGTTCTGATTGGCTGATGGCCGTGTTCTGATGGCGCCCTCCCTGCAGACAACAGAACCAGAAACTAGTCCCACCGGTGAACCGGGTCGGTTAGTTGAGCCGTGGCTCCGATAAATGTTCCTGTTGGTGTCGTCCTGCTGAGTTCCTGCTGAGGTTCTGATCGGGCTCTGGGTCCGGTCCAAACTGGTTCTGATTTCTGTCATGACCAACAGGAGGCAAAAGATAAACTAAAGTTCTGCTGACTAAAGAACCTCCAGAGCCCTGGTTCTGACTGGGACCGGCGGCTGGAGCCTGCGGAGGAGGAAGGAAATGGAGCGGATGGAAAAAGTTCTGCTCCAGATTCCAGCCGGGAAAAAAACCCGAAAGCAGAGAAAATGAGAACCAGACGGCAGAGAGGAGGGAGGAGGGGAGCTGCTGGATCAGGAGGAGGAGTTCTGGTGTCGGGCTGAAGCTGCTGTCTGGGTAACACCCACCGCTTTCAGACGCAGCTGCCAGAACCAGAACCAGAACCAGAACCAGGCGGACCTGCTGGCGGAGGAGAGCTGAGTCGGCACATTCATGAAGGAAACTACACGCAGACAGAACCTCTGATCTCAGAGCTACCGGGTCCGTCGGCCAGCTGATCAGAACCGGGCCCTGCAGCCAGCTGATCAGAACTTTCTGTGGACATGGAGCCCAGAGGAGTCGGAACATCGGACCTCCTGGATCAGTGACAGATTTAGGATGTGGGCCGGCGAGGCAGGATGAAGGAGAAGCAGCAGAACCAGAGCAGCAGACGGATCCTGCCGGGACAGAACCGCCAGTTGGACCCACCTGAAGCTACGCCTGAGGTGTGAATGGGGCCCGGTGCCAGGTCGGTTCCTGCTGTAGACTATCAGAACCAGAACTGTTCTGAGATGATGCAGGTGAAGGGGCCCCGCGGCGCCCTGCTGGGGGCCCGCCTGCCTCCGCCCTCCTTCTCCAGCCACTTCAGCACCAGGAGGTTCTCCTACCACCTCCACACTGCAGCACACGGCGCCCCCCACAGGACAGGTGAGTCCATTGCTGCTTTGCCTACAGAGCGGAGGTCCTCAGGGTTCCTCAGGGTGCGGTTCTGCAGAACCGGTGTCAGACTGAGGAGCTGGACCTGTGAATAAGCTGATGGAGGAGGCTGCTTAGGAGCGGACTGACTCACCTGTAGCCAGGTGAACCTGGAGGGAGGGATGAGGAGAGGCGTTTTATCAGCGCTGCTCCTCAGGGAACAGATCAGCACATTTCTGGATCTTCTCCCGTCAGGTCTGGTTCTGGTTACCAGCTTCTGGACCAGGTCTGGTTCTGGTTTCCAGCTTCTGGACCAGGTCTGGTTCTGAACAGCAGCTTCTGGACCAGGTCTGGTTCTGAACAGCAGCTTCTGGACCAGGTCTGGTTCTGGTTACCAGCTTCTGGACCAGGTCTGGTTCTGGTTTCCAGCTTCTGGACCAGGTCTGGTTCTGGTTACCAGCTTCTGGACCAGGTCTGGTTCTGGTTTCCAGCTTCTGGACCAGGTCTGGTTCTGGTTTCCAGCTTCTGGGCCAGGTCTGGTTCTGGTTACCATGATTCCCGTGTTTGTCTGCGCTCTTCATCAGAGTGAATCTAATTAGCCGGAGCTCGTTAACTGCAGCTCGGGTCACATGACGCGTCCGCGTTTAGCATCAGGAGTCACATGATGGCGTTGCGCAATAATCCAATCAGACACTGCGGACCGGGCCTTCAGCTGCGTTCGAGTTCAGAACCAGGTCAAGCTTATGTTGAATGTCTGTTCTCTGGGTTCTGGAGGGTTCTGTTCATTGGTTCCTGTCATGGGACTGAACAATGCAGGAGGAACAGAACCGGATCTTCATGGGTTGGGTCCACTGAGTTGTTTACATGGTGTCCCTGTGGTGGTCATGTGACCGGGTCATGTGACCGGGTCATGTGCCTCTTGTTCTGATCGGGGAATTCTGCATGGCCCGTTTTTGTACCTCAGGGTTCGGTCCGTTTCCTCCTCGGTCTGAAACGGTAACTTTGGCATCGGAGGTTCTGGGACAGCATCTGGACCCGGGTCACTCCTTTGCTCTGTGTTCAGTTACAAACCCAGAGAACCTCATGGATCGGATCAGAACCACAGGTTGGTTGGTAGAGTTTTCTTTGGACCCAGATAAACCATGAGCCTTCGGGTCCAAAGAAGCAGAACCAGGGGATCCACACTGATGAACAGAATAAAGAACAAACTGCTGGAAAGTTCTGACCCAGTTCTGAGAAGTTCTTGTGAAACTAGAGAAAGCTGCTGGTTCTGTGGAACAAAAAGCAGCTTCTGAACCGGACCCAAAACCAGCGCAGAGCCAGAGCAGATGGAGACGGGCTTCTGCTGCGGCCCGGTCTGCGGTCGGCTGGAACCACTTCCTGCTGCTGGGCTGGTTCTGGAGCGGCGGGTCCGTGCTGGTTCTGGTCCACGTGGGAGAGCCGTGAGGTCCAGCTCAGCCGTGTATGGAGGTTAAAAATAGACGGCAGGAATGTTCTCTCTGGCTGCGGCGTGAACGGCTGGTTTTCCAGCTGTAGGTTCTGGTTCTGGTCCGACTACCGGGCCGTAGGGCGGGCAGAGGTCCAGTCAGATGGAGAACATGTGGACTCAGGAACCGTTTGGAGCTGAAGGGTTCCGGCAGAACGATGCAGCCGGCTCACATGGACTCTGAGGTTCTGGTTCTGACTGTCAGGTTCTGGTTCTGGTTTGGGTCAGAGGAGGCGGGCAGACGGCGCTGAACGTCTGCAGGAACTGGAAGAATCAGACGGTGAATTTAAGTCATTTAATTTATTTTTAACATTTTCTAAAATCATAAAAGTTCTGCATCAGCTGAGACGAGCGGCTTACCTGCTATGAGGCGCTGCTCACCTTAGACCAGGTGAGGCCGGAGGGGAGGCGGCCCAGTCTGGAGCAGAACCGCCCTTCAGGTGTTGTGTCTGCAGGTAACGTAGAAACGGACAAATAAAGCTTTCAGTCCTCTTGCAAACACGACCAAAACAAAAGAATTTCTGAGTTCTGGCTGCAGCCGGACCGCAGCGACCCGATGGCGCTGGACGATGGCGGGCAGCGCGACCCGATGGAGGGCAGCGCGACCCGATGGAGGGCAGCGCAACCCGATGGTGCTGGACGATGGAGGGCAGCGCGACCCGATGGCGGGCAGCGCGACCCGATGGCGGGCAGCGCGACCCGATGGCGCTGGATGACGGAGGGCAGCGCGACCCGATGGCGGGCAGCGCGACCCGATGGTGCTGGACGATGGAGGGCAGCGCGACCCGATGGCGGGCAGCGCGACCCGATGGCGGGCAGCGCGACCCGATGGCGGGCAGCGCGACCCGATGGTGCTGGATGATGGAGGGCAGCGCGACCCGATGGAGGGCAGCGCGACCCGATGGAGGGCAGCGCGACCCGATGGAGGGCAGCGCGACCCGATGGCGCTGGATGACGGAGGGCAGCGCGACCCGATGGCGCTGGATGACGGAGGGCAGCGTGACCCGATGGCGCTGGATGATGGAGGGCATCCTCCATCCTGCTCCATGTTCCAGCATCAGGTCCGACCAGAACCAGGCTTAGTCTGCTGCTGCTGATGGCTCCAGCTGGGCTTGTTCTCCTGCAGCTGGATTCTCACAGCTCCTCCTGAACACCGCTCCTCTTCCTGGCTTCCATTCCTGCTCTTCACTCCAAGATGTTTCCCAACAGCTGAATGTAAAATCTGCCTGAGAACCAGAACCTGTCGTCAGATTCCTGAAGCTCTCAGGCCTCCTCCGTGTCTCTGGGAACGGGTTTGGACCGTGCAGCAATCTGGACCTTCTGGTTCAGGCCCAGCAGATGTTCATGAGATCATCTGAGGTCTGCGGCCATGATGGCTGAAAGCTTCGCTCTGCAGCAGATCTGTTATTATTATTATTATTATTATTATTATTATTATTATTATTATTATTATTTCTATAGTTGTACACGTCCTACCTTCCATCAGCGCCGTTTATCTTCACAGAGCGCCGTCTTTAACGGCGTCATGGTTCTAGCGCCAGCAGCCGTCGTAGCTGAAGCAGCGAAGGATCGCCTCCTGGTGATGTTTAACGTTTCATGTTCAGAAAAAGTTAAATATTATCTAAAGGGAATAAAATGTGGGTCTGTTATCGCTCTGAGGTGGAAGGAGCGCAGCATAAATGAAGCTTCATGATGCTGATGATGGACCTGCAGCTTATCAGGTCCTTCATTACTGAAGAAATTAAGATTTGATGGAGTTCAGCCAGAAAAAGCCTGATGAGAACCCGAGGTTCTCCAAACCGGCCGGCTGAAGCTCATCGGATCCACAGAGGGAAATATTTGTCCTGGTCTTCATGAGGAGGACGCTGACGGATCATCTTTTATATTTACAGGCAGCAGCGTCGCCAGTAAATCGTTTATCTCTACAGACTTTCTGCTGCTCTGATGCAATAAACTGGATGTTTCTCTCTAAGATGTCCTGATGCCGCTCAGTTATGGGTGGGTGGGTTCTCCAGGAGAACTCTGAGGACTTCCAGTAAAACCTCAGCAGCAGAACCTTCAGTGGACCATCAAAGCTGGTTGCTCACATGCAAAAGAGGACCATCAGCCTACCAAGCACTCTGATGGTCCTCGTTGCTCCCAGGGGCCCGAGTCCGGCCCTCCAGTACTGGAGCAGGAGACGTGGACCTGGAGGGCTTTACTCCTGTTAGCGGCCGCTGGGTTCTCTGTATAAAATGGCTCCTTTACTCTAGATGTTCTCATCTTCATCCTGACAGAGGATGAGGATGTTCTCATCTTCATCCTGACAGAGGATGAGGATGTTCTCATCTTCATCCTGACAGAGGATGAGGATGTTGTCATCTTCATCCTGACAGAGGATGAGGATGTTGTCATCTTCATCCTGACAGAGGATGAGGATGTTGTCATCTTAACCCTGACAGAGGATGAGGATGTTGTCATCTTCATCCTGACAGAGGATGAGGATGTTGTCATCTTAACCCTGACAGAGGGGGGGGGGGGGGCTGCAGATGAGTGGGAACCACAGAATGTGATGGTGTGTTCTGAGCGTTCTTCTGGCCAGAGGCTGCTTTGTTCTCAGATGAAGAAACGTTCCCAGTCCTCGTTTATCTGCAGCCTCCTACTGACCTTCACTGCTTTTACTGTTTAATGTAAAATACTCAATGTTTCAGTCTCTGATGCGTCTCTGTATACTCAGCACTGCTGTGGTGGAGCGGGGGGTCGATCGGGTTCTGCTGAGGAGGCTCAGTTTACCTGCAGACGTCTCCTGGAGAACAGCAAACGTTCCAACAGAGAACCCGTCCAGAGGACCTACCCATAATTCAACAGTGCCATTAAAGTATGAGTTTCATGCTGCAACGTCTAGAAAAATCATTTATTCACCAATTAAAGCACCAGAGACATTTTTTAATACAAAACAAACAAAAGCTTTGCTAGAATATTGTCTTTATTTTTTAATTTGAAACTTAAGCTGCAGATCAGAACACGTAGCGATGGAACAAAACTCTGAACTTGGATTATAAAAATGAGAATGTTGTGTTTTTAATAGAACATTGCTTTTTGCAAAACTTATTGCAGCAACACAAAATAATTGTTTGTGTTTGCATTTAAAGGCAGAGCAGAAAAAAAATGGCTGATTTGATTGTTTGTTAATGTAAAATAGGAGCGCTTACGTCACATAACCACTCACCTGAATCCTCTGGAAGCCGGCTTTGACCTGAACGAGCCTCTCCATCTAACGCAGATGGTGCAGCCAACATTTAAATCACAATAGTGATCCTGTAACCAAGTGGTGGAGTTGCTGTCTGGATTCCATTTATTGTTGAAGTGGGAATACTTTGTGATCAAAACGTGACGATAACAGATCCGTTATACCGACCCCAATGAAACTGCAGGATCTTCTGGACCACTTTCCCCATCTTCAATAGCTTTGGTCCGTCTCTCTGGGTTTATGGCAATAAAACGGAAAAAAACAGTGTGAGATTAGCATTTAAATGGAAATAAAAGATGGATGTTTAAAAACAGTGAAAGGAATCAGTTTCCAAATGCATTTCCTGAGAAGCATAGATGGAGGATAGAGGTGTGAATGCAGCCTCCTGTCTGTTAAAGGTGCAGTTCGCTGATTAAAATTAAAGGTGCAGTTCCATCCATCCGTCTTCTCCCGCTTATCCGGGGTCGGGTGGTGGGGGTAGCAGCTTCAGTAGGGAGGCCCAGACGTCCCTCTCCCCGGCCACTTGGGCCAGCTCCTCAGGAGGAATCCCAAGGCGTTCCCAGGCCAGCCGGGAGACATAGTCCCTCCAGCGTGTCCTGGGTCTTCCCCTGGGCCTCCTCCTGGTGGGACGTGCCCGGAACACCTCTCCAGGGAGGCGTCCAGGAGGCATCCTGACCAGATGCACGAGCCACCTCAACTGGCTCCTCTGGACGTGGAGGAGCAGCGGCTCTACTCTGAGTCCTCCCCGGATGACTGAGCTCCTCACCCTATCTCTAAGGGAGAGCCCAGACACACTACGGAGAAAACTCATTTCAGCCGCTTGTATCCGGGATCTCGTTCTTTCTGCCACGACTCAAAGCTGGTGACCATAGATGAGGGTAGGAACGTAGATCGACCGGTAAATCGAGAGCTTGGCCTTTTGGCTCAGCTCTCTCTTCACCACAACGGATCGGTACAGCGCCCGCTTCACAGCAGACGCTGCACCAATCCGCCTGTCCATCTCCCGCTCCATCCTCCCCTCATTCGTGAACAAGACCCCAAGATACTTGAACTCCTCCACTAGGGGCAGGACATCCTCCCCAACCCGGAGAAGGCACTCTACCCTTTTCCGGTTCAAGACCATGGTCTCGGATTTGGAGGCACTGATTTTCATCCCGGCCACTTCGCACTCGGCTGCGAACCGCTCCAGTGAGAGCTGTAGGTCACGCCCTGATGAAGCCACTAGGACCACGTGGCTCCTGACCTCTGACCTCTGGTCCAACATGGCAGCAGGGTGGCGTACCTGTTGCAGGTGGATCTATTTATCTCACATTCATACATGAAACATTTCCCTCAGTGTGATGAGGCCAGAACTCCTCACCGGAGGAGGCCCACGTGTCCCGCCGCTCTGATCGGTCGGTGCGCCCCCTGCTGGGCGCGTGGAGGACCCGGTTCGGTTCGGCCTGACCTCTCAGGCTGCAGAACCAGCAGAACCGCTCAGTGGAACCGAACCGATCACAGGTTCTGACGCTCCTGCTGGATGTTCTGCTGGATGTTCTGTTGGCTGTCTGCGCCAAGCCACGTGATCACCTGTCACCTTTTCTTTTAATTTGTTGTCATGGAAACCGAAGAGGAAGAGAGAGAGAGAGAGGGAGGAAGAGCATCCCCGCCCCCTCCCTCTGCGCCGCCGCCGCCGCACGCGCACCGGGCAGAACCGACCCGCGCGGATCCACCGCCTGATCCGTCCCGAAGCGGCAGCCTGTCGGTCCGGACCGTCCGAACCGGTCCGTGAGTGCCTCAGCGTGGGTGCGCGCGTGTGTGCGTGTGATTGTGCGCGCGCAGGTGAGCCGGTTTGTTCTGCTGCTGTGGACCGGGGGAGCCGCTCTCCCCGCGCACCGACGTCTCTTTAATGACCGGATTTGTGTTCTGCTGCGCGATGTACATGGACCGAAGCAGCGCGAGCAGAGGTGAGTCCGCCGCATCTGCACCGCGCACGCGCACACACAGCTCTGCATAGGGCTGCGCGTGCACGCCCAGCTGCAGCGTGCTCGCGTCCTATTTTCCCGTCTGTGAGCGAATAATCCCGCCGCCGTGCACGCGCACACACTGACCGACATCCCTGCAGTGGAAGTGGGCTACCGGGATGCGCGCGCCAGATGTGGCTCCGATCTGCCGCCAGGCCCGCCGCAGTCACGTGACCCCCTGCTGATGGACGGCATCGATCCGACCGACGCGCCGCTGTCGGTCTGAATCCATCACCACCGAGCGTGCGTGTGCGCGCGTCCACGGCTGATCGATCCTGAGCGTTGTGAACCCGCACGTGTCTGACAGCGGTGTGTGCGCGTGGGCATCCGAGCCAGCAGAGAGGGCCCCTCCTGATTGGACCAGAACTGTGTGGGCCTCGCAGACCGGAGCCCACATGTGGTTCTGGTTCTGAAAATATTCACAGTCATTGTCAGAGCTTCTAGAACCAAACAGAACCAGCTTTAAACCCGAGTGATAGACCTGCAGAACCACGGGCGTGGGAGAGAACCGTCCAGAACCTGGTGGTTCTGATCAGGACATTTCAGCAGGAGGAACCGCGTTGATCAGCTGTTCAGGAATCAGGGGGCTGCAATGCATTGGGCCGGTTCAGGAGCAGAACCAGAACCGGGTGGTTCTGTGGTTTAGAGATCTACTGCTGCTCCACGCCCACAGAACAGACGGATCCTGCAAACTGCAGCGGATTCCTGGTTCTTCCTGGTTCTTGTGATCCCGACTGCTCGGTTCGGTTCCTGCAGATTCCTGATGTTTTTGGACCGAGTTCTGACAGAAGTTGTAATCTTTGGGCCAGAGTCCTCAAAAAATAAACTTCTTAACCAATCACTTAATCTGGATGGCATTAACCTGGCCTCTGGTAATAAAGTTAAAAATCTTGGTGTTATTTTTGACCAAGACATGTCATTTAAATCCCATATTAAACAGGTTTCCAGAGTTTCCTTTTTTCACCTCCGGAATATCGCCAAAATTAGAAACATTCTGTCCAGGAGTGATGCTGAAAAACTGGTCCATGCATTTGTTACTTCAAGGCTGGACTATTGTAATTCTTTACTATCAGGAAGTCCACAAAATGCAGTTCAAAGCCTTCAGCTGATCCAAAATGCTGCAGCAAGAGTTCTGATGAAAATCAACAAGAGGGATCATATTTCTTTAATTTTAGCTTCCCTTCATTGGCTTCCTGTTAAATCAAGAATAGAATTTAAAATTCTCCTTCTAACGTATAAAGCCCTTAATAATCAAGCTCCATCATATATCAGAGCTCTGATTACCCCGTATGTTCCTAACAGAGCACTTCGCTCTCAGACTGCAGGTCTGCTGGTGGTTCCTAGAGTCTCTAAAAGTAGAATGGGAGGAACCTCTAAAGCTTTGTACTGAGTGCTGGAGACATGTGTGGTTCCACAGGGTGGAACATGGAGAACTGACTGCAGACGTCTGTTCAGGTCTGTCATACGTTGGCGCCACACCACTGCATGTTACACTGGAGGGCGGCGTGTATAAAAAAACAACGGGAACCCAAAGTTACGCCCTGGGGAACCCCACAAGACAGAGATGTAGAACCCAACTCAAAGCTAAACCGCTACTCCCAAGAACCTGAGTGGAGACATGAAGATGTGAAGATCAAGCCTCTCCAGGGACAATGAGGTCGTCACTAAAGCTCAGAGCTGCTTCTGTTCTGTGCTCTGTGTGATTTAGAACCAGAACGGGACATTTCAGAACCGTCTGCAGTCCAGAAGCATCTGGAGATGATTAGAGAGAACGTTCTCATGAACTGTTGATAAAGTGATCCAGTATCGGCTCTGGACCAGAACAAACAGCTGAGCATGATGGACCCAACAGGTCTTCACTGCTGCTGGAGTGGACAGGCCAGAGGAGGAATGTAAAATGGTGATGTTCTCCATAAAAGGTTCTCCCAGGGTTTAGAACGTCTGGCTGCAGACTGGAACTAAGAGATGAATGGATTTCACCGACGATCACTGTTTTACCTTCAGTTCATGGTACCTGTGCAAATAGACCGATGGAACCTCCTTTCTGATCCAGAACATTGAAAACGATCCAGAAAAACGTCTTCAGTGATTCAAACGCCTTAAAATACAGTTTAAATCTCAGCAATTCAGAACATCTACATTAAATCAGTAGAACCTCCTTAATCCAGATGTTGGCAGGTGACCCAAGACACCGTAACCCAAATGTTAGAACCTTCTTAGTCATCCAGAACATATTCATATATATCCTGATTCAGCAAGAACTTAAACTGCCAGAACCTCCTCAGTGACCCAGAACATCATAAACAAAATGTCATGAAGAAGAACCCAGTTTACCCAAATTACCTGTCTTGGATGTTTGTTGGTGAACAGAAGCAGGTAAAATACACCTAGAACCCCCTAATCAGAGCTTCAGCCTCATTGCTGTGTTGATGGTGTCAGAGGATTGTGGGTAATGTAGTTTGGTCTGCAGTGTTCTTCTAAACTGATGTTATTGAGCGTTTTAAACAGCGGAACAACATCTGGTCCACATCAGCCCGCTCAGGCTTTCCCATGACCTCCCATCAAGTTCACACACACACACACACACACACACACACACACACACACACACACACACACACACACACACACACACACACACACAGTAACACACACACACAGAGTGGCTGTATAAACAGCCTGGAGTCGGTTTTATGGATATTTTTTCCTGCTCCACCCCTCAGAGAAGATTTTGTCGTCTGGTGTTTTAATTTTAAACACCAGGATGTTAGAAATTGTAACATTCTGGTGTTTTAATTTTAAACACCAGGATGTTAGAAACATTCTGCGGGTTAAACGGGTTCCAGTCTCAGGACTTTGCGCTCTCGTTTGGACCGAAGGTTTTTTGTTGAAACTGAGCACCGTCAGCTGATTTCTCTGCAGTCTGAAGCATAAAGGTCTTTGCTGCTGAAGCCACGGCGGCAGCAGCGCCCCCTGTAGTCCGGTCCTGATGTGAGGACAGAGATGTGGAGGTTCTCTTCTGAGACGGTTCTGCAACAGAACCCTGTAGAGGTGAAGGAACCCGGAGATCAGGGTCTGCAGTGGTTAGAATCTGCTGCAGGATTCAGGCGCGTTTCTGTCTGTGAGAGCAAACGTGTTTTCTCTTAATCTGGCACTTATTTTGAAAGGCGGTGGGCGTGGCCTCCCTGACGTGTCTCCGCCTCCCCGCAGGCCCCGCCTCCTCCACCAGCCCCAGCCTGCTGGCCAAGTCTCTGTCTCTGGAGCCGTCCTGCTCGCCGTGCGGCCACCAGGCGGTGCTGGACGCCGACGCTCCCCTGCAGTCGGACCCTGACCCGGGGCCCGGTTCTGTGGAGGAAGGCGGGGAACCAGCTGAGAGCCGCGGGTCCGTCAACGACACGGGGCCGCCAGAACTGCCGGCGACGACAGCGGCGGCGACGAACCGGATCCGTCCACCTGTGCCGGGTCCCAAACCTCAGGGTAAGCGTTCCCTCATTTCACCATTAAGGCGGAGCAGACCTGTGACTCCGCCTCCCTCCCCTCCACAGTCCCCCCAAAGCCCCCGCATCTCCAGCAGCAAGCCGGACTGATGAGGCCACGCCCCCGGCTGCCAGAGAAGCCCCTCCCACCGCCACCCCCCTGCAGACCCCTCCCCGCGGACCCCCGGGGCTGGACCCCGCCCGATGGCACCGCCTCCCCCACCTGCGTCCTGTCCCTCATAGAGAAGTTCGAGCGGTGAGTTGTGATTGGCCAGAGAAGGCGTGACGTCACCGCTGTGATTGGTTGTTTATCTGCTGTTTGTCTTGCAGCGAGCAGATCATCGTGGTGCCCGACATCACCGGGGGGGCGCTGTGCCCCCGCCCTCTGGACCCCCCCTCCTCCCGATCTTCATCACCACCGTCCTCTGCCTCACCTGCGCCTCCACAACCTGAGGGGGCGGAGCCACCGAGTGACTGCACAGGTCGTGATGACATCACACACGGGGTTGAAGGGGAGCTGTGTGACGACGATGAAGACGATGAGGATGAAGAGCTGGTGGCAGCGTGTCGTGATGAAGGCCATCAGAAGCGTCTGTCCATGGAGTCGGGCTACAGCGCCTCCGAGAAGCACCTGGAGGACGATGCGGTGGCGGCGGAGGATCAGCAGCCCCAGCTGCTGGTCGACCAATCAGAGGTGCCCTCTGAGCGCCTGTCCCTCCCCTCTTCGCAGACCGATGGAAAGCTGGCCAATCGGGACAGCGGCATCGACAGCATCAGCTCGCCGTCGCACAGCGAGGAGCTCTGCTTCGCCAGCGTGGAGGAAGGGGGCGTGGTTTATCCGTGCAGCCCCGCCCTCCTGCCCCGCCTCTCCAGCTCCTCCTCCAACGCCGGGGAGGGAGAGGAGGCCAGAGGAGGCGCGAGGAGGAGGAGGGAGTTCTCCGAGGAGGGAGACAGTGACCTGGAGGAGGAAGCGGAGTTGACGCTGGTTCTGGCCCCGCCCAAAGCTGACAGACAGGACTCTGTTGAGGTGAGACAGGACACCAACCGACCAATCAGGTTCCAGATTATTCATTCAGGGCGGAGCCAATCAGAGGCGGGTTTAGACGTCAGGAAACAGGTAAAGGGGTGTGGTTCTGTCGGGTTATTGATCAGGCAGGTGTGGGTCAGTCCTGATCTAACAGGTTGATGGTTAAACGCTGCGTTCTCTAGCAGAGCAGGAAGAGCAGGAACGGCTGCAGAGCCGCTTTAATGTTCTGCTGGTCGGAACGTGCCTCAGAGCGAGGCTGGAGGAGGAACATAGGATGAAGATCGGTTAAAGAACAGTTCCTTTAATTCTACGTCAGTTAATCCGTTTCCTCGGTTCAGCTCAGGAAGTGGAACTTACTGACCCGTTAAGTTTCTCTCGATGCTTCTGGCTCAGAGCGCATGAAAACCCAATACTTAGTTCTTTAGAAAGCAGCCGCTAAAAACATCCAGAAATGTGTTCCTACCGAGCAGCACGTCCAGGTTCTGTACAGGTTCCTGGCTCCTTTTGTGTGAATGGGTGCATTAGAAAGAGCAGATTCGTCTGGTTCTGCAGGGACTCATGGATCCATCTGTGCAGCTCTGACTCCAGCTTCTCAGTCACTATCAAACCCGCTTCACGATCCCCTCCAGGCTGCGCTTGGCTCTGTTGGTTTGCACCACGTTTTTCCTTCCACTCAACTTTCCATTGACATGCTTGTAAATAGTGTTTAGCATTTGTGGCTTACTGTCCTTGTGGAAGGTGTCAGCTGGACCTCTGCTGAGTCAGCAGGTTTCTCTGTGATAGTCTGAGTGATGTGGAGTTAAATTAATATACCAGCAGGAGTGAGAAGCTCAGGATTAGACTTTATTTATTAAAACATGAATATAAAAATATGAAAATGCAATTATGCAGGGATAGGTGGATGAATGATGGATGGATGATGGATGGATGGATGATGGATTGATGATGAATGGATGGATGGATGGATGATGGATTGATGATGGATGGATGAATGATGGATGATGATGGATGGATGGATGGATGGATGAATGATGGATGGATGAGTCATATTTATGTATAAAGTGACGTTGCTTAGCAACAAGCGGCTCCTCTCAGTGGATATTAGGAGCATTACGGTACTCTGTGTCTCTACCTGAGGACCCCTGAGCTGTCTACAGACTGCCTGACTGTAATGTCTAAACTAGAAGAGTTCATGTGAGGCAGCCTGGAGAAGGCGCTAGCAGCAATAAACCCAGTAATTAATTCATTATAAAGTTTATTTAATGTTAGAAACAGGGCAGTCCTCTGTCCACCAGAGACGTCTCTCCAGGCTGTGGACGTGGAGGACTGATGTTACACACCAGGGGAGAATATTTAGTGGCACTAATTATATAACTGACAGGATCTGCACCTGATTTAAGGCTGAAGGAGGAAATAAACTCCTACAGGGCGGTTCTGTGTGAATGGACCATGAAATCAAAGAATTTCACTGTTTGAATTCCTGAAGCATTTTCTTCTGTTGAGGACATTCCAGAGACCTGAGGTCCAGCTGTCCTCTGAACTGGTTCTGACAGCTGGGCCCTGCAGCAGCAGAACCATCAGAACCATCAGAACCATCAGAACCAGCAGAACTCTGTCTCAGAAACCCAAACCTGTCTTTGTGTGCAGCTGTCTGTCCATCAGAGGGTCTTCAACATCGCCAACGAGCTGCTACTCACCGAGATCGCCTACGTGTCAAAGCTCCACCTGCTGGACCAGGTGAGCGCAGCACACTCCAGCCGTCAGCCAATAGCAGGAGAGGAGGAGGACAAGCTCCGCCCCCTCTGCTGGTCCAAACAGCTGAATCAGAACCAGGAAGCGTGTGAAACGTTCTCCTCATCTTGCAGGTGTTCTGTGCCAGACTGCTGGAGGAGGCCCGGTCCCGCTCCTCCTTCCCATGCGACGTGGTCCAGGGCGTCTTCTCCAACATCTGCTCCATCTACTGCTTCCACCAGCAGTTCCTGCTGCCGGCGCTGCAGAAACGCATGGAGGAGTGGTGAGGTCCACGCCTCCTGCTGCTGCTCCTCCTGCTGCTCCTCCTGCTGCTCCTCAGGTTCTGACCTCCTGTCCTGTGCGGGCTGCAGGGACTCCAGCCCACGCATTGGGGACATCCTCCAGAAGCTGGCTCCCTTCCTGAAGATGTACGGAGAGTACGTGAAGAACTTTGACCGAGCCATGGAGCTGGTGAACATCTGGATGGAGAGATCGGCTCAGTTCAAGGCCATCATTCAGGAGATCCAGGTACGGCTGGTTCTGGTGCTGGTTCTGGTGCTGGTTCTGGTGCTGGTGCTGGTTCTGGTTCTGGTTCTGGTTCTGGTTCTGATTGTCTTGTGTTCTCTGTGCAGAGAGAGGAGCGCTGTGGGAACCTGACCCTGCAGCACCACATGCTGGAACCCGTCCAGAGGATCCCTCGCTACGAGCTGCTGCTGAAGGATTACCTGAACCGGCTGCCTGAAGACGCCCCGGACTACCGGGACGCCCAGAGTACGAGAACCCCCCCCCCCCCCCCCCCTGTGCAAAGCATGATGGGAAACTTCCTGCCAGCTGTTACCAGCCATCCTGCTTCTGAGTCTGCAGAACATCCCAGAGACAGAGGAGGTAGAACCCAACCATGGTGGAACAGGGAGCAGGGAGCAGGTGCTCCAGGCGGTTCCTCTGAGGAGGACGAGGAACCCGGACCTGTTCCTGAGATGTTCTGCAGCCTGATGGATGATAACAGCTGGGATAACATAGAAATGTGGAACCAAAAGTCAGACTGGAACTGAAAACATTTGTTTTAGATTTTTCTCAATCTTTGATTCTTTTATCCACATTAAAGTCAGAATCTTGAAGCCGGACGACTTTTTGCCTTTTTGGGCCGATTCCTCATGCGAGAAATTCTTAGATGGCGTCGAGTTTCATCGGGACCGTACGTCCTGCTGCGTCGTGTACGGGGGGGTTAACGGGGGGGGGGGTAACGAGGGGTGATCAGCCTCTCACCCCCCCCCCCCCCCCCATCAGGTCAGATGAACATCAAACATGTCTGACATCCAGTCGGCCCTCCTGAGGAGATGGAGAGCGCCTCCTGCTGGTGAAGCAGAGCTACGAGCTGATTTCCCCCGACATCACGCACTGAGCATGTGCAGACCGGCAGATTCTTCTTCTTCTGATGAAAACGTAGGAGCAGAGAGAATCATGGCGGCGGTACGTGTGACATGGAGTCAGACTACGGAGCAGCAACCTGTAGAATTACCAAGGCAGAACGTTTGGTTCTAGTGAGCCTCATGTTTAACAGAGAACATCGACACTTCCGCCTTTTTCTTCTTCTACTGTTGACGTTTGGCCTCCAGGTAGACGAGTCTGAGTAGCGCCACCTCTCTGCAGGCTGACGTGGTTTTTAGACGCCCGGTGTGAGCAGTCAGGTCATCAGAGCGTGGTACAGTGAGAACACAGATGGAGAACTCTGAGTACCTCCACTGAAAACATCCGGCTTTAGCTGCTTGTACAGTAAAGGCAACCAGACTGTAGGGGGCGCTGTTTCCTTACCTTGGCAGCAGGAACCTGAACACACCTGAAAAAGGTGCACCACAGCGATAAACGCATTAGTTAACGTGTGAAAATGCGCCGTAAACGTTCTCAGTCAACAATAACAGACCAGAAAGCAGTAAAACTCACAGAAATATAACTTTATTCAGTTAATTTAACTCAATGAGCCTCTAAACGGACGTTTTATGCTTTAATCGTGTGAAAGAACCACACGGCGCCTCAAACAGCACCTCAGTGTGGTGGAACGTGTAAATGTTCCCGTTATTGTTCCGTTCAGCGTCCGTTTCTCCTACACGCCCGCTGTCCCTGAACGCCTCGTTTGTTTCTGTGCAGAGTCTCTGGAGCTGATCGCCACGGCTGCTGAACACTCCAACGCCGCCATCAGGAAGATGGTAAGAACCCGTAGAACCTTCATCAGAACCACGCCGGGACCCACGGCCAGCGCTGACTCTAGGAGGTTCAGGGGGGGGGGCTGTCAGCGGATCTTCAGCTGGTGGTGAGTTGAATCCGTGGCAGCAGATTGTGGACAGAACCTGAGCCTGGCTGGGAACGCGGGTCAGAACGGGCCAGGTTCTAGCAGCTGGAGGCTGCTAGAACCTGGCTGGAGGTGGTCCCCCCCCTGAGAACCCCGGTGGTTCCTCCCTGTGGACCAGATGTTCACCCCATGGAAAAGCTTCAGGGGGTTCCAGAGTTTTTAGTCCTTCTGCAGAAAGGTTGTCAGCATGTTCTCTGAGGCGTTCCTGGGGTTCTGCAGCGTTCTCCGCCCACTGGGCTCTCATGCCGCCAAAGCTGAGCTTGTTCTCCGTCTTCTCCTTCAGGCCGTGTTCTGGTCAGGAAGCTGGACGTTCTCCAGGACTGAGCAGCTGCTTGGGTTCCTCTCAGTTGGTCTTCTGTGCTGCAAACACTCAGGAACGTTCCAGAAGTGTTCTGTGAGGAACGTTCCACAAAGCGTTCTGCGAGGAACGTTCCACAAAGGATTCTGTGAGGAACGTTCCACAAAGCGTTCTGTGAGGAACGTTCTGGCTGGATGTGGATTTTGTCAGAATGCAGATGGTTTCCCAGGAAACGTGTCAGCAGGCTGGTGTGAGGCGTTCTGATGTTCTGCTGCTTTTAGCTCTGAGGTGAGAACCACAAGAAGGCGGCGAGAACAACTGGGAGCCTGAAAGCATCACATGACGGTTCTGTTGGTTCTGTTGGTCTGACATCCGACAGGGTTCTGGTGAGTGCAGATGGAAACAGTTCTGTGATTCCTGACAGGTTCTGTTGGTTTGACGGTTCTGTTGGTTCTGTTTCTTTAATGTTTCTGATGGTTCTGTTGGTTTGACGGTTCTGTTGGTTCTGTTTCTTTGATGTTTCTGATGGTTCTGTTGGTTTGACGGTTCCGGCAGGGTTCTGGTGAGCGCGGATGGAAGCTGTTCTGTGATACCTGACGGGTTCTGTTGGTTCTATTGGTTTGACGGTTCTGGTGGTTCTGTTGGTTTGATGGTTCTGTTGGTTTGAGGGTCCTGTTGGTTTAAGGGTTCTGGTGGTTCTGGTGGTTCTGTTGGTCTGACGGTTCTGTTGGTTTGACGGTTCTGTTGGTTTGAGGGTTCTGTTGGTTTGATGGTTCTGTTGGTTTGAGGGTTCTGATGGTTCTGTTGGTGTGTTGGTTCTGTTGGGCTACGTTCACACTGCAGCCTGAAGTGACCCAATTCCGTTCTTTTTGCCCAGATCCATCCTGTATCTGATCTTTTTATGACGGTCTGAACGACACAGATTGGATCTTTCTAATGTGACCCAGGTTGCTTGGTTCTGTGGTCCTGAATCTGTATCTGATCTTTTTAATGCGACCTGTGTCTGTACGGCCGGGTCTCGTTCATCCCACCTGTACGTCACTGATTCTCGACAAACGTCACTAAAGGTGGACCTGGCTATGCCAACGAGGTTTATTATTGTGCGTTAACAAGCAGCTGTTATAAGTCCATTCAGCCCCACAGCGTTTACTCACCTCTTTGGCTGAAGGTGTGTTTTTACATGAGAGCGCTAAAGAGCTCCATTCAGACGCATAAAGGTTGCCTTTGTCATTAAAAAATTATGAATAAAGTCTGTTTCAGTAAAGCTGCTCACGTCACTAAAATTTGGCTCTTTTCCTTTTCGGTCTTCTTAAAAAGATCTCGTTGGTAACGTGCTGCTCCGGTTGGAGAATAACGTAAAGAACTCAAGATACGCTGCAGCATTATAATCCATGTTTACTTCTGCAAACAATGAACACGCTTTGCTACGTATGACATCATCGCGTCCTCTACTGCGCATGCAGGACACTTAGGTGCATGAATGCAGTTCACACAGGAGATCAAGTCGCATATATTTGGAAATGTGAACGGACACGCAAAAAAATCTGATTTCACAAACAAATTGAGCATCAAGGCCTGCAGTGTGAACGTAGCTTTGGTTTGATGGTTCTGTTGGTTTGACGGTTCTGTTGGTTTGATGGTTCTGGTGAGCGCGGATGGAAACTGTTCTGTGATTCCTGACGCGTTCTGTTGGTTTGAGGGTTCTGTTGGTGTCAGGGTTCTGTTGGTTCTGTTGGTTTGACGGTTCCGTTGGTGTCAGGGTTCTGTTGGTTCTGTTGGTTTGAGGGTTCCGGCAGGGTTCTGGTGAGCGCGGATGGAAACTGTTCTGTGATACCTGACGGGTTCTGTTGGTTTGACGGTTCTGTTTGTTTGAAGGTTCCATTGGTGTCAGGGTTCTGTTGGTTTGAGGGTTCCGGCAGGGTTCTGGTGAGCACGGATGGAAACTGTTCTGTGATTCCTGACTCGTTTTGTTGGTTTGAGGGTTCTGTTGGTTCTGTTGGTTTGACGGTTCCGTTGGTTTGAGGGTTCTGTTGGTTCTGTTGGTTTGAGGGTTCCGGCAGGGTTCTGGTGAGCGCGGATGGAAACTGTTCTGTGATTCCTGACGCGTTCTGTTTTTCAGGAGCGAATGAGGAAGTTGTTGAAGGTGTACGAGCTGCTGGGAGGAGAAGAAGACATCGTTAACCCGACTAACGAGCTCATCAAAGAAGGACACATCCTCAAACTGTCCAATAAGAACGGCACCACACAGGACCGATACCTAATCCTGGTACTGACTGGTTCTGACTGGTTCTGACTGGTTCTGACGGTCCAGGCAGTCCAGCAGGCAGGAACTAACCGCTCTGACCTGTTTCTCCTCAGTTCAACGACCGGCTGCTCTACTGCGTCCCAAAGCTGCGTCTGATTGGTCAGAAGTACAGCGTCCGAGCTCGCATCGATGTGGACGGCATGGAGGTGAGACGCGGCGCCCCCCGGTGGCTGGAAGCAGGTTATTGCCGCTTTGGACCAACCGGGTCCAAAGTGACAGAACTCATAAACTAAACCCAGAAATATTGCTGCTGTTGCTCCTCGTGCACCGAGAAGGTGATACTGAGCATGCTCAGACACGCAGGTGCACCGAGAAGGTGATACTGAGCATGCTCAGACACACAGGTGCACTGAGAAGGTGATACTGAGCATGCTCAGACAGACAGGTGCACCGAGAAGGTGATACTGAGCATGCTCAGACACGCAGGTGCACCGAGAAGGTGATACTGAGCATGCTCAGACACACAGGTGCACCGAGAAGGTGATACTGAGCATGCTCAGACAGACAGGTGCACCGAGAAGGTGATACTGAGCATGCTCAGACAGACAGGTGCACCGAGAAGGTGATACTGAGCATGCTCAGACAGACAGGTGCACCGAGAAGGTGATACTGAGCATGCTCAGACAGACAGGTGCACCGAGAAGGTGATACTGAGCATGCTCAGACACACAGGTGCACCGAGAAGGTGATACTGAGCATGCTCAGACAGACAGGTGCACCGAGAAGGTGATACTGAGCATGCTCAGACAGACAGGTGCACCGAGAAGGTGATACTGAGCATGCTCAGATAGACAGGTGCACCGAGAAGGTGATACTGAGCATGCTCAGACAGACAGGTGCACCGAGAAGGTGATACTGAGCATGCTCAGATAGACAGGTGCACCGAGAAGGTGATACTGAGCATGCTCAGACAGACAGGTGCACTGAGAAGGTGATACTGAGCATGCTCAGACACACAGGTGCACTGAGAAGGTGATACTGAGCATGCTCAGACAGACAGGTGCACCGAGAAGGTGATACTGAGCATGCTCAGACAGACAGGTGCACCGAGAAGGTGATACTGAGCATGCTCAGACACACAGGTGCACTGAGAAGGTGATACTGAGCATGCTCAGACACGCAGGTGCAATGAGAAGGTGATACTGAGCATGCTCAGACACGCAGGAGCACCGAGAAGGTGATAATGAGCATGCTCAGACAGACAGGTGCACTGAGAAGGTGATACTGAGCATGCTCAGACAGACAGGTGCACCGAGAAGGTGATACTGAGCATGCTCAGACAGACAGGTGCACCGAGAAGGTGATACTGAGCATGCTCAGACAGACAGGTGCACCGAGAAGGTGATACTGAGCATGCTCAGACAGACAGGTGCCTGCTGGACCGAACTGGACAGGTTCTGGTGCGGCTGGACTAACGTGACCTTCTGTGTCCACAGCTGAAGGAGACGAGCAGCGTTGCGGTTCCCAGCAGAACGTTCCTGGTGTCTGGAAAACAGAGATCCTTGGAGCTGCAGGCCAGGTTGGTGCTCAGCAGATCCGGTTTGGTTCTGGTTGGACTCAGAATTCCTCTTCCTGTTGGGAACGTCAGAGCCAGGAAGCTTTTTCAGAACTTTTGTCCTGAATCCACGTAGATCCGGTTCTCCTCCCTGCACTGAAGACACCTCTGACCGTTATAAGCACTGCGGAACAAACCTTAACGGTTTGGCCAATTAAATCCTTTCCAGTTTCACTCTAACGAGGATTTAAGAACGAACGTTTCACGTTTAGCTTCAGTCGTACTGAGCTGGGATCAGTTTTCATCTGCAGGTCCAGATTTAAACCTTGCTGCCCCCCCCCCAACCCCCCCCCCCCCCCCATGGTTCTGCATGCTGGTTCTGTTACTGGTTCCGTGTGGTGGTTCTGCGTGGTGGTTCTGCGTGCTGGTTCTGTTACTGGTTCTGTTACTGGTTCTGTGTGGTGGTACTGTTACTGGTTCTGCATGCTGGTTCTGTGTACTGGTTCTGTTACTGGTTCTGTGTGGTGGTTCTGCGTGGTGGTTCTGTTACTGGTTCTGTGTACTGGTTCTGCGTGGTGGAACAGTGTTGGGATGTTTCTCTGACTGTGTTTGTGTTGCTGCAGGACGGAGGGAGAGAAGAAGGACTGGATCCAGGTGAGTTCTCACATCACAGGTTCTGCTGGTTCTGGTCTAGTCACTAATGGAGAAGAACCAAAAACAGGCTTCAAGAATTCCTCTTCAGACAAAACATCCGAGCTAGAAAGTCGTCATGCTGACCCAAACGGACCCAAACTTCAGTTCCTGAGTCAGAACATGGAATAAAAACATTTCTATTCTATTTCTGTAGCGCCAGTTCAATTCAACTCAGTTTTATTTATAAAGCGTCAGTTCATGGAACACGTCACTTCAAGGCTCTTTCCAAAGTCACGTTCCATCAGATTATTATAAATATAGAAATATTTCAGGGTTCACGGGAAAAACTGTCAATAAAACGTCAGAGGCGATGCTTCAGTGGCGATGCGGTGGTTAGTGCGCAGAACCCATGTACGGAGGCCCTGGGTTCCACTCAGACCCGCGGTCCTTTGCTGCATGTTCTCCCCCTCTGTTCTACCCCCTGTCCTGTCAGCCCACTGTACGAAAAACGAGCCGCTAGAACCGTAAAAACCTTAAAAAATACATAAATAAAATGTCAGAGAACAAAAAGTCTGGAAATAAACCTGGAGAACGTTATGAAAATAGATCTGGAGAACACTATAAAATAAACCCAGAGAATGTTTTGAAAATAAACCTAGAGAACCATCTAGAATTAAAACTATAGAACATTATGAAAATTTACCTGGAGAACGTATAAAAAAAACTAGAACATTTTAAAATAAACCTGGAGAACGTTATGAAAATAGATCTGGAGAACACTACAAAATAAACCTAGAGAATGTTTTGAAAACAAACCTAGAGATTTTAAAATGACTGGAGAACATGTAAAAACTGTAGAACATTATAAAATGTACCTGGAGAACGTTGTGGGCATGAGGCCACCAGTGAAGCTGGGTAAAAAGCTGTAGAACATTGTGAAGAACCTGTAGACATGTTGAAATAAAGCTGTAGAACCCTGTGAAGAACCTGGAGAACCCTAACTGTCCTCTGCCCTCAGGCCATCCAGGCCACCATCCAGCGCCACGAGCAGACGATGGAGAGCTGCAGACACCTGAGCTGCTGGCTGCGGGAGGACGAGTCCACGCCGCCTCACTCGCCGGTAACGCCGCCCTGCTGGCCGTCTGTGGTACTGCGCGGCGCTGAGGCGCGTTTTAACCGCTGCTTTTCTCTCAGAGTTGTGTGGAGTTGGGGAAACGAGCGCCGACCCCCATCAGGGAGAAGGAGGTGACGCTGTGCATGAAGTGCCAGGAGCCGTTCAACTCCATCACCAAGAGACGGCACCACTGCAAAGCCTGCGGACACGTACGTTCCCCGCCGCTCACGCCGTCCCTCATGCCGTCCCTCACGCCGTCCCCCACGCCGTCCCCCACGCCGTCCCTCACGCTGTCCCTCACACCGTCCCCCACGCCGTCCCCCACGCCGTTTCTGACCAGCTGTCCTCCGTCTTCCAGGTGGTTTGTGGGAAATGCTCAGAGTTTCGCGCCCGTTTGTCGTACGACAACAACCGGACCAACCGTGTGTGCGTGGACTGCTACGTGACTCTGGTGGGGGTGTCGCCGTCACCAGGGGGTCTGAGCAGCAGCACCCAGAGGAGGCGGTCCATTCTGGAGGTCAGTGGCATACCCCCCCCCCCCCCCCCCCCCGTACAGGCCGGCTCTGTGTTCTCGGTATTAACGGTGATCTCTCATTACCACAGAAGCAGGCCTCGCTGGCTGCAGAGAACAGCGTGATCTGCAGTTTCCTGCATCACATGGAGAGAGGAGGGGGGCGGGGCTGGCAGAAGGCCTGGTTCGTCATACCTGAGAACGAGCCGCTGGTGCTCTACATCTATGGAGCTCCACAGGTGAGGAGGAGCTCTGCTCCTGCAGTCCTGCAACCTCAGATTGCTGCTCTGCGTCAACACAGCTGAGTCAGATAATCTGGGAAGTGACGTGTTGGGGGGGGGGGGGGGGGGTACTGTCCCCTGCAGCTTCCAGCAGGAGGCGACCCTCCAGGGGTTCTCTGCTCCCTGAAGCCAGGTTCCCTCCTAATTCCCCCTTTAGAACGTCGTCCACCGAGCAGCAGTGTCACCACGCCGGGTAAATGCAGGTCTGATGTTCCCTTAGACTGAGCGGAGGAACCGTCACCCTGGAGATCCTGGAGGAGGAGCGTGATGGCAGAACCCTGATGGAACGTTTAGCAGACTCAGATTTAGGGTTTAAGGTGGATTATGGGTCTTTTTATTTATAGGGAAGGTCCTGAGGTAGATCTGTGTGACTGCTCCTGGTCTGTGATCAGATTAAAGTCTCATATGGAGTGAAATGAAACATCTGAGAGGAACCGTCATGCAGTTTGGCTGCAGTTCCCCTCTTCACCATCGGCGGCGCCAGTTTTCTCCAAACCAGCGTGCGGCTGGCTCAGAGTTAGCATGAGGCTCTGAATATTCTGATCCCCGCCTTTGCGTGGGAAGCCACTTTAGATTTAGGGTTTTGTGCGTATGCGAGCTTCCTAGATGAGGCTGCAGGTCTTTAGGAGTCTGGAGAGCTCCACTGCAGACTGAGGAGGTCATTCAGCCGTTTGGTTCAGCTGTGTTGGCGCAGAGAACCGTCTAAAGGTTCCACTTCGAGGATCTCGTTGGAGACCTCTGCCCTAGCTGGGGAAATACCCATAATGCACTTGTGAAGGGTCCCAATAGAATAATACAACTTATTTTCCACAGGATGTGAAGGCGCAGCGTAGCATCCCTCTGATTGGCTTCGAGGTCTCCCAGCCCGAGTCATGTGATCGCCTGGAACGACGACACGCCTTTAAGATTTCTCAGAGTCACCTGACTCTGTTCTTCAGCGCAGACGGGGAGGAGCTACAGCGCAGGTGGATGGACATCCTGTCCAGGGCCGGCAGGGGGGAGGAGCCTCTGATCCATCAGCCAATCGTGGAGAGTGTGGAGGAAGAAGAGGAGGAGCTTGGTGCCGAGGAAGGAGAGAACACCTGATTTTACCGGAGCAACAAAGAAGATGGTTGCATCTGGAAAGTCTGTCCTGATTGGAAAGCAGAAGTAAAAAAATAAACCCAGGACAGCTGGAGTCTATCTAGAACTAGTTCACAATTAATCCAAAGCTAAACCAGAAGTAACCAAGGAAAAATTCAGAACCGGTCCACAAACAGCAGAATGGCCAGAACAAACCTAGAACTAGTTCACAATTTATCCAAAATCAAAGCAGAACTAATATCTCACAAATTCAGAACTAAACAAACCCAGAAACACAACAGGACAGGAGCTGATTCCCGTTTTATCGTTTAGAACAAATTCACAAACAATCCAGGATAGACAGAACAAATCTAGAGTTTATTCAGAAAAATCTGACAACAGAAATTCAGAAACAAACCACAACATCAGAATAAATGTAGATATGAACTATTACAGAACAAATCTAAACCACTCGTGGAGAAGGAGGAGAACCGGAGCAAAACTGAACATTTAACCAGATCAGTGGAACAAGACCAATTACAGAACACATTGAAACAAAAAGATACAAAAAACTATAAAGAACCAAATCAAGCAGAAGTCATCTGGACCAAATGAGGTTTTTATGTTTTTATGAAAGCAGCACAGTTCAGGTGAAGAATCATTCCCTAAGCAGCCGCTGAAGATCTGCAGTTCTCTGGATCCCGCCTGGAGAACTTTAACACGAAGCACACAGAACACACGCCTCAGACGCCACCCCCCCCCCCTCCCCTCCTTCACATGAGCTTCCTCTGTGCTGCGCTCTAAATTTCCCTGAAGTTCCAACAGATTGCTGAGCTGAGGAGCTCAGATCCCTCAGATCATCGCTGGACGTCTTCCCAGGAGGACCAGCTCACTGATGTCCGTCCATCTCAGGATCCCCTCAGTCAACATTTGCATTTCCGGGACCTTAATGTGGAGAGTTTTAATATTGAACAAGCAATGAGCATTTAGCCGGACCTTCACCAATCATCTCAGCTGAGGAGGAGTCCTGGCAACCTTCTCAACCCGAAGGTTTTCAGACCTTCACAGAATTTCCTGTGGTGGAAAGAACTTCATGTGTTTTATAAACTGAGATTACAAAATAACAGCAGCAGAAACTGAAGGTCCTCTGACACGTTCCTGAGGACTGAAAGAATTGGAAGTTTGCTTCAACATCACCTCCTGGTTCTTAAAAACCAACGGCCTCCCAGAACCCGCACAGAACTGTAAATCTGCCAAACACAGAAAGAAAGGATTTATCCTCCAAGATCTGCAGCTTCTCCACAACCTGACAGAGAAAGGAACCCTAAACTTCCCCACATGGACCTTTTTTACATCAAATTGATCAAAGATAAACATTTAAATCTTCAGTCTGTCAATCTGTGGAGCTAAACTACATTACCCAGCATTCTCCACCCTTGACTGGGCCACTGCGTTGCCCTCTACTGGTGAGGTTGGGTACAGCCGGGTTCAAGGTTTCCATCTTCTGTATATTTATATTTATTTTCTGCAGATCTCAGAGTTTCTTCCTTTACTTCAGTCTGACCAACTATTAAAAACTACATAAAACTGTTTAGATATTTATTGTTGGATGCGTGAGGGGATAAAAAAAATAAAAAAATAAAGTCTATGCTTTTAAAGTCAAGTTTTATAAATTAGAGAAAACGTTTAGAAAAGTTGGAAATTTAAAGCCAGAACTTTAAAGTTTGGATGTGATTTTATGAAAACTTCCGTTTCATTTTGGTGTTTTAATGGTCAGAGCTGTAGGTTGTGACGTCAGCTCCTGCTGCACTTATTCAGTTAATCGGAGCATCTGATTGGCGGGAGCACTGACCAATCAGAGCTGTGATTGATTATCTGCTGGCAGTTCTTAGACTGTGAGTGGTTGGTTGGAGGTTTTCTGTTTGCAGGCAGAAATGAACTCTGAGAAGAACGTGAAGCTGAAGGAGCTACGAGGACACTGAGGATGATGATGATGATGATGAAGATGATGATGATGATGATGAAGATGATGATGATGATGATGATGGGCTCGGATGCATGATGTTTGGAGGTGTTCCACAGACTGATGGGAGGAGTCTGACTGGTACCGCAGAAGATGCCTCCAGCACTTAGATGGAGCTGCTGGAGCACAGATGGAACAGACTTTGTTTGGACCGGTACCGCTTCAGGATCTCCTGCTCTCTCTCTCTCTCTCTCTATCTCTCTCTCTCTCTCTCTCTCTCTCTCTCTCTCTCTCTCTCTCTCTCTCTCTCTCTCTCGTTTTTCACTCATTTGGCAGAAAACGTTGTGAAAGTGAAAATCTTCTAAATATTCTTCTTGTTGTTCTCCAGGAACTGCAGACGCTCTGTGGGTTCTCTCTGTGGGTTCTCTGTTTGAGGTTCCTTTTGTGGGTTCTGTCTGCAGGTTCTTGCTTTGGGTTCCCTCTGTGTCCGTGAGTCTGGCTGTGTTAATTTCTGCTGGATGAAAAAAGCTTTGTAAATATAATTTATAATTCTGACCCATGTGACTATGTAAAGGTTAAAGGTCTCTTATCCGTTCCTCCAATCAGAGCCACACAGGAAGTTTACTGGTTGTGGGAGTGGAAGCTGAGGGAAACTGTTGGATCCGGTGGAGTGAGAACCTGACGTCAGGTTCCAGTTGACATTCACGCTCAGGACTGGAGAACCTAGACTGAGCTCCTCTGGAGTCAGAATCAGCTTTAGAACCAAGTTATCACCAAAGTGGCTTTGATGATGAGGAGCTGCACAAAGACATACAGTTGACATAAGTAAATGTAGAAATATTTAATATGGGATAAACAAAACAGATGCAAGTTCTATAAGAATAACGAAGAATAAGACACCTCTGTGCCAAGGAAGAACTATATATATATATATATATATATATATATATATATATGTGTGTGTGTGTGGAGGAACAGATCCAGAACACAGCTGTTGTCCTGCAGGAGTTTTTCACATAACTGATCACGTGATTTTTCAGTTTGTAGAGAGAAACATGGCTGACATGATCAGTAAAGAAGGTTCTCCAAGTTCCCCTGGTTCTGGTTGCTACAGCGCCACCTGTCGACAAAACACCAAAGAACATTCGATCAAAACTCAAAGACTCTTCTTCTATTCCTGGTCGTTTGCTAACAGTTTCCCTCTGCTTCCAGTGATTGTGCTAAGCTATGCTAGCACATCAGAACTATCCGGGTCTCAGACCGGTTCTTGCTTTAAGTTCTGGATTACTGGCTCTCTGATTGGGTTTTTGGCAGTCACCATGTGTTCTAAGTGTGTTCTTAGCATGTGTAGCGGTTGAGGATGGAAGGAAATGGCCACGGGGTCTTTTAGCACTCGTTAGCATCTTTTGTTTCAGTACGGAGAGAATGTGTTGAGCTACTCATTTCAGACCTTCTGTTAGCAGAAGTGGTTCTACCTGAATCCCACTGGTTCTGATCGATTCTAACTGATTTGGACCAATTCAAACTGGTTGTGTTTGGTTCTGACTGGTGTTTTTACTGTTTTTACTGTTTATTACAAGTCTTCAGCAGTTCTTATTGGGTTTAACTGGTTCTGACTTGTTCTCACAGATTTTTCTTGCCTGTGTTGACTGCCTCCAACTGGTTCTCTCTGGTTTACATGATTTTTGTTTTACTGTTTCTGTTAATTACAGGTTTTCACTCATTCTCTCTGGCTCATATTGTTATAAACTGTCTCTGTTTTTACTGGTTCTGACAGTTTAGTTCTTTGTGGTTTTAAAACAGTTGATTGGTTCTGTTTGGTCAAAGGGGTTTATGTTACTGGTCCTGAACGGTTCTTGCTAGTCTGATTGGCCCACATGGTTGTTTTCTTCATAACTGATGTTTACTTCCAGCCATCCTGAACAACCAACCAGTCCAGCCTCATTTTAATGGTTCTTGGTGAATGGTCTCAGAACAGTGGTGGTGTTGTCTTGGTCCATTTTCTCTCTCCTCATTAGAACCGAAACCTTTCACATATGGTTTTCAGGTAGTCCCAGGTTAATTGATCAGCATTCTGATCAATTAAACAAAAACATATGATCAGTGAGATTCTGATTTAAAAAGCCAACTACAGCCAGTTAGATCCTGGTTTAACCTGCTAGAACTGGTTAGGGATGGCGATTATATTAAAACCTAACCGGTTCTGGCCAGTTCAAACCAGTAGAATAATAACCGAGTTTATCCAGACACAGTCTTACTGGTTACAGTATTTCCTTTGGTTGCAGTTATAGCTCAGGTTTAACTTTATCAGCCAATAACTTCAACTTTTCTGTTTATTTCCTGACCGGTTGCCATGGTAACATCTTTGTTACCAAGGCAACCACACCGTCCCGGATCCCTGTTGCTATGACAACAGCAGCTGATGAATTCGCTGCCTTTTATGTCGCCTTGCTCAAATGTATGTCTGATGTTTTCACATTGATCGGTTTATTGATTGCAGGTTTTTGGTTAGTGGCCGGCCACTGCCTTCCATGCTATCGCTGTTTCCCATCATGCACCTCTGTACAATAAAGTAAATGAGGTTGTATTGGAAAAAATAAAAGTGATGACATAGCTGAACATGGATCTGTTGTCTGCTCTGCGGTCTTGTAGAAGCAATGGCGCCACCTGCAGGTGTGACGTTGAAACTGGAAAACATTTATCAGTTTGCAGAAACAGGATCACTGACGTAACATTTTAAAACTGTTTTAGTGTGAAAATGGAACCAATGTAGCTGACAACATCTCTGAACATCTGAAGGACCCCAGGTTCCTCACTGAGCAGCTGTGGGACAGATGTTCATCTCCACAGCTGGACTCTGGAGGCTGTGATGGAACCTTTATGGAGGAACTGGTGGAAATGCTCCACAGCCTGCAGAGCTGCTAGCAGCAGAAGCTGCACTGAAGAAGGTGGCGGACTTATGAGCAGCAGAAGATGGATTCATGAGCAGCAGAAGATGGATTCATGAGCAGCAGAAGATGGATTCATGAGCAGCAGAAGATGGATTTATGAGCAGCAGAAGATGGATTCATGAGCAGCAGAAGATGGATTTATGAGCAGCAGAAGATGGATTCATGAGCAGCAGAAGATGGATTTATGAGCAGCAGAAGATGGATTCATGAGCAGCAGAAGATGGATTTATGAGCAGCAGAAGATGGATTTATGAGCAGCAGAAGATGGATTCATGAGCAGCAGAAGATGGATTCATGAGCAGCAGAAGATGGATTTATGAGCAGCAGAATGGATTCATGAGCAAGATGGATTCATGAGCAGCAGAAGATGGATTCATGAGCAGCAGAAGATGGATTCATGAGCAGCAGAAGATGGATTCATGAGCAGCAGAAGATGGATTCATGAGCAGCAGAAGATGGATTCATGAGCAGCAGAAGATGGATTCATGCGCCATGTCCATCTGATCCCTGAGACTTAGAAGAATCTGAGAAGAAACTGATGGAGCCGTGGTGAGCTGGCTGCCAGCTGCAGCAGATTCCCAGATCGATGCTGCCAGTCGGCTCTCATTGGCTCTCACGGTCAGCTGTTTTCTGACGTCACAGCTCTCACCTTGTCCCCCAACTCTGCTGTCATGTCGGCTTGGATTCGTCAGCTATCACGTTTACAGCCTCCTGATTGGGTAGAGCTGTGGTCTGTTTCAGCTCAGCCAATCAGTGCAGAGGAGGGTGACGTCAGCTGGGAATTCCCCATAGCCCCGCCCCGCCCCCACTTTGCCTCCCCTTCCCGGTACATCTGAGACGAAAACAAACAACATGGCGAAAGCGGCGAAACTCATTGGCTGTCAGGAAACTCCTGCCCTGTTTTAATTGGCTGAGGGGAGAGAAAGAAGCAGCTCATTGGTTAACACACGGACTTTTAGCCCCGCCCTGCAGGCATAGAAACAAAACAACTAGAAAAAAGATTCAGCTCCGTTTTGGAACCACTAAAGTTTAAAAGTACTTACAATTCTGTTTGAATGCAACATATTTCCAAAGTTTATACACACACACACACACACACACACACACACACACACACACACACACACATATATATATATATATATATATATATATATATATATATATATATATATATATATATATATATATATATTAAATAAATAAAATGAAGGCAACAAAAACAAAGAAATAGTTATATTTTATAGACGTAAAGAAAACAAAACCGAGATATGAAATGAAAATCCAACATGAGTTGATTACGCATCTGTGTAAAATTTTCAAATTGGTCCTTTAATTAATTTAGATGTTTTTAATTTGGTCTCATTTGTTTTTCTAAAGTTGTTTCTCATCTTTAGGAGTATTTTGCAGTGTTTCATAGTGTGGGGCTTATTTCTGAGCTAAATAACCAGGCCGGGTCTGCGTGCGGTGTCTGCGTGTTCTAGGGCTGCGCTCCCGGCGCGGTGCGCGGCTCGCCGTCAGTCTCCGCAGCTTCCTGCAGGACTCCATCAGATCTTCCTCTCCGCTCTCTGCTCCGGACTCCCTGCAGCTCCTCGGTCGGCTGCAGGAACATCTCGCCGCTTTTCTTGCGCCCCATCCGGAGAGATGTCAGACCTGGGCTCGGATCAGATCCGGACCGTGGAGCAGAACTGGAGCCGGGCCGAGCAGGACCAACCGGAGGCCTCGGTTCATCAGTCGCACACCGTGTTCGTGATCCTGGACTCGGCTGAAACTCTCAACTTGGTCCAGTAAGTCCGGAAGTGTTCCCGTTATCTGCCACCAGATTCCGTTCAGAAAACCGTGAATTTCCAGTTGATCAGAGTTCTTTGATAAAATCTCTGCTTATTTAACCAAACTGACACGCTGGCTCCGACCAGAACCCCGCTCCAATGGATTCGGCTTAGTAAACAGTATTATTTCTGTCATATTAATGTTGCTATAAAGTTTGTTTTAACGAGTCTGGGGTTGAAATTAGCGCGATCAATGAGGAGAAGGTAGTAGCAGTCTGGTCTAAAGTCGAGCTTAAATATGATAATTTGTGAGAGGAGTTTGGTCTGAGGGAGCCGGAGAGTAGCAGCTGTAAAGTTAATATTTGTCAGACTGGAATGCTGAAGCTGCACACTGATGATGATGATGATGAAGGTGGCAGGTTGTTGTTGTTGTTGTTTCTCTTTGACCCATGAACTGATTCTGAAATGACTCATCAAGCAGGAATCCCCTTCACCAGGAGGGGGGGCCTCCTCCTCCTCCTCCTCCTCCTCCTCCTCCTCCTCCTCCTCCTCCTCCTGGGGGAACGGCTGCCTTCTTCTGTTCTCAGACGGATCTGCCGTTGATCCATAAATCTGCTTCCTCTAAGTGTTGTTTGTCCTAATCAGGCGGTTCTGGTTCTGTGTGGGAAACTCCTCTGAACCTTGTTTTGAATACAGCTGGATCTGGTTGGGACGAGCTGGAGTTGTGATGAGTCACGGCTGCAGCTGCTCTGCAGGCCTGGATGTGTTCAGGCACAGATAAACACTCAGTGGGAACAGCAACAGAAAGCAAAAGTAGAACCAAACAGGATGGGGGGGGGGGGGGGGCTAACCCCAGGCCCTCCTGTTCACCTGCAGCCCACCTGCTTAGAGCCAGAACCCTGGAACCAGCCGTGTGGCCCGAACCCGTTACAGTAACAAGTTCTGAGTCAGTCTGGGTCTGTCTTAGGTTAGTCTGGGTCAGTCTGGGTTAGTTAGTCTGGGTTAGTCTGGATCAGTCTGGGTCTGTCTTAGGTTAGTCTGGGTCAGTCTGGGTTAGTCTGGGTCAGTCTGGGTTAGTCTGGATCAGTCTGGGTCTGTCTGGGTCTGTCTGGGTCTGTCTTAGGTTAGTCTGGGTCAGTCTGGGTTAGTCTTGGTTAGTCTGGGTCAGTCTGGGTTAGTCTGGGTCAGTCTGGGTTAGTCTGGATCAGTCTGGGTCTGTCTTAGGTTAGTCTGGGTCAGTCTGGGTCTGTCTGAGTCAGTCTGGGTTAGTCTGGGTTGGTTAGTCTGAGTTAGTCTGGGTTAGTTAGTCTGTGTCTGTCTGGGTCAGTCTGGGTTAGTTAGTCTGGGTTAGTCTGGGTTAGTCTGGGTCAGTCTGGGTTAGTCTGGATCAGTCTGGGTCTGTCTTAGGTTAGTCTGGGTCAGTCTGGGTCAGTCTGGGTCAGTCTGGGTTAGTTAGTCTGGGTCAGTCTGGGTTAGTTAGTCTGGGTTAGTCTGGGTTAGTCTGGGTCAGTCTGGGTCAGTCTGGGTTAGTCTGGGTCAGTCTGGGTCTGTCTGGGTCAGTCTGGGTCTGTCTGGGTCTGTCTGAGTTAGTCTGGGTCAGTCTGAGTCAGTCTGGGTCAGTCTGGGTCAGTCTGGGTCAGTCTGGGTTAGTCTGGGTCAGTCTGGGTTAGTTAGTCTGGGTCAGTCTGGGTCAGTCTGGGTTAGTCTGGGTCAGTCTGGGTTAGTCTGGGTCAGTCTGGGTTAGTTAGTCTGGGTTAGTCTGGGTTAGTCTGGGTTAGTCGCCCTGACCGCCTAGTAATCAGTGAAGGTGGAGAACAGCCAGCCTCTGTGGTCTGACCTGCACTTGTTGGATTAAATTCAGGAGAAACTAAATCTGTCACAGTTTACCAGATTTTCTGGACTATAAAGCACACTTAAAATTAGGGTACACTGTGTCACTGCCTGAGGACCCCTGAGCTGTCTACAGACTGCCTGACTGTAATGTCTAAACTAGAAGAGTTCATGTCAGGCAGCCTGGAGAACGCGCTAGCAGCAATAAACCCAGTAAGTTAATTAAATATAAAGTTTATTTTATTTTGGCCTTATGTTAGAAACCGTGTAGTCCAGCTACTCTGTCCTCCCACAGAGACGATAGAGAGCTGTGGAGGACGGATGTTACACACCAGGGGAGAATATATAAAGTGCCCTATAATCCGGTGTACCTTATGGTCTCAAAAATACGGTAAATGTTTTTAGTCCACCTAATATTTTCCCAGATGACCAAGATGTTTTTGGTCAGTTAAGATGGCCCTTCATGTTCTTTTGGTGGTTCTGGTCTGGCACCCCTCCCACTGAGGCCATTTCTGTCCGGTTCCTTACTGTTGAATCGTGACCTCTGAACTTAGCTGAGGCGGTGGGGCCTGCAGAGCTTCAGATGTTGTTCCTGGTTCTTCTGGGACCTCCTGGAGGAGTCATCAGTGAGGGTTTGGCATAATGATGGTAGGCGGGCCTCTCCTGGGAAGGTTCTCCACCGTTCCATGTGTGGATCATGGTTCTGACTGTGGTTCTCTGGAGTCCCAAAGCCTTAATGGATCTAGAACTGATAGATGTTGGTGACTTTGTTTCTTATTTGTTTTTGAATTTCTTCTAGAGTTCGGTGCTATTTGAGATCTTCTGGCCTACTTCATGTGGTCAGACGGGTCCTTTCTCAGTGATCTCTTGGTTCTATGGGCCTGTCAGTAAGCAGGCCTGAGGATACCAAGACAGATTAAACACAAATGAGTTTAATGAGGTCATCAATACTTTAGCTCACATGTGAAAGTCCCCACATGGTCCAGTAAGGCGTCCTCAGTGAGCAGACATGAGACCCACAACAACAGAATAACCAGCACATCACCACAACCAGGAAGTGGAAACCAGATGTTCCTCCTACTCTGGACCAGAGGATACATGTTCTAGTTCTCTGTCTGCAGAACGCCTGCTCAGTTCTGAGCTACAGTCTGAGGACATCTGAAGCACATTCAACTAAAACGTCTCTGTTCCTTTATTCACTCACACAGCTGAGATAAAGGCTTCTGATTGGTTGATTACGTCCCGCCAGCCTCTGATTGGTTGATTACGCCCCGCCAGCCTCTGATTGGTTGATTACGTCCCGTCACCTTCTGATTGGTTGATTACGTCCTGCCAGCCTCTGATTGGTTGATTACGTCCCGCCAGCTTCTGATTGGTTGATTACGTCCCGTCACCTTCTGATTGGTTGATTACGTCCTGCCAGCCTCTGATTGGTTGATTACATCCTGTCACCTTCTGATTGGTTGATTACGTCCTGCCAGCCTCTGATTGGTTGATTGATTATGTCCTGCCAGCTTCTGGTTGGTTGATTACGCCCCGCCAGCCTCTGATTGGTTGATTACATCCTGTCACCTTCTGATTGGTTGATTACGTCCTGCCAGCCTCTGATTGGTTGATTGATTATGTCCTGCCAGCTTCTGGTTGATTGATTATGTCCTGCCAGCTTCTGGTTGGTTGATTACGTCCCGCCAGCTTCTGATTGGTTGATTACGTCCTGCCAGCCTCTGATTGGTTGATTACGTCCTGCCACTTTCTGATTGGTTGATTACGTCCTGCCAGCCTCTGATTGGTTGATTACGTCCCACCAGTTTCTTATTGATTGATTACGTCCTGCCAGCCTCTGATTGGTTGATTACGTCCTGACAGCCTGTGATTGGTTGATTACGTCCTGCCAGCCTCTGATTGGTGTGTCTGTGCGTTTAAGGATGGAGTCTGGGATCGTAGCTGACATTGAGGTCGACAGCTTGATCCCCACGGAGAGCGATACCTTCTACCAGATCAAGAGTCAGCCAATCAACAGCAGGTAACTCACCTGTCAGACTAATTACTGCAAACAACCGCCCTGGTAGAGACTATTTCCTGGAGACATTTGTCTCCCAGGTTTAACCATTCAGGTTCAGACTAATTCCTGGAGTTGTATGACCTCCCTGTGTGTCTCTTCCAGCTCCTCAGCAGCTTCCCCCTCCCCCTCATCCTCAGCCTCACTTCCATCAGTGATGTCATCCAGGTAAGCGCCAGCTCTTCTTCGCTGGTGTTTTTTTCTGGTCTGCTCTTAGTGTCCTGCAGGGGGAGCTGCGGGTAATCTGCTCCTCTCTTTCTCTGCTCCTGCAGGGTTCTGATGCGTCAAGGCTTGATGCGTCAGCAGGCTCTGGAGGAGGAGCAGAAGGAGGCGCAGCAACAGCAGCACCGCTCCAGCGACGCCTCCACTCCCATCAGCCTGGCTGTGACCTCCTCCAGCTCCCCTGCTCAGGTTCCTGTGGAGGTGCTGAAGGTACAGGAAGTCCACAGCAGGAACCTGAGTCGGCTGTCAGGAACGGAGAGCGCGGCGTCCAATCAGCTGCTCCCGCTCAGTCTGACCACTTCTTACATTTCCCAAATGTCAAACTCACATCTTCCATCTGTGTGTGACAGGTGCAAACTCACCTGGAGAACCCCACCAGGTACCACATCCAGCAGGCTCAGAAGCAGCAGGTCCGGCAGTACCTGTCCAACACTATGACAGCCAATCAGCAGCCAGCTGTGCAGCCAAGCCCCTCCCCCCAGCAGGACTCGGCCACCGACGTGTCCATCGAGAGCAGCCCCAAGCAAGAGGTAGCTGACCCAGCAGCTCCTCTGGTCATGTGACCCGGCAGCAGCTCCTCTGGTCATGTGACCCGGCAGCAGCTCCTCTGGTCATGTGACCCGGCAGCAGGAAGCACACGGAGCTGAGGCTGCTTCCTGACTGACTCAGTCTGCTGAGTCGGCTCCTCCAGAGGATCTGAGTCAGGATCCAGTTCAGCCAAGGAAGACCACTTCCTGCCGCGGTCCCAGAGACCAACGCTGCTGCTGCTGCTGTCATCCATCCTACATCCATCCTTCATCCATCATCCATCCATCCTACATCCATCCTACATCCATCCTTCATCCATCCTACATCCATCCTACATCCATCCTTCATCCATCCTACATCCATCCTACATCCATCATCCACCCATCCTTCATCCATCCTACATCCATCCTTCATCCATCATCCACCCATCCTTCATCCATCCTACATCCATCATCCATCCATCCTTCATCCATCATCCACCCATCCTTCATCCATCCTACATCCATCCTTCATCCATCATCCATCCATCCTACATCCATCCTACATCCATCCTTCATCCATCATCCACCCATCCTTCATCCATCCTACATCCATCATCCATCCATCCTTCATCCATCATCCACCCATCCTTCATCCATCCTACATCCATCATCCATTCATCCATCATCCATCATCCATCCTAAATCCATCCTACATCCATCATCCATCCATCCTACATCCATCCTACATCCATCCTTCATCCATCATCCACCCATCCTTCATCCATCCTACATCCATCATCCATCCATCCTTCATCCATCCTACATCCTAAATCCATCCATCCTTCATCCATCCTACATCCATCCTACATCCATCCATCATCATCCATCCTACATCCATCCATCCATCCATCATCCATCATACATCCATCCATCCTCCATCCATCCATCCATCATCCATCCTACATCCATCCATCCATCCTTCATCCATCCATCTGAGTGTTAATCACCGTCTCTGTGCTTCTTGATCCAGATGGAGGAGACCGTCATCGATGACATCATCAGCCTGGAGTCGAGCCTAAACGAGGATTTGCTGACGCTGATTGACTCCGGCCTGCAGCTCACCAACACGGTAACTCACAGAAACACACCTGGGGGTGTGGTCACCTGTCAGCAGGTGCTACGTCACATGATCAGTCAGTGTTGCCGTTATTCACTGGTGCATTTTTACAGAAATGCTGAGAAGACACAAACAGCTGCTGTACGTTAACGCCGCTAACAGGAAGTGGGCGGGGCTTAGGCTCTGTGCCAGCGGGGGAACACGCCATGTTTTCTCCTCAGAGCGCCTGAACTGTTTGCAGCTCCGCTCAGTGACAGTCACACAGTATCACTTCAGCTTTCCACACTTCCTCCTCTCAGTGGGCGGAGCCTCAGAGCGTGTGTGTCAGGGAGATAATGAAGCTGTGGGAGTTTTCTGTTTTTTCTTAAAAGGCATGTTTCCCCATTTTTCAACAGTTGTCTGAACAGAAAGAGGAAGAGCAGCAGCTCAGAGGCTCGCTGTGTGTGTGTTAGTGTGAGAAAGCAGAAAACATGAGGATTCTGGTGTTGCTGCCGGATCATGAGAAGAGGCGGATTAAGTCTGAGGTAAAGTTTTCTTGTTTTCAGAGCTGCTCATGTCTCCAACGGTCCAGGTGGTCGTCACAGGAGCCTCGGCTCGTTCTCTGGGTTTTTCTGCTGATCCAGCAGCTGCAGACGCGTCTCCAACCGCCACTTAATGGATTATCAGGAGCTGCTGGTGTTTCACGACCGTTTGTTCTGCAGCCGAGTCAGTAAAAATGCTTCAGTCAGCAGAACTTCAGTCTGTCAGAGGTTTCCTTTGAAAACAAGCTGGTTCAGACAGGAAATGGACCAGAGTTTGCATCCAGTATCTGCAAGGAAAATGCCTTCAGCTAGAAGCCCTCCAGTAACCAGTAGGTCCAGTTCACAGTCCGAGTGCCAGTAGAACCAGAACCGGAGGGTTAGGGGGGTCAGGGGCCTGCAGAAAGAGAGGAACCCTCCTCCCATAACGGTGGAATTACCACTGAGAACCATCAGGACTGACACAGAACCGAAAGATGATCCTGAGTGGAAGCAGGAGGCTCCCCCTGCTGGCGGAACCTGGAACTGCGATTAGATTCATGCAGCGCAGAGGAGTCAGAGGAGTCAGAGGAGTCAGAGGAGTCGGAGGAGTCGGAGGAGTCGGAGGAGTCAGAGGAGTCAGAGGAGTCGGAGGAGTCAGAGGAGTCAGAGGAGTCGGAGGAGTCAGAGGAGTCGGAGGAGTCAGAGGAGTCAGAGGAGTCGGAGGAGTCAGAGGAGTCGGAGGAGTCGTCATCCATCCATCCTCCATCCCGGAGAAGCTGAGGAATCAGAGGAATCAGAGGAGTCGGAGGAGTCGGAGGAGTCGGAGGAGTCGGAGGAGTCGGAGGAGTCAGAGGAGTCAGAGGAGTCAGAGGAGTCGGAGGAGTCAGAGGAGTCGGAGGAGTCAGAGGAGTCGTCATCCATCCATCCTCCATCCCGGAGAAGCTGAGGAATCAGAGGAATCAGAGGAGTCGGAGGAGTCGGAGGAGTCGGAGGAGTCAGAGGAGTCGGAGGAGTCAGAGGAGTCAGAGGAGTCGGAGGAGTCAGAGGAGTCAGAGGAGTCAGAGGAGTCGGAGGAGTCAGAGGAGTCAGAGGAGTCGGAGGAGTCGGAGGAGTCGGAGGAGCCGGAGGAGTCGGAGGAGCCGGAGGAGTCAAAGGAGTCGGAGGAGCCGGAGGAGTCGAAGGAGTCGGAGGAGTCGGAGGAGCCGGAGGAGCCGGAGGAGTCGGAGGAGCCGGAGGAGTTGAAGGAGTCAAAGGAGTCGGAGGAGTCGGAGGAGTCGGAGGAATCGGAGGAGTCGGAGGAGTCGGAGGAGTCGGAGGAGTCGGAGGAGCCGGAGGAGCCGGAGGAGTCGGAGGAGCCGGAGGAGTCAAAGGAGTCGGAGGAGCCGGAGGAGTCGAAGGAGTCGGAGGAGTCGGAGGAGCCGGAGGAGCCGGAGGAGTCGGAGGAGCCGGAGGAGTTGAAGGAGTCAAAGGAGTCGGAGGAGTCGGAGGAGTCGGAGGAATCGGAGGAGTCGGAGGAGTCGGAGGAGTCGGAGGAGTCGGAGGAGCCGGAGGAGCCGGAGGAGTCGGAGGAGCCGGAGGAGTCGGAGGAGCCGGAGGAGCAGGAGGAGTCGGAGGAGCAGGAGATCCTCCGGCTGGTTCTGATCAGATCCTTTCTCTCCTACCCAGAGCGTTACAGTCAGAACCTTCAGCTCCACCGGGCTTTGGGTCACAGACCCTGTTTTCAGCAGACTGACATCAGCAGGAGGCATTGATGCTGGGGGGGGGGGGGTCTCCAGTGATCCAGCGGGGGGGGGGCGTCTCCAGTGATCCAGCGGGGGGGGGGGGTCTCCAGCGATCCAGCGGGGGGGGGGGCGTCTCCAGTGATCCAGCAGAGTCTGACTTGAAGGAGTCCACTCTGTCCAGCAGAGCTGCTCCTGGTTCTGTTGGGTCGGCACATTCCTTTCTTCTTGAATGCGGTCCAGATCCGGTCGGCTGAGGGGGGGGGGTCGACCATGAGCTGGGCTTCATGCTCCTGCCGGGCCCTCAGAGGGCCAAGGCCCCTCAGTCTGTCCCCAGGTGTTGCTTTACCTGCAGCAGTCAGCTGACCCGGCTCTAACTGCTCCTCTGATTGGTCGTTACAGCTGCCCGCAGCGGGGAACCTGCTGGACTTGTACGGCGGCACGGCCACGCCCACCATCACCGTGAGCAACAGCTGCCCGGCCGAGCTGCACGCCGTCAAACGGGAGCGCACGGGTAAATCTGACTCGGTTACGGCGAGTAAAGCTCGTTAACCTGCCGGTGAGGTCCGGTTAAGCTGGCAGAGCCGGGACCCGGTCCGGTCTGCAGGACCCTCTGACCTGTCCTCTCCTTCTTCCTGCTGCAGATGTGGAGACCAAAGCTCTGCTGAAGGAGCGGCAGAAGAAGGACAACCACAACCTGAGTGAGTACGGCTGCAGCACTCAGCCAATCACAGCTCTGCACTTCCTGTTGAGACAGGAAGTGCTTCGTTCAGTGGCTGCTAACCCCGCTCACTTTAAACATCATTTAACGTAGAACATCTGCAAAAAAGGTATTTGTTGTGGGGTTCCAACGTTACGCATAGCGGAGCAACCAGAAAGTAAAGCGTGGACAAAGCTCTCACCGTTAGTTAGTTAGTTAGGTAGTTAGTTCATTAGTTAGTCAGTTAGTTAGTTAGTTGGTTAGTTAGGTGGTTAGTTAGTTGGTTAGGAGCCTTTGTGATTTACTGCAGAGACGCTCAGCTCACCTGGCAGCGTTCCAATTTCCACTCATTTCCTGTTTTTCCAGACGGCATTCAGCCTGGTTCTGTGGTTCTGAGCTAGAAGATGGTTCTAGACGCACCTGTCCAGGTGCACCGGTTCTTAGAGCCGCTCCTCAGGGCCTCGCTGTCATTTAGATCTCCAGAACACCTCAGCTGCTCGTCTGCAGAAGCCCGTTAATCACCAGCGGGTCCTGAGGACCATCCTCATCCTGACTCTTACCTGTCGGCTTTGCTTCCTTCACTGTGCTGGAAGCGAGGGTTCTGCCCTGTTCTGCTCAGAAACAGCAAACTATGACCTGCAGAGGTCAGGAATAACCTGAACGCTTCTGCAACCAACGTCAGACGTGTCTGTGCTGTAAAGATCAAAATCAAATGGTGAGGAATTTTTAATTCTCACGCTGCTAAAACTGCTTCACCGTCTCAAGCCAACGGCTGCTTTCCACCTGAGAATAAATCCCATTAAAGCATAAAAAACTAACTTTGTCTGAGCTGTTGCTGTGATGATGTGAGTAGTTCACCTGTCTGATTCAGGTGTGCAGGGTTTGAGCCGCAGGTGGATACATGAAAAATTATCCTTTGAGAGAATTGACAGACACATTATCTAATATCCCTTTTTGAAAGTCATGTGACAAATTAAAGCCCTGTTATTGGTCCCATATTTTATTTTGAAGTCTCGCTGAGCGGGATGCTTCCTGCATAGCAGACGGGCTGAGCGGGCTTCAGCCCAGCGTGGTACCGCAGAGCGCCTAAGCTGGCTGACCTGGATCTCACCTGTTCCTGCTGCAGCTTTTCAGATCGTCTCGCTGAAATCATGACGTTTTGTCTTTTAGTCGAGCGGAGGCGGCGCTTCAACATCAATGACCGCATCAAAGAGCTCGGAGCGCTGATTCCTAAGTCCTCTGACCCGTTAGTACACCTGCTACCATCCCTGAGACAAATCTACTGACCGCACACAACCAAGAACGCTTAACGAGGTCTGCTCTGTGATTGGTCGTTCAGGGAAACGAGGTGGAACAAGGGCACCATCCTGAAGGCGTCGGTGGATTACATCCGCAAACTGCAGAAGGAACAGCAGAGAGCCAGAGAGATGGAGGAGAGACAGAGGAGGCTGGAGAGCACCAACCAGTCGCTCCTGCTGCGCATACAGGTAAGAGGTGGGACCTGACAGGTGAGGGGGCGGGGTCTAACGAGATAGGTGAGGGTAGGTGGACTAAAAACATGAATGGTGAGGGGGCGGGGCCTCCTGTGGAAGGGGCGTGGCCCTTTATTTCATTTGGTGAAATGGTTTTGTCTTGTGACGCAGGAGTTGGAGCTCCAGGCTCGCCTCCATGGCCTCTCCTCTTCCTCCTCCACTTCCCCTCCACTCACCTCCTCCTCGTCTCCGTCTTTGGGCCCCAACACTCTTCTGTCTCCCCTGCTGCCCAACCCCTCCCTGAACTTCATGGACCTGGAGGAGTCTCACGAGGCCACCCCCGTCTTCTCCCCGGACCTGATGTCCGGCGTGGGGCTGCCAGAGCTGCACAGCCTGGGGGGCTTCCTGGTGGAGGAGGACGGAGGAGGAGCGGTCATGTCCGACCCGCTGCTGTCCTGCGGAGCCTCCAAGACCAGCAGCCGGAGAAGCAGCTTCAGCATGGAGGAGGACCTTTGATGATGTCACCACGGGCTGGTCTCCCATTGGCTTCAGCAGGAGGCGGAGCCAAAGATAAAAGAGATTTGATAGAACAGTTTTTATTCTCAGTGTTGCTGCGGTAACATCCGTGCTCAACTCAAATGGATACCAGGAGCTGATTGGCTGTTAAATAACGAGCTATCAGCTGACTGGTTGATTTCAGTGGTTATGGAGGTGCAGCAGGTGAATCCTCAGGTGTGTTACCACTATATGTGTACAAAGCTGTAAATTCACAGATATCTCTAATCAGTGAACGCTGGAAACAAACTAGAGTTTATGATTAAGTAGAGGAACCTGGATCTGATCGGGTTCAGATTGGTAGCTTTTATGTGTCCATGTTTCAACGTCCTCCTGGAGACGAACCTTAAAACCGACAGAAGGGAATATAAAGGTCAGTTTTAGGACGATGCAGTACTGGCAAACACTCCAGGTGTCTCTCTCTGTCGTCCAGGCCATGTCCCGCCTTTGTTTCTGCATCTTTTCAGGGCTTAATCCTCATAAAGCTTTGATTGTTTGCAGTCACCCAGCTGGAGGATCTTGTTTGATCAGGTTTAGTTGGGAAGGCCAGAGCTCCTTCGGTTCTGCTCTAAGACAGATGATGATTACTGAGGAACAGAACAGAAACAGGCTTGGTTCTAGAGAAATCACAGCGATGACAGACAATCTGTGGAAGCAGACTGAAAGACACTAAACATAACGGGATGTTTTCCACAAGTGCTGGTGAAACCGTTTTTAATCTGCCCTTTATTTGGCAGCTGGTGAAATGAAGAAAACAGCAGATGATAAAAAAAAACACTAAAGATCCAGTGTCTCTTTAGCTTTGTGGATGTGAAATATGAAACGCTTGGATGGATTTAGATGATTAGCAGTGACACTGGCGTTTATTTCCTCTGATAAGGACTCACCTGACCTCTTGCTCTTTGGTCTGCCAGCTGGTCTCCTGAAGACAAAATGTCTCAGAGATGAATTTCAGTGTAGCAAAGCCTGATTTACTAAAAAAGACTGGATTATTTTGAAAACTCATCATTTCATGGACTGGAATAAACGCCATTGTCTACTGCTGTTCATATTTGTCATCCCAGGAGCTGAAAATGAAGCAAACTCTGTTTGTTTCTGCTGTTAGCTTCATGTGTTAGCTGTACCTGCTAGCTTCACTTATTAGCATAACATGCTAGCGTCACGTGTTAGCTTCACATGTAAGCTTCATGTGTTAGCTTTAACTGCTAGCTTCACTTTTTAGCATCACATGTTAGCTTCACATGTAAGCTTCATGTGTTAGCTTTACCTGCTAGCTTCACTTATTAGCATCACATGTTAGCTTCACATGTAAGCTTCATGTGTTAGCTTTACCTGCTAGCTTCACTTATTAGCATAACATGCTAGCGTCACGTGTTAGCTTCACATGTAAGCTTCATGTGTTAGCTTTAACTGCTAGCTTCACTTATTAGCATCACATGTTAGCTTCACATGTAAGCATCACGTGTTAGCTTCACATGTAAGCTTCATGTGTTAGCTTTACTTGTTAGCTTTATGTGTTAGCTTTACCTGCTAGCTTCACTTATTAGCATCACATGTTAGCTTCACATGTAAGCTTCATGTGTTACCTTTACTTGTTAGCTTCATGTGTTAGCTTTACCTGCTAGCTTCACTTATTAGCATCACGTGTTAGCGTCATGTGTTAGCTTCACATGTAAGCTTCATGTGTTAGCTTTACCTGCTAGCTTCACTTATTAGCATCACGTGTTAGCTTCACATGTAAGCTTCATGTGTTAGCTTTACCTGCTAGCTTCACTTATTAGCATCACATGTTAGCATCACGTGTTAGCTTCACATGTAAGCTTCATGTGTTAGCTTTACCTGTTAGCTTCATGTGTTAGCTTGGACGTGTAAAAGTAAAAAGTAAAGTATGTCTGATTCTGATTAGCCTGTCATCGCTGCTGGTTGTCGTCATGATCACCTGGAGTCATTCAAAAAAAGGGATTTCTGTTTCTTCCGTCTTTCATGGCTCATTTATGTTAATGATTTTTACAAGTAGTCTGCTGTTTATGATCTCTGTTGAGCTTCTTTCTGTTTTTTTTAAACTGGAGTTTCACAGTCTGTTATCTTTTATATTGAATAAACATTCAAACAGAAACATGAGTGTTTTTGTGTCAACATACAGCAGATTGGCCTGTTCTCTTAACAGTATCAGTGTCAGCAGAACATCATTTGCTGAGGCAACTAAATTAGTCCCAGCGTCGGCCTCATGAGAAAAACGTTTCACACTTTTCTTCTTTTCTGTCTTTGGAGCAGAAAGATCATACTTGAACAGTAAGGGAACAAAAAGTAAAATACACAAATAGCTGTAATAAGAAAACTGATTTAAAAGAAGTCTGTTGAGGTTGTTGCCATTCTAGGCAAATGTGGTGTTATTTGAAGAATGTCCCATTGAAAACATAAAAGCAGCTTAATTCATCAGATTTGATTTTGAATGGGAAAAATAACTTTTATAACTTTATCCCTGCTTTGACCGGCTATAAATGTACATAACCCTGGAAAACCAATCAGAAAATTAAATATTTATGAGAAATATCTAAAATTATGAAACACTCTTATTCTGACTACTATGGAAGTGCTGCCATCTGTGGGAATACATGGGTATTACAGCTGTTTGTCCATGGAGTCAACAGAAGCGCCAATTACAAATGAGCAAGTTCTATAAATGCTTATTGTAGTAATTCATGAACTAGCTGCCTACTAAGAAACATAAGCAGTGATGAGAGAGAACGTATGAAACGTTACAGGCGGGCATTTCTGATGCTTGAGGACGCCGTGTGGAGGTGAAATGATCATCTGTGGGATGATTTCATCTCCGTCCTAACCTGCAGCAGGACAGGTTTGCTACACAATGAGCCTTTGATCAGAAAGATGAAACAGTTTTACCCTGATTACCCGTCAGAGCGCTGTTCTCCAGCACGACATCAGAGTCCTGATGTTGGAGGCAAACCTGCCTACTTAGAGAAAAACACTGCAGTCCAATGTTCCCCCTCATTTTTCATGTGTCTGAGCAAACACACAAACTCCCTGAGCGTTCACTTGACCTCTGTGATCAACATCACACGAGCACACTGAGGCTACATTACGCGAAAAACACAAAATTCTTGGATTTTTTTAAAGAGCTGTATAGTTTATTTTTATTTCAGAGTAGGGGTCCTACTAAGGAAGAACTGAGAGATGTGCACATCTTTCAGAGTTCCACTCTTATTTAAATTATTTACATTTTCTGCAGTGAGATTTAACACCAGCATGTGGTGTGGTGCAGCCTCTCCTCTGTCAGTCTGCTGCAGGGCAGCTGTGGCTCCTAACATTGCTCACCACCGTCAGGGTGTGAATGTGTGAATGATTGACCAGTGTAAAGCACTTAAGGGTCCCCAGATGATTTATTTCAATGTTCTCAGCCACACGTTGCTTTTCTGACACAACGAGGGAACGCTCTCAGTTCTGAACAATTTACAGAGGCAACTGTATGTCAGAAATGTTACTCAGTTATAGTTTAAAGTTGTTCCATAGTCAGACCCACAAGATTAATAACAGAACTTTACAGAATGAAAGCAATAATTTATTCTGTGTCAAATTTTGGCACTTCCATTTCTACTTTTCTATTCATATATTTTAGTTTCCATTCACTTATTTTTCGCCCAACACCGTTAGGGATACTGCACATTTCTTCACTTAAATAACACTACCTTTACTTCAGCTGGAAATATACATATAGCCTATATGATTAATATAAAGTGAGGTTGGCACAAATTAAACACAAGACAATTAATGTAAACTAATTTTTAGAAGGATGGGTGACCAATGCTGGCAAAAGATGAACATATCAGTTATTCAATAACTCACACCATCCCAATAATAATTGCATATGTTGAATATAGCCAATTAATGATTTGGTTGAGTATCTTTAAACATAGGAAATCTTAGAACTTAACCATACCTGATTAAACTTCATCATGATTGGCTGCCATGTCCTTTCAATGATTTTTGTAATCAATGCCCCCCCCCACCTCCCCCTTTTGTGTTGAATTAGTGAAGAGGGAAAAAACAACTTTATTTCTCCACCAAATAACTCTCATATCGAGCCAACTCGCTTTTTCAGCAGCAACAGCCTTATTTCCTGTGGTGAAATATTCACCATATGCCTTCATTAAATTTTCTAATTCCACTCATGGGAAATGCGCTCTTTAAGGCTTATTTTCTGTGGTTCCCATGATGAAGCACGTTATCTGCGTTCCATTGATCAGGTCTTCTTTCGTGCTCCTGCTGGCGTTGAAGTCATGGTTGGTTGGTCACTGAGTTTAGTTACCTGGCTGATATCACCTGTTCTGAAACCAAAAACCCAAATATGGCAGAGGGAGGAAGAACTACTCAGAGCAGCAGCTTTCTAATCAGCGTAGCTCGGTAATTTTTTCTTTAACCGAGTCCAGAACAAAGACGCACAGCGCAACCTGTCCAACCATAAAGGTGTCTGCCCCACCCACCAATCAGCGCCGCGCTCCCATCAGCACCTGCGCTCCCATCAGCACCTGCGCTCACAGAGCGGGCCGCGGAACACCGTCTAACCAGAGATGCAAAATGGTACAAAATAATTTGGTTTATTATTATTTTGTTTACAGTTCAGCTTTGATTTCATTTTCTGCACAGCGTAGCTTTGCCGTGCGCGAACTCTGCTGCAGTCTACAGTTAATTTATTAAACAGATGAACTACAAAAGGTGTTTATTAAATCATTTAACCCTGAAGAAAAATAACACAGTTTTAAATAAAAAGCCAGGCAGCTGAGAGATTTGTTTGATGATATTTGAGTCATTTAAAGCTTTGTTGGAAAAATCTTGAATAATTTTAATGTATTTGTTAAATATTTCTGTTAGATACACAATCCCGACGAAATGCATGATTTCTTGATCTGTAAATTCACCAACTTACAAAAATCAGAATAACGTTATTCACCAAGTCTAAGAATTTGACTTGGGATTTAAATGCTCACATCATATAAGAAAACTGAGGCAGACAAGAATCTGCAAGCAGAACAGCAGCTTCAGTTTATACCAGAAAAGACATTATTTAGTGAAAAAGGCAGCAGCAGCAGGCAGAATAGCTATAAAGCTGAAGAAAACAGGAAACATGTACTTTCACAGTAGTATGTTCTTCCCTTTTCTTAGGAAAGTGTCCAGTCGTGTTCTCTTGTTGTCCAGCAGGTGGTGCTATAAATCTGGTTCACCTGATAAAAACTCACAGATGTTTCCAGAGAAGTGTTCTGGTAGACCTGCTGCTTTGGGGACGCTGATCCGTCCAGCTCTGATGAGGACTTCCTGTAATGTGAGGACCTCTGCGTGGATTTAAGGGACATGCAGGGAAGAAGGGATGTTTTAGGTTCAGATAAACAGATCCAGGCTTAGTCAGAATGGATTCTGTCTGTTCTGACTAACACAGAGGGACAAACAAGCGGCTCGTCTTTGATGCTGCGCTGATGCCGGGGGTCAGGGACCACTGTCTTCTCAGCGGTTTCCTGCTTCCTGTTTGAATGTCCTGGTACTGTTTTAACAAACACGGCCTTCCTGCCCTTACAGGGCGCACATCCTGCACCACCCTCTCCACCCTCTCCACCCCTCCTGACCTGTCAATCCCTGACGCAGAAACATCATGGGAAATAGTCAGAAGGCTGCGGGGTTTATACCAGCTCCACATCATTTATGGTGAGAGAACGTCTCAGGAACACAGAAAATACAGCAGCCAGTCCTTCACCGTTCAATCTCAACGAAGATGTTCCTCTGGATTCAAAGATTTAAACATTTTCACCGTTAATCTGCAATATAAGTAGAGTCAGAATCATCTTTATTATGAGGTCATGGCTACAAACCTGTGGATGAATGCACCCAGCTGTTTATTTATTTATAGATGGATAGATAGACTACAACTAAAAATAAATCTAAATCAAAATCAAAGCTGGGTGAATGTTATGCTGATATTAATCAGGTTAACCATAAGCCTGATTAATCCAATCAGCGCTGAGCACCTTGGTTCTGCTGCTGTCTGCGTGTTTCTGGAGTTTAAGCGTTTTGGTTAAAGTTTCATTTTTACTCCACTTCTAAGACGAGACTGAAAACCTCTTTGATTTTTATTTGATGGTTTCGTGTTTGAAGGAGACGTTTTTTGGGGGTTTGAGAACACAGGCCAGTTGGAAATGATGAAAACGTCTTTCTTCTGTTTATTTACAATATTAATTCACCTTTTTCACATAAATATTTATCTCTATAGTCTGCTGTGTCAGAGGAACACTGAACAGAATTGTCCTTTAGTGTAGACGGTAGAACCAAGCAGGACCGGAACCGTTCGGGTCGGCTAATGCCCAGGAGCGAACGTGCTGTGACATCATCTCATAGTCCTCCTCTGATTGGCTGCCCTATGAAGGGAAAACGATGGAGCAGCACTCCAAGCAGATCTCCAGGCAGTCAGATGAAGCGCAGCAGTTCTCCAACATCCCACAATCCAACAGTGCCTGGCACGCCTCCTCGGTACAGGCGGCCTCCCCCGCCGCCTCCAGGCAGCAGCACGCCGAGGCGTCACAGCAGCCGGCTCCGCCCACTCCGCAGGCTCCGCCCACTCCGCAGGCCAGACACTCGCCCAGCGCCGAGCACATGGACAGCAGCTCACAGAAGAGGCAGGCCAGCAGGCAGTGGACGCAGCAGTCTGTGGAGAGCAACAGTCCCGTCACCTCTGAGATCACACCCACTGTGTAACGCCGCCAGCTGCACATATTATGATAATAATGTGGCAGAACTGGGAAGAAAACGCATTTTTCCTTGAAGCAAACATCAGAAGAAAGCATGTTTAAAGATGAATACATTCACATCTGTGCTTCATGACTACAAGAGGCAAAGTTTGACATTTGGCCTCATCTGCTGCTTTTATTTGTTATTTATTTCAGTTTTTTCCTCTTTCTAATGCTCCCCCACCTTCTTCAAACGCTCAAAGCCTTTCTGTAAAAGCTGCTTTGGAAACCAGGCCTAGAAGACTTCCTGGTGTCTCGTTTTATCCGTTAATACGACATAAAGTACCAACAGTGCAGGGTTATCTTACACCGCTTCTTTTTAACAGGTTCTCCTTCGTTCTTTGTGGGCGTGGCCTGACCCTCCTCTTCCTCAGCCATAACTGGGAATGTGTTGGGAAGGTGGTTTTCCATCGTATGGGTGAAAAATGATGGAGGTACCTGGAAGAGAAGTGTTCCTGAAGGCAGCAGATGTTGATGATTCAGCCCCTAACATCACAGACCCTGGTAGCTGACTGCAGGATGTTCCTCTTAGAACCTTCCCACACTGTTGCCTTTACAGCATTTGACTCTTTCTAGATTCAAGATCAGGAGTTTGGTTGTTGAGGATCAACAGCAGTGAGGAGTGGAGAAAATGTTTGACTGTGAACAGGATGTGGAAAAAGGCATCAACCTCTGAGCTTAGCATTGAACCCTCTGTGTGTAATCCAGCTGCCTGCGGTTCTGAGGGAAGGTCTGATGGAGGAAAGCAGGGCGGTTTGGGAGGACCAGCAGGGTGTCTCACTGCATGTTCTGCAGAGATAAGCTGCCCTGGTGCTGCTGCAGATAAACAGGGAGATCCTGCTGGACCTGTTGTTGTTTCATTACCGGGTCCAAAAAGCAGATCAGAGCAACAAATAGAAAGTTTTCCACTGACTCTGACAGCAGTTTAAAGGTCGTTCCTATTTATTCAAGTTAAAGCTAACACATGTGTTCAAACTCTGGATCATCAGCCAAATGGATGCTTTCAGGGTTACTGATGATTTCATCATGATTAGTGGATCAGAGCCGACAAAGCTGCAGCAATCCACCTGCAATCTTCCACCTGTACAAAACCAAATGATCGGATGCCACTGAAAACACACTCAGGTACTGATGGGGCCCACAGACCGTTACGGTTGGGGCCCACAGACCGTTACAGTTGGGACCCACAGACAGGTCCTGCTGGGGACCCACAAACCGTTACAGTTGGGACCCACAGACAGGTCCTGATGGGGGCCCACAGACAGGTCCTGATGGGGGCCCACAGACCGGTCCGGTTGGGGCCCACAGACCGTTACGGTTGGGGCCCACAGACAGTTTTTGTTGGGGACCCACAGACAGGTCCAGTTGGGACCCACAGACTGTTACGGTTGGGACCCACAGACAGGTCCTGATGGGGGCCCACAGACAGGTCCTGCTGGGGACCCACAAACCGTTACGGTTGGGGACCCACAGACTGGTCCGGTTGGGGCCCACAGACCGTTACGGTTGGGACCCACAAACAGGTCCTGATGGGGGCCCAAAGACAGGTCCTGATGGGGACCCACAAACCGTTACGGTTGGGGCCCACAGACAGTTTTTGTTGGGGACCCACAGACAGGTCCTGCTGGGGACCCACAAACCGTTACAGTTGGGGGCTCACAGACAGGTCCTGATGGAGACTCACAGACAGGTCCTGATGGGGACCCACAGACAGGTCCTGATGGGGCCCACAAACAGGTCCTGATGGGGCCCACAAACAGGTCCTGATGGGGCCCACAGACAGGTCCTGATGGGGCCCACAGACAGGTCCTGTTGGGGACCCACAGACAAGGTCCTGATGGGGACTCACAGACAGGTCCTGATGGGGACCCACAGACAGGTCCTGATGGGGACTCACAGACAAGGTCCGGTTGGGGACCCACAGACAGGTCCTGATGGGGACCCATAGACAGGTCCTGATGGGGGCCCACAGACAGGTCCTGATGGGGACCCACAGACAGGTCCTGTTGGGGACCCACAGACAGGTCCTGATGGGGACTCACAGACAGGTCCTGATGGGGACCCACAGACAGGTCCTGATGGGGACTCACAGACAAGGTCCGGTTGGGGACCCACAGACAGGTCCTGATGGGGGCCCACAGACAGGTCCTGATGGGGACTCACAGACAAGGTCCGGTTGGGGACCCACAGACAGGTCCTGATGGGGGCCCACAGACAGGTCCTGATGGGGGCCCACAGACAGGTCCTGATGGGGACTCACAGACAAGGTCCGGTTGGGGACCCACAGACAAGGTCCGGTTGGGGACCCACAGACAGGTCCTGATGGGGACCCACAGACGGGTCCGGTTGGGACCCACAGACAAGAACAGTTGGGACCCACAGACAAGAACAGTTGGGACCCACAGACAGGTCCTAATGGGGACCCACAGACAGGTCCTGATGGGGCCCACAGACAGGTCCTGATGGGGCCCACAGACAGGTCCTGATGGGGGCCCACAGACAGGTCCTAATGGGGACCCACAGACAGGTCCTGATGGGGACTCACAGACAAGGTCCGGTTGGGGACCCACAGACAGGTCCTGATGGGGACTCACAGACAAGGTCCGGTTGGGGACCCACAGACAGGTCCTGATGGGGGCCCACAGACAGGTCCTGATGGGGACCCACAGACAGGTCCTGATGGGGGCCCACAGACAGGTCCTGATGGGGACCCACAGACAGGTCCTGATGGGGACCCACAGACGGGTCCTGATGGGGACCCACAGACGGGTCCTGCTGGGGACCCACAGACAGGTCCTGATGGGGGCCCACAGACAGGTATTGATGGGGACCAACAGACAAGAACAGTTGGGACCCACAGACAGGTCCGGTTGGGACCCACAGACCGTTACAGTTGGGACCCACAGACAGGTCCTGATTGGGACCCACAGACAGGTCCTGCTGGGGACCAACAGACAAGAACAGTTGGGACCCACAGACAGGTCCAGTTGGGACCCACAGACAGGTCCTGATGGGGGCCCACAGACAGGTCCTGATGGGGACCCACAGACAGGTCCTGATGGGGACCCACAGACAGGTCCTGATGGGGGCCCTCACTCCTTCATAATGTATTGAACCTTTGTGATTGTCAGGAAACCTCGGAGTAATGTCCATCCCTGATCAGCTCTGGGCTTTATCCGCCTGCATCTGCCCTTTTCTGTCCGACCCTCGCCTGGATTAAAAGTCTGAGGAAAACTCTGATTGGTCAGTGATCGTCACATCAACCTGACTGATCACCTGATCTCCAAAAGTTAAAGGCTGAGTTATAGTGGCGCGTAGGGGGTCACACAGCTTAGACTTAGGGTTAGGGTTAGGTACCCATAACCTTGCCAATGAACTCACTCCTGAAAGTACGGTGAAGTGAGTGCTGTCTTCAGTCACAGAATAAACAGCAACAACACCCCTGGATGGCGCTCACAGCTCAACATAATAAAACAGGAGAAGCTGGAAAACTTTGGACGGCTCACCATTCCCAGCTACCTCCTTGATGTGGGCGGCGTCCGTCTTTAGAGAGGCGTGGCTTTTTGTTGACGATAAGCGCTTCTCTCTGGAGCTCAGATTATGAGCTCTGTTACAGGTGGATGATCGCGAAGGACGAGACGTGGAGGAGGACGATGGAGGACAGCAGACAGGAGGAGGGGACTCTGGTGACCGGACCTCACCTGGGAGAGAAGAGATGATGTCACACGTGATGTCATAGGTGATGCTCCAGCTTCAGGAAGTTACTCACCTTTCTGTTTGTGGGGGGCTGGAAGAAGTCGAGAGATGTCTTTGGTGGAAAAGCTTTCTGCCAAAGATTCATCGCTGCTGGTGGCCTCTCTCAGCCTATCAGAGAGAGGGGGCGGAGCCTGATCGGCTAGAAACATGAAACATTACGTTAGCAAGGCTACCTGCAGAGAGGAAGACAAACACTGGTATAAACTTAGTATCTCAAAGCCTGAATTCCTGAAAGCCTCTCAGTCAATTCTTGATTCAGTGACTTTTAATCTTAGATCAGCCGCTAGCCTCGTGGACGAAGCGTGCGAATTATTAAAAAAACTTTCAGTATTGAACGCACAGGCAGCCCACGTGCTGCTGAGCAAAATTTCCGGCACATCCACATTTATCAAGGCAACGCATGCGGTGACATGTTGACGCAGGGTTTTATGCATCTAAATGTTTTTGTGGGCTCCAAATTCAGGACTTCTCCCCACCACCAGCCTTTAGTGAGACCGCTGCGCTCTCTTTGGTACATGCGGGTCCTGGTAGCTGAACATGCTGTCTGTGGGGGCCGCCATGATGGATTAATATTAGAAAGAAGCTGCAGAGCTAAGATCCAGAAAACTGGCTGGTGATCCCAGAGGGACAGCAGCTCTCTTCCCATCAGCCGACCAGTCATCAGGTAAAAACCATAAAACTATCAACCTGAACCTTCTCTAAGGCTACGTTCACTCTGCAGGTCTTAATGCTTAATTACGATTTTTTTGTGAAATCGGATTTTTTTGCGTGGTCGCTCACATTTCCAAATATATGCGACTTGTCTGTGATCTCCTGTGTGAACTGAAGGCGTTCAGTCTAAGTGTCCCGCATGCGCAGTGGAGGACGTGATGACGTCACACGTAGCAAAGCGTCCTCAGGGTTTGTGGAAGTAAACATGGATTAAAATGCTGGCGCGCATTTTGCGGTCATTAATTTATTATCTAACCGGAGCTTTCTCTCCACTGACTGTTCTCCTCATTGTAGTCCTCTATGGGTGTCGTCTTTCTTCCTGCTTCTGCACAGCAGGACGCAGAATAGAGACGTTTGAGAATCAGTGACGTACAGGTGGGATAAATGCGACCTGGCCGTACAGACACAGGTCGCATTAGAAAAGATCAGATACGTATCAGATTCAGCACCACATAGCCAAGTGGCCTGGGTCGCATTTTAAAAGATCAGATCTGTGTCGTTCAGACTGTCATAAAAAGATCAGATCCAGGTCGCATATGGGCAAAAAAAATCTGAATTAGGTCACTTCAGGCCGCAGTGTGAACGTAGCCTTAGTCACACATCCCAACGTTTCAGCAGCGCCTTTAACATTAAACACTGCAGATTTGGAGGATCACAGTGAAATGAATGTTCTCTGTGTTCAGACCATCTCTGTCTGCAGAGGTGAGGAATCCAGGTTCAGAAAGTAAAAAGCTGGTCCAGAGATTAGTTCCAACCATTTGCATTTCCAGCTCCACAGCAGAGAGAGAGACTCCACCAGAATACATCTAATTATAGCCCCTATCTCCTGCTCCTGCCTCCTACCTCCTAGCTCCTGTTCATAGCTCCTATCTCCTAGCTCCTGTTCATAGCTCCTGTCTCCTAACTCCTACTTCCTGCTCCCGGACCTTTCCTGGGTCAGCAGAACTCCATCAGGGAGGAAAGGAGCTTCAGCTGCTGAGCTGATTCCAGATTTTAACTCTGACGTCATTAGTGACGGAAACATGGAGGATGGAGTCAGAAACATGGAGGATGGAGTCAGAGACATGGAGGATGGAGTCAGAGACATGGAGGATGGAGTCAGATCCTACAGCCTTCTGGACGTGAAGCATCATGGCGATCGCTGACAGAACTTCCACTTTGGTTCTGACCCAAAGACGTTTCTGTATGGAGCCAGGGACTAAAATCTCCTGGTTAAGTGAACAGGATGAAGGAAAACCAGGAATGGTTTTTACTTTCCTGAAGCCGGGTTCCCCAGCTCTGTCTGAAGGAGCTGCTGACTAGATGTTCTCTGCCTTTCATTCCACAGATGTTCCTCCAGTTTAGCTATTTCTCCCATAGACAAAGCCACTACAGGAGCTGCTGCTGCCATTTCCTGTTTACTTTTCTCTAACATAGAAAGTACTCCTGGGTCAATGTGAGCTTCTGTGCTTTCTGTGTCTCTGCTCTGTCTTCTCTAACATAGAAAGTGCTCCTGGGTCAATAAGAGCTTCTGAGCTTTCTGTGTCTCTGCTCTGTCTTCTCTACCATAGAAAGTACTCCTGGGTCAATGTGAGCTTCTGTGCTTTCTGTGTCTCTGCTCTGTCTTCTCTACCATAGAAAGTACTCCTGGGTCAATGTGAGCTTCTGTGCTTTCTGTGTCTCTGCTCTGTCTTCTCTAACATAGAAAGTACTCCTGGGTCAATGTGAGCTTCTGAGCTTTCTGTGTCTCTGCTCTGTCTTCTCTACCATAGAAAGTACTCCTGGGTCAATGTGAGCTTCTGAGCTTTCTGTGTCTCTGCTCTGTCTTCTCTAAGCCCCAGTGGGTGGAGGCAGATGAGCGTTCACACTGAGCCTGGTTCTGGTTCTGCTGGAGGTTCTCCTCCCTGTTAAAGGGGAGTTTTCCTCTCCACTGTCGCTTCATGCATGCTCAGTATGAGGGATTGCTGCAAAGCCATCAACAATGCAGACGACTGTCCACTGTGGCTCTACGCTCTTTCAGGAGGAGTGAATGCTGCTTGGAGAGACTTGATGCAACCTGCTGGGTTTAGACAGAAAACGTTCCACTAATTAGAAAAATAAGCTGAATTTAACAGCTTTGTTAACTGGGACCAAAGTGGAATTTGTTCTGCATTTTATAAATAAATGAACTGAACTGATCACGTCACAAAGATCCACAGACGTTGACCTATCGGTCCAAAAACACGAGTGTTAGGTTGGTTGGTGTCTCTAAATTGTCCTCAGGTGTGGTAAATGCCTCTGAATGTCTGAAGGGATCCAGTGAACCTGCAGCTCATTAGGAGTTCAGGTGAGTGTCCAGGGCTGCAGGTGCTGCAGGTGCTGCAGGTGTTCGCTCTCACAACAAGCAGCTCCAGCTCAGACCTTTATCACAGAGGACGTCTGATTTTTCCCCTCTCACCTGTGCAGTGATGCAGAAGTGTCCCATTGGCTTTTGGTTGGTCTGAGATGCATTCTGATTGGTTGTGACTCTTGATAGCTCCGCCCTCAGGGACGTCAGAGACATTGTGATGAGATTTAAGATCCATCCTGTCAGAAAGAAAAGCTACTTTATTATCAGTTTCCAGTAGAGCCATGTTGAAAACATAGATTTTCCAATTCTGAATAGATTCTCATTTTAATTCCTAATGATCGATTCATAAAATCAAAGATGGATAAAAGATAAATTTTCCTCCGTGAACCTGAAGGTGTGAGCCAGAGTGTTTTCTACCCTGGATCTGTTAGTGTCAACATTCAGGCTTTGGTCCTCACAGCCGCCATCAACCACCTTTACTTTATCCATTTACTGCGTTTATTAGGTTAATAATAATAATAATAATAATAATAATAATAATAATAATAATTATTATTATTATTATTATTATTATTATTATTATTATAAGAAGAATTATTAATAGGTTAATATAATACTAGGATCAAGACGTTGAACCACTACAGTCATGTAATCCAGGTCAATAAAAATACCATCAGATCCAACATGACAAAAGAATCGATTCTAAATCTTAATGGGAATCGAATCTTTAAATTTGAGTTGATTCCTAGTCCTCGTTTAGTCTTTTCAAGATGAAGAACTGAAAATAATTTCTAATCAAACGTTTCATAAACTGCAGCTCAGAATTAACACTAAACCAGGCTCAATGAAGTCGGGATCAGAACCTGGTTCTGTTGGGTTAATTGATCCTAAAACTTTTTTAAGGTGCAGAGAGTAAAAACTTTTATTCCCATTTGTCAGAACACTGAACTGCTCCAACAAGTTGGACCTCACAGGATGTTCTTTTTCCTGGAGGATAAAGTGCTGCTTTCATGTTCTGCATTCAGTCACAGAGAACACGGTTCTACGCGGTTCTATGCGGTTCCTCGCTTAAACTGTTCTGGATCTGGAAAGTTCTGGAACACATTTGCTTTCGCTTTAGTCTAAAGAAGCTGCTGCCTGAAAGCAGACACACATGCTGACCTGCAGATGTAAAAGCCTGAGGAGGGATCCACGTCTGGCTTTCACACAACGACCTAAAACAAGAACCGTGAGCGCTAGGCTAGAGAACGTGGGCAGAACCGTCAGCTGATCACAACTAAACTCTGGATGAGAGGAACCGGCAGCTCTCACCTCAGATACAGACCCAGAAGAGTCAGAAAAACCAGAAAAGTGCTCCTCACCTGCAGCGTGGCTCTGCGTCTGCGTCTGCTCGCGTCTGCATGGCTCCTGTGTCTGAGGACGCTTCCTTTAATCACACACACACACACACACACACACACACACACACACACACACACACACACACACACACACACACACACACACACACACACACACACACACAGGTCCCCATCCACACCAGGCGGATGTTGGGAAATCAGGAAGTTTAATGGAAGCAATTAAAATATTTGTCTGAAAGAAAGGTTCTTCTGTCTATGGCCGTTATTTGACTCCTGGTCAGCCGCAGAAGATGGTTGCTAAAGAAGCTTTAAGCGTATCAGTGGAAAGTTGTATGGAAGGAAAACGTGGTAGAAAAAGGTGCTTAAATAAAAAGTAAGAGGACTGGGAATGGTCTATCATAGCAGGAAGGTAGTCCATATGTTACTTCAGGGCTAGTTTTATTCTTTACAACCAGGAAGCCCAAATAATGTGTAAAAACCCCAAAACGCTGCAGTGAGAGTAGAGCTGAGACTTTAAAGGAGAAATCATGGTTCCTCAGTCTTGAAACATGTTCCTGAATCATGAGAACTCTGTTCAGTAACTCTCCAGCTCCTCTACTTCCGCTGCTGCAGATATTTTCACTTTAACCCAAAACTTCTGTGCGTTCAGTTAAATCCGCAGTTCAGGAATATTTACTTGTTTCAGACGCGGAGCCCAGCAGGACGCGTCTCTTTGCCTGTGCTGCCACCTGCTGGACGCCCGCAGAACTGCAGCTGGTTGTTAGATTACCTTCCAGAACAGAACCCAGTTCTGGTTCCGGCTCTTCTTTGCTTCAGAAAGAACAGAAAGAGGCGGGGCCAACTGCTGACACTACTACTACTACTACTACTACTATTATTACTACTACTACTACTACTACTACTACTACTACTAATAATAATAATAATAATAATAATAATAATAACAGGCAGGTTTGGTTCACATTTCAGTAACAATTCAAAGGTCTAAACATGAACAGAACCTAAGAAACGAAATGATAGAAATTTGATCTCACAGATAATAATAATAATAATAATAATAATAATAATAATATTAACAGCAGTTTTATTAATTCTGAGAGTTAAATGGGGGGGCAGGGCTCAGAGACTTACATCCTGGGCTGCAAGTTCCCCGGTTTGATTCCCACAGACTGCCAATGGGTCCCTGAGCAAAGCCCCAGTGCTCCCCGGTACCGCCCAGCGGGACGGGTCAGCCGCTGCTTAAGTGCGCTCTGGACCAGAACCGAGGTTCTGTGTGGACCCGCAGTGCGGAGCTCCGGCCGCCAGGGGGCGTCCCGCTCTTTGTGCTGAGCCCTGCAGAGGAAGAGGAGGATGAAGATGCGGTGAAAACAAAGGGAACCCCGAAGGTTCTGGTTCTGAACAGGCGAGCAAAGCAAGCTGCGGCTGGACCGGGACAGCTGGACCTCCGAACCTCATCATGGTAAGTCCGCTGCAGGAGCCGCACGTTTCCAGCCGAACCGAACCTTGCAGCAGAACCGGACTCCACAACGTGCAGAAAAGGAACCGGTGGGTCCGGAGAGACCATCACAGTCTGACTTTGTTCTGGGTCGTGGTTCTGGACCAGATCTGACCGGGTTGATCCTGGACCCGACGGGGAAACGGTCCAGAGTTCTGCTTAAGAAACTGGGCACAGAACCAGCCTGGTCTGACCCGGTCCGTGCAGAACCGCAGCAGAACCAGAATGTGGTCGGTAAGCGGTAATGGGCTGATCCTGCTTATGGGTCCCGGAACCTTTCAGTTATCAGGCTCCTGGTTCTGGTTCCAGAAACCTCCTTTGGGCTTTTATTTTGAAGTACTGCTTATGTTTCAGACTGAGGAGGCTGCAGAACCGGAGCCGGGCCCGGATGAGGAAGAGGAGGGAGGAGGAGGAGGAGGAGACGTTGCCATGGAAACGCCCAGCGCGCCGGTTTACTGCGTGTGTCGCAAACCCGACATCAACTGCTTCATGATGTAAGTAGCCGGGTCACCGGGTCACTCATCTGGACCGGACCGGCTCCACAGGAATTTAGCTGGGGGCGGGTTGCCAGGTCTGACTGACGGTTTCCAGCCCAAATCTCAACCTGTCCTGACATGCTGGTAAAAGCGTAGAACCCGGTAGAACCCGGTCGACCCGATTGACCCGGTTCTTTCTCACGGCCAGGGAGCGTTGCTCCGTCTGGACTCCATGTCCAGCGTTTAGGAGCGTTAATGACCAGCGGTGATTAACCGCTGATGATATCGGCTTCCACAGGTTCCCTCATACTGAGCATGTATGAAGTGACAGTGGAGAGGAAAACTCCCCTTTAACAGGGAGGAGAACCTCCAGCAGAACCAGAACCAGGCTCAGTGTGAACGCTCATCTGCCTCCACCCACTGGGGCTTAGAGAAGACAGAGCAGAGACACAGAAAGCTCAGAAGCTCACATTGACCCAGGAGTACTTTCTATGTTAGAGAAGACAGAGCAGAGACACAGAAAGCACAGAAGCTCACATTGACCCAGGAGTACTTTCTATGTTAGAGAAGACAGAGCAGAGACACAGAAAGCTCAGAAGCTCACATTGACCCAGGAGTACTTTCTATGTTAGAGAAGACAGAGCAGAGACACAGAAAGCACAGAAGCTCACATCGACCCAGGAGTACTTTCTATGTTAGATGGTAATAGAGGATGATCTGCCTCCCCTGATGATGTCACAGCTAACAGAACACCAGACCAGGTGTACCTTCTATGAAGAGAAAAATGACAGAGAACAAAAAGTTCCAGGCGTCTGGCGTCTCCTTCGGGTCGAGAACCGTTCACACAGAACTCTGACGGCGGTCGCATTTAATTACACACGCAAAAAAAAAAAAAAAAAGATTTCAGTCAAAAAATCAGAATTGAGCATCAAGGCCTGCAGTGAGATGCTACCTGGTCCTCTGCTTCAGCACACCTGGTTCACCTGATGACTGATTAACAGGCTTAGGCTGACCTGCAATCACCTGAAGCAGGTGTGTTAAAGCAGAGGAACGTCTAAACACTCTAAGGTAACGGTAGGGGCAGCAGCTGCGTTCCTTGTTTTTTCTTGGCGGTCCAGAAAGGTTCACAGACACAAGAGCCCTCGTCTTCCTCCAGTTCTCAATATAGTGTCTAAGGGGTGAATACTTATTCACAGCTCTGTGTGTCGTTCATCCACTGCATCCTCTTCCTCCCTCCTTCCTGTCAGCCTTCTGTAATAAAAAGCCACTAGAGCCGCGAAAACATCTCCACAAAAAAAGAACTGGACCTCAGTGGAGATCTGGAAAAAGTTCTGATGCTGAAACTTTGGAGCATAAAGTTGATGGAAGACCCAGAGAGTCAGAACAGATGATCCTGATCTGTGTGTGTGTGTGTGTGTGTGTTACTGTGTGTGTGTGTGTGTTACTGTGTGTGTGTGTGTTACTGTGTGTGTGTGTGTTACTGTGTGTGTGTGTGTTACTGTGTGTGTGTGTGTTACTGTGTGTGTGTGTGTGTGTGTGTGTGTGTTACTGTGTGTGTTTGCGTGTGTGTGTGTGTGTGTGTGTGTGTTACTGTGTGTGTGTGTGTGTTACCGTGTGTGTGTGTGTTACTGTGTGTGTGTGTGTGTGTGTTACCGTGTGTGTGTGTGTGTGTGTGTGTGCACCAGAGGCTGCGACAGCTGCACGGAGTGGTTCCACGGTCAGTGTGTCGGCGTCTCAGAGAAAGCAGCCAAAGCCATCAGAGTGTGGTTCTGCCCGTCCTGCAGAGGTCAGTGTGGAGCACCGTCACTGCTGCCCCCTGCTGGCAGGAAGCGTTCTTACAGCCGAGTGTCGTCTGCAGACACAGACCCGTCTTTGGAGATCAAATACCGGCAGAAGAAGAGCAAAGAGGCGGAGGCCGAGCGAGACGATGGAGAGAGAAGCTCCACCCCCCAGGCCAAACTCGACCGGAGGCGGGGCTCTCAGGTAACCGTCAGGTTCCTCTGAGGCTCTCTGGCTCCCCCTGCTGTTGTAAATGCGTGGTGACTGTTGCCTGCAGATCAAGCGCTCGGCCCGGATGTGCGGAGAGTGCGACGCCTGTCTGAGGACCGAGGACTGCGCTCAGTGCGATTTCTGCAAAGACATGAAGAAGTTCGGAGGTCCCAACAAGATCCGTCAGAAATGTCGCCTCCGGCAGTGTGAGGTCCGAGCTCGGGTACGTCAGCAGCGAACCGTTTGTGATCCAGTTTCCTGAGGACACGATGGTTCCTCTGAACTTTGGGCCGTTTTGCTCCTGGTCGTCTATCTGCAGCTCGGACCTTGTTCCTGGATTCAGCCTCTGAGTCGTAGATAGACACTGCTGAACGCTGATGACGCCCTGCTGATTTCTGTCTTTGAGCAGAAGATGCTTCGCGTCCGAGACGAGGAGATGAGTCGGAGTGGCAGCAGGGGGCGGGGCCTATCTGCTAAAGGGGCGGGGCACCTTTCAGACGACGACGATGAAGAGGAGGATGATGAGGAGGAAGACTTCAGCGAGAGCGAGCTGGAACTGTACGAGCAGTACAAAGCTGCTGGATACCGAGACCTGGTGAGTGACACGGAATACTCTGCAGAACAGGTTCTGGTTCTGGTTCTGCTGCCCAGCAGATGAAGGACACCTTCAGCAGCACCTGGGTCTGTCCTGGTGGGTCTGTCCTGGTGTGTCCCTCCTGGTGGGTCTGTTCTGGTGGGTCTCTCCTGGTGGGTCTGTTCTGGTGGGTCTCTCCTGGTGGGTCTGTCCTGGTGGGTCTGTTCTGGTTGGTCTGTCCTGGTGGGTCTGTTCTGGTGGGTCTCTCCTGGTGGGTCTGTCCTGGTGGGTCTGTTCTGGTGGGTCTCTCCTGGTGGGTCTGTCCTGGTGGGTCATTCCTGGTTGGTCTGTCCTGGTGGGTCTGTTCTGGTGGGTCTCTCCTGGTGGGTCTGTTCTGGTGGGTCTGTTCTGGTGGGTCTGTCCTGGTGGGTCTCTCCTGGTGGGTCTCTCCTGGTGGGTCTGTCCTGGTGGGTCTGTCCTGGTGGGTCTGTTTTAGTGGGTCTGTCCTGGTGGGTCTGTCCTGGTGGGTCTCTCCTGGTGGGTCTCTCCTGGTGGGTCTGTTTTAGTGGGTCTGTCCTGATGGGTCTGTTTTAGTGGGTCTCTCCTGGTGGGTCTCTCCTGGTGGGTCTCTCCTGGTGGGTCTCTCCTGGTGGGTCTGTCCTGGTGGGTCTGTTTTAGTGGGTCTGTCCTGGTGGGTCATTCCTGGTGGGTCTGTCCTGGTGGGTCTCTCCTGGTGGGTCTCTCCTGGTGGGTCTGTTCTGGTGGGTCTGTTCTGGTGGGTCTGTCCTGGTGGGTCATTCCTGGTGGGTCTGTCCTGGTGGGTCTCTCCTGGTGGGTCTCTCCTGGTGGGTCTGTCCTGGTGGGTCTGTCCTGGTGGGTCTGTTTTAGTGGGTCTGTCCTGGTGGGTCTGTCCTGGTGGGTCTCTCCTGGTGGGTCTCTCCTGGTGGGTCTGTTTTAGTGGGTCTGTCCTGATGGGTCTGTTTTAGTGGGTCTCTCCTGGTGGGTCTCTCCTGGTGGGTCTCTCCTGGTGGGTCTCTCCTGGTGGGTCTGTCCTGGTGGGTCTGTTTTAGTGGGTCTGTCCTGATGGGTCTGTTTTAGTGGGTCTCTCCTGGTGGGTCTCTCCTGGTTGGTCTGTCCTGGTGGGTCTGTCCTGGTGGGTCATTCCTGGTGGGTCTGTCCTGGTGGGTCTGTCCTGGTGGGTCTGTCCTGGTGGGTCTGTCCTGGTGGGTCATTCCTGGTGGGTCATTCCTGGTGGGTCTGTCCTGGTGGGTTAGGGTCTCAGGTGTTTTTGTCCTCCTCAGATCCACTATTAGCTCCTTAGTCTTTGTCACGTTGAGCTGCAGATGGTTCAGCTCACTCCAAGTGACTAAGTTGTCCACCACAGTCCTATATTCACTCTAATCACCCTTTTCAATGCTGCCAACTGTTGCTGAGTCATCAGAAAACTTCTGTAGGTGGCAGGACTCAGTGCAGTAGCTGAAGTCTGAGGTTAAGAGGGTGAAGAGGAAGAGGGAGAGGAAGGGGGAGAGGACAGTCCCCTGAGGGGCCCCAGTGTTGCTGACCACCCTGTCAGACACACAGTTCTGCAGGTGTACATACTGTGGTCTGCCCGTCAGGTAATCAACCATCCAGGACACCATGGGGGCCTCCACCTGCATCGCCATCATCTTCTCACCTGTACAGCCGGACGGATGGTGTTGAAGGCTCTGGAGGAACCAAAGAACGTGATGCAGTTGTTCCTGTTCCATTGGCAGATCATCTTATTTACCTGCTCTAACCAAAGATAAATGACTCATTCATGACATTTTACCTGCTTTAAGTTCCTTTTTGCAGTGAGGGACCCTGACCAATCAGGTAGCCTCCTGATCCCTGGGCCTTTGTGTCGCAGGTGTGGCACAGCGAGGAGGAGGAGGAGGAGGAGGACGCTCAGTCAGACCCTCTGAGGAAGAAGGCGGTGAAGGTGAAGCACGTGAAGCGACGGGACAAGAAGCCGGAGAAAAAGGTGCAGCCAGGTAGATCACGTGACCGCTGATGTCGCTGATGATGTCACTAACACACCTGCGCTCCTGCAGAAGTCTGTGTCCGTCCCCAGAGAGGAGGCCAAGCCGCGGCGCCACAAGGTGAAGCAGCGCCACCGGGAGCGGGTGCGGCACAGCGAGCGCGCGGGGGAGGGCGGGGCCAAGGAGGTGGGCGGGGCTCTGAGGCAGTGCTTGGGGCCGGGCTGCGTGGAGCCGGCGAGGAGCGGCTCCAAGTACTGCTCCGAGGACTGCGGCATGAAGCTGGCCGCCAAGTGAGTGGCGGCGCAACACCTGGTCCCGCCGGCCGGACACGCCTCTAACCGCGCCTGTGTCCCGCAGCCGCATCTACGAGATCCTGCCGCAGAGGATCCAGCAGTGGCAGCAGAGCCCCTGCGTGGCCGAGGAGATGGGGCGGAGACAGCTGGAGCGAATCAGGAGGGAGCAGCAGGCCGCCAGGCTCCGCCTCACGCTGATGGAGAAGCGTTTCCACGAGCTGGAGGCCATCATCGCCACGGCCAAGCAGCAGCAGGTCCAGCAGGACGAGGAGGTCAGCGAGCAGGACGGGGGGGGGGGGTTCTGACCCGGTCCTGACCCGGTCCTGACCCGGTTCTGACCCGGGTCTGACCCAGTTCTGACCCGGTCCTGACCCGGTTCTGACCCGGTTCTGACCCGGTCCTGACCCTCTCTCACCGTCTCCCATGTCTGCAGGTCGCTGAAGGAGACGGAGACGACACAGACCTGCAGATCTTCTGTGTGTCCTGCAGCCACCCCATCAACCCCAAGGTGGCGCTGCGGCACATGGAGCGGTGCTACGCTAAGGTGGGCCTGCATGCCTTTAGCGGGCTCCTGGTCAGTCTGGTTCTGGTTCTGGTCTCTGAGGTTCTGCAGAGAACAACCAGCATCATGGAGACCAGGGAACCCAGCAGAAAGTTCTGGTCCAGTTTCCAGCAGGTCAGGTTCTACAGAACCTCCCAGAGTTCTGATCATCATGTGGACCTGGAGAGAGGATGGACCACCTGCAGACCTACCAGGACATGGACGTCCACCTGGACTGACAGGCTGGACCAGGAGAGAAGCAGGAGAACCATGGTGGCTCTGGAGGAGCTGCAGAGACCAGCAGCTCAGGTGGAGTCATTAGTCACTTCATCGTCCTACCAGAGGTTCTGTTTAAAGTTCTGTTGGAGCTGCAGGAGACCTGTGGAAGGAGGTGGTCTGACCAGAGGAGACCAGAACTGGACCTTCTGGTGCTACCAGAACCTCCCTGAACGGTTCAGATGCATGGTTTAGAACGGCCTAGTCAAAGTCCAGACCTGAACCCAACAGGTGGGAACCGATGTTCTCAGATGTTCTCCCTCCAGTCTGAGCTGGAGATGCTTGATGAAGAAGAACCATCAAAGCTGGAGGAGACAGAACCCAGAACCTGCTGCCAGACGAGGTTCTACTGGGTTCTGCCTCAGAACGGTAAATGGACTTCTATACGATACGCAGATCCTCAGGCAGCTTGGGTTAAGTGCCTTGCCCAGGGGACATGTGACGGGGGAAGCTGGAATTGGACCCACAACCTCCCCGTTGCCAGGCGATCTACCCACTGAATGCAGCAGCATGACACCTGCTCACAGTTCACCTGTCGGACAGGTGAGAGGACAGAAACAGGGCCAGCAGAAACATCCCAGCGGGCCACGAGTTAGAACCCAACCAGAACCAGAACCAGAACCAGGGGCAGCATGAACATGTTCCCTCTGTTCCCAGAGCGAGCGTCTTTAATATGAAGCACGTTGTTGATGATGTCAGAGGAGAAGCTGAGCAGAACCAGAACCAGAACCAGAACCGGTCCTCTAATGTCCTACAGCTTCAGCCTCACTGTGTCTCTGTCCAACAGTACGAGAGCCAGACTTCATTTGGTTCCATGTATCCAACTCGCATCGAGGGGTAAGACCGCCGTCCTCCTGTCTCACCTCTCTGTCTCATTACCTGCCAGGTTCTCAGCTCTCTCTTTCCCTCCTTTTCCCTCCTTCTCTCTCCATCTCTCTCCGTCTCCCTCCATCTCTCTCTTTCTCTCCTTCTCCCTCCTTCTCTCTCCTTCTCCCTCCTTCTCTCTCCATCTCTCTCCATCTCTCTCTTTCTCTCTCCATCTCTCTCCTTCTCCCTCCATCTCTCTCCATCTCCCTCCATCTCCCTCCATCTCTCTCCATCTCTCTCTTTCTCTCCTTCTCCCTCCGTCTCTCTCCATCTCTCTCTTTCTCTCTCCATCTCCCTCCATCTCTCTCCATCTCTCTCTTTCTCTCCTTCTCCCTCCTTCTCCCTCCATCTCTCTCCATCTCTCTCTTTCTCAGGGCCACTCGGCTGTTCTGTGACGTCTACAACCCTCAGAGTAAGACCTACTGCAAGCGGCTGCAGGTTCTGTGGTGTCCAGAACATCCCAGAGATCCAAAGGTACGATGATGGATGGATGGATGCATGATGGAGAATGGATGGATGATGGATGATGGATGGATGGATGATGGATGGATGAATGGATGTGATGGATGAGGATGGATGATGGATGATGGATGAGATGGATGGATGGATGGATGGAATGGAATGGATTGGATGGATGGATGGATGGATGGATGATGGATGGAGGGATGGATGATGGATGGATGGATGGATGTGATGGGATGGCTGGATGGATGGATGGATGGTGGATGGATGATGAATGGATGGATGATGAATGGATGATGAATGATGATGAATGGATTGATGAATGGATGAATGAGGATGATGGATGGATGATGGATGGATGATGGATGGATGAGGGTGATGAATGATGGATGATGGATGGAGGAAATGATGGATGATGGTGGCTGCCTGCTGGCTGCTGGCTGGCTGATGGCTGCTGGCTGGCTGCTGGCTGGCTGGCTGGGTGGCTGCTGGCTGCTGGCTGGCTGCCGCTGGCTGGCTGGCTGCTGGCTGGCTGCTGGCTGGCTGGCTGCTGGCTGGCTGGCTGCTGGCTGCTGGCTGCCTGCTGGCTGGCTGCCTGCTGGCTGGCTGGCTGGCTGCTGGCTGGCTGGCTGCTGGCTGCCTGCTGGCTGGCTGCCTGCTGGCTGGCTGGCTGCTGGCTGGCTGGCTGCTGGCTGGCTGCTTGATGGCTGGCTGCTGGCTGGCTGCTTGGCTGGCTGCCTGCTGGCTGGCTGGCTGCCGGCTGGCTGCCTGCTGGCTGGCTGGCTGGCTGGCTGCTGGCTGCCTGGCTGCTGGCTGGCTGGCTGGCTGCTGGCTGGCTGCTGGCTGGCTGCTTGCTGGCTGGCTGCTGGCTGGCTTGCTGCTGGCTGGCTGCCTGCTGGCTGGCTGGCTGCTGGCTGGCTGGCTGGCTGGCTGCTGGCTGGCTGCTGGCTGCTGGCTGGCTGCTGGCTGCTTGCTGGCTGGCTCCTGGCTGGCTGGCTGCTGGCTGGCTGCTGGCTGCTTGCTGGCTGGCTCCTGGCTGCTGGCTGGCTGCTGGCTGGCTGGCTGGCTGCCTGCTGCCTGCTGGCTGGCTGGCTGCTGGCTGGCTGGCTGCTGGCTGGCTGGCTGGCTGGCTGGCTGCTGGCTGGCTGGCTGCCTGCTGGCTGCTGGCTGGCTGGCTGCTGGCTGGCTGGCTGCCTGCTGGCTGCTG